>NC_041381.1:358389084-358458253 GCF_002162155.2 Triticum dicoccoides | reverse complement strand
ACGTAATACACACACATACCTCTCTATGCCCTGCCAAATCCATCAACTGCACATTCACACATGTTACATCACGTACCCCATTGATCTAAAAAGCCCTCTCTTCACGTTTATTCGCATACAACATTCCTTTTGAATAAAGTGTGGCCAAAAAATTATTTTAGAATTTCTACATATATATATAACATTACAAAGTTATATGGAGGAGTATGAATGCTAATTTGCATTGCATGGTGCCCACAATGATATTTATTCCGCACAGTGAATTTGTATATTTTTATACTATATATAAAGTTAGTCATAATAAATAGAAACGAAGAGCATCTCTCTCTCCATCGCATACCCCCCCCCCTCTATGCCCCTCTCACGTACGCACACAAACTATCTCCAGGTCCTCTAAAAGTAAGCCCCTAGCACATTCACGCATGTTTCATCTTTCTCTTGCGATATATATAGTGACGATCATTGTATTTGAAGCGAAAGCACGATACGTACATTGGACTTCAGAGTCCACTCATTACGGTCACCATTTACATTTTGTGGTTATTATACAGTCATGGGCTCACCGTACAACTCTTTATTTGCTCAAGACACAACTAGTTGACCAGTTAAATGCTCCACGTGGCACCTCTAGTGTTGCATCACATTATCTCACTACCATCGGGCCCACCTGTCGGCTTGTATCTACTCTACATCTACACTCTTATAAAATACACTCTTATAAAAAACAAAGTTGGTGATGATGGTGTGCCTGCCGTCCTGCAATATAGGCCGTCCGATTTATATCTGACGGATAGGAAAGAAACAATGGCAATTTTGCAAAAAGGTACCCACACACCTCTCCACATTTGCAAATAAGGCCTTCCCTCGTTCATCCTTTTCTCTCACAAGATAAACTAGTCATAAAAATGCATCTTGATGTTACGTGCAACGCACAGGCATCTTGCTAGTAAGAATGAAAACAAACGACAAAAAAATATTGGACGGTGGTTCAAAGTCATGACCGCGGGCACAACGGACAAGGTGGCCTTGTATTGGTATGCTGAGCCGTCTATTTTAACACACAGGAGCTGGTGTGGTGATTATACACACATGCACACATGCACACGAACTGCATGCACGCAACACTCACACGAACACATGCACCCAAGCACGCACGCAACACTCACTGGTACACACGCAGCCACGCACACACGCACACACGCACGCATGCATGCACACACCAGTACACCACACGACCAACACACACTCTCACGCTCAAGTGCTCAACCTACAAGTGCATGCACACACATCAGGCCTTGACAGACACATACACAACCAGGTGATTCCCACGCACGGGTTGGAGTCTTGTTGCACCTCCATAAATTTGTGTTTATCTGACCTTTTCCCTATGCGAACTGACAGGTGGGACCCACAAGGAACGTGGTCAATTTAACTAGACAACATGGTGCCACGCAGACTATTTGGCCGGTCAACAGAGTGCAATCCGATGCTGAACCGTGAGCAAGTGACCGTATAATCACCGCAAAACGTATATAGTGACCGTAATCAGCTTATTCTGAAGTTCGGTGACCGTATTACGCTTTTCTCTCTGTAGGCCCTCCAAAACTACATCTCTACACACGGTAAAAAAAACTACATCTCTACACGTTCTCGCATGTTACATCTAACAACTATGCAATACAACACTACTACTACACTCTAACACAATAAATCATATGTGTTTTTAGTTTTACTAGATATCATATTGTTACTTAATTATTCAATTTGCATACATTAAAATTGCCTTTGAAATGTATGGCCAGTATCATATACCGCGCGGGAAAAATCCCGCCCTTTCCTGTTTAATCGGGTTTGTATTGATGGATCGCGCGAAACAGCAAAACTATAGTACTATATAGTACAAGTGACAGTTTACTGGGCCGTCGTGTCGTGTACTCCTCCGTCGTAAGAGTGGAGCGCTCGCTTTCATAAATCTTCTAATCCCTTTCGCCGACATGTGGGACATCAAGCTACCGGGTCCACGTGCCATATCGGAATACAGTGCAGAGCTGCCGGGGTGAAGCACCCAGTCATGGCACCGGCGTAGTAATGAGCAATGAGGCGTCAAATCACAAAGCTGCACCTTTCCCGCAGTTAAGTTGGAGGGATGAAGTAATAATGCTAAAAAGAAGAAGCTGGAGGGAGGAAGCAACCATCATTTCACTCGTTGTTGAATCCGCTTCTCTCTCATCTTCTTCAAGTTAACCACGTGTTGCTTCTGCCGTTGTTCTGCCTCATGTGGGATGCGGATCAGCTTGGTAAAGCACTAACACGTGGGACCGCATGTTAGCAAACTGCCAGGACAACGTCCTCTAAAAATAAGAAACCTCCCCTGTCATCCATGCGACAAAATCACCTCCTTTTTACTAATCTTGATTCTATAATTTTTTAGATCAATATAATTGAGATTTGTATAGATAGCACACAGAAGCAAAACCATGTGGTACGGTTAAGGGCATCCACAATGTGTAGCCAAATGTGAAAATAGCTTTTGGCATCGTGGGAACCATTGTGGACGGTGTTGCCAAAGCCAAAAGGATGGAACCGAAGCTCCCTGATTGATTGATTGAAGGAATAGAAAAATGCAACGTCTCTCCTCTTTCTCCCATGCTTGGACGCCTGTACAGTATAGAGCACAGAGTCTACTCCCCTGTCCCTTCTATCACAAAACACAAAGCAGTGAGGCGTCAAATCACAAAGCACGGACGAAGCAACCATCATTTCACTCTTCGCTGACTCCGCTTCTCCATCATCTTCTTTGAGAAACTATCTCACCACACTAAGCTGGATGGACGACGCTATTGTGTACTAGTAGTACTAGTACATTTACGCGTCCTTCTTCGAGAAATTTGCTTTGTTTGCACGAATTTCGTCCGGTTAGTTCATATAGTTGTCGAAAGGTATGCAGGCAGCATTGGATGGCATCCATCAGTGTCCTCGGACAGATGGCGGTGTAAATTTGAGGGCCAGCGCTGGAGATGCCCTAAGTATCATGCTATAATCGCTAACAGTGCTCCATTATTTCGCAAGGAACAGTTTTCCCTCGATCAAAATCAGATCCACCGTGTTTCGCACTCCTCCCACGTAAGAGTATAAACTCTTGCTTACATAAAAATGGAGTAAGTGGACGATACTGTAGCACGTCATATCACTCAAACTAGCCCTCCTAACACGCGGGAAAGCACCGCCATCGTCATTTTGTTCTGGATTTCTATGATTGATAGCACAAAAATGTTACGCTTTGCAAGTTCAAAAGGAAAAGGCGGCACACTTACGACTTGTACGCGTCGCACCCCCGACAGTCCGGCTCGCACGCCGCTCACCAGAGGGGACACGCGTTGTCTCGCATTTTCACTAACATGTGGGACTGGAATTGAATAAACCGTCGATAGCCAAAATCTAATCGCTCGACGAGCGTTGGCTGAGAAGAGAGAGATGGGGGAGGGAGAAGATATCGCCCGCCCACCGCGCATGGACTCCAAGAAATATATATGGTGATAATGTGAGGTAGGCCATGGGGGAGTCCAAAGTAAGTGAAGTAGAAAGGCACAAATGGTATGAACATGCGTGGCATATAGGGTGTGTTTGGTTGCGTTCTCGTCTCAGCATAGTTGTTCCCTCTTCATGCATGCTCAACTCAACACCCCCTCTTCATGCATGCTCTCTTCATGCATGCTTCTAGTGTATTTGTGCTAAACTAGTGTGGACTCATGCACCCTCCATACACTCTACCAAACACCCAAAAGTGGGTCGAGAAGGGAACTCTTGGGCGGCATTTGTCTCTTACTACGTAATGTGCATGCAACTAGACGTGTCTAAGTACCACTAAATGTTGTACGTGCAATGCACGGTGATGTTATGGAGTACGTGCGTAAGTACTCTACTACTACTATATTAGTTGGAGGCACATATTAGCTTTTATATTTGTTTACGTGTGTATGCCCCGAGACCTTCCAACTAGACGTGTCTTTCTCTCCAGGTCGCACTTTGTATCGTTCATACCACTACTACGTTGGTCTCCGACCTAGAAGTGGATGAAGTGGAGACACTCTACCACGTTGTTTTTTTGCGCTGGGCTCTACCACGCTGTTCGTGTACCACTCCTTTCGCTGACGTGTGGGACATCTAGCACGTGCCGTGTTTGGCACTCTTTGTTGTAAGAGTTGAAACGCTAGCATTCATCAAAAATAAAAAAATAAATATAAATCAGCAGTGATACTATTTTTTTTGAAAAAATTATCCTGGTCTACCTCGGTCGTATCGCAGGCCCAACCTTTTCCACTGTAAGTTGGTCGGACGAAGGAACCATCATGACTTCGTTGAATTCCGCTTCTTCAAGAAAACTTATTGTACCCGCAATACTGCTACCACACGCGAAGACTGGATGGCACTGTACCACGTCATATCACTGAAACCCACTAGGCCATCCTCAAAAAAAACCACTAGGCCAAACTAGCCACCTATAGGTCATCTATTTTGGAACGGAGGGAGTACGTCTCTGTACTTCTATGATTTTATGTTGTACATCTCTGTACTTTTGCTACGATTTTCCTACCCTATGAACCAAATGAGGCCTGAATGTATCCGTGTCGACTAAGCCTACAATTTTAGGAGCTTGGGCTATTGGTCGATCAACGACGGATAAGTATAAGTGTACCACGAGCTCATCAACCCCAACGTTTCTCTTCGGTGAGTGTTTTGCAAGTACTATAGCTCGCACAGTAGCTAGCCTACTAACACCAAGAATCATCAAACAAGCCCTGCTGATATGATAAACAGTTCAAACTTACATCTAAGCATGCCATATATTACATCAAAAGCTGGTGAAGATACATCTGTTTCCATAACTCAGAGAGGGTTCGCATGATTCACTATCAAACAAAAGTAGCAAGTACCGCCCACACAAGACAGTGCACTAGCCCTAAAATGGTTTGGTAACACGCATCGTTCTGGTAATTAAAGAGAGAAGAAGCCATCTAGCTACTAATTATGGACCCGAAGGCCTAAGGTAAACTACTCACACTTCATTGGAGAGGCTATGGTGATGATGTAGAAGCCCTCCATGATGGATGCCCCCTCCGGCGGAGCTCCGGAACAGGCCCCAAGATGGGATCTCATGGGTACAGAAGGTTGCGATGGTGGAATTAGGTTTTTGGCTCTGTATCTGATCGTTTGGGGGTACGTAGGTATATATAGGAGGAAGGAGTACGTCGGTGGAGCAACAGGGGGCCCACGAGGGTGGAGGGCGCGCCCTGGGGGGGGGGGGGTGGCGCGCCCCCTACCTCGTGGCTTCGTCTTTTGTTTCTTGATGTAGGGTCCAAGTCTCCTGGATCTTGTACGTTCCAAAAATCACGTTCTCGAAGGTTTCATTCCGTTTGGACTCCGTTTGATATTCTTTTTCTGTGAAACTCTGAAATAGGCAAAAAACAGCAATTCTGGGTTGGGCCTCCGGTTAATAGATTAGTCCGAAAAATAATATAAAAGTGGATAATTGTCGGTGGAAACGACACCTACGGGATCACGAGAATCCCTACTACGGTTGGCAGGGTGAGGGTTGAGAGAAGAGCGGATCTAACAGAGAGCAGGCGGTTCGTTTACCCAGGTTCGGGCCGCGAGGATGCGTAAAACCCTAGTCCTGCTTTGGTGGATCTATTGAGAGTTCTTGAGCTAGCTACGGGGTGTTGCGAGCTTCAAAAAGCTGAATCCCTCTCCAGTACGCCATGGGCCTCCTTTTATAGTCCAAAGGGGTTGCCACAGTGGCACATAGGAGGTAGAAAGGCATACAGTGCCCTGAGCTTATCGCTCGCATTACAGGACAAGACACATTTAATGCGTAGCTTAGGTGTCCCCTTGCTTTATCGGGGGCGCGAACGGAGCCCGTCCCGTCTGTTGCCGCCTCGCCTGGCTTGGACACGCGCCTTGGCCAGTGGTGCGGGTGTCGGCGTTCTGGGAATGGGGGTCCCCAGACTTGCCTACCTGCGGCCTACGGCGTGGCTCAAAGAAGGCCCAGCACAGCCCATCTTCATCAACGCAGGCTCAAGACCCTCGCGAGGGGCCAAGCCTCGCGGGGCGGACGACAAGGAGCTTCCTCAGGCATGGCCTCGTCAGGCTGGCTCATGAGGAGGCGGAGAGTTCAAGGCGGGGTACCTCACGAGGTGCCCATGACGCAAGCCATGACGACCAAGGGCGCCAGTCGGGCGCCAGCCCGCGCAGTGTCCTCCTTTCCTCTTTGGTGCAAAGGGAGCAAGCGCAGGCGAGAGCACCAAACAAAGGCATCCATTTCGGTGCAACAAGACCAAGACCAGCCCAACGGCAGGAAGGAAGTCATTGTGGAGCCCAAGCCGGCGTCATCACCAGAGCCTTTGACAGGCAAGGACCAACTTTAGTCAGGATAAGTGTACCCACTGTTCCCCTTCAAAATGGCCAATTGTTGGCGCCCTTCCCGCTCAATATTTGGGAAGAGGCCCAGGGCCTTTGCCTATAAATAGGACTAGCCACCACAAGGAAGAAAAACACAGAACCCTCGCCAAGAAACCAGTAGATAGAGCGATTGAACTCTTCCGAGCAGTTCGTCGCACCAGCCAAGAACAGACCCTCGCGAGGCCGTTCTGCCTTGTATTGTTCATCTTCATGCCCAAGAGGCAATCCACCACACCACACACTGGAGTAGGGTATTACACCACAATGGTGGCCTGAACCAATATAAATCTTGCGTCTCTTGTGTTGTTCTGTTTGGTAGTTTAGGTCCTAGCGATTCGGTGAGGAGCGAGCCGGTAGAGGGTTAAATCTCCGCGCGCACCCCAGTGTTCGAACCTCAAGGGTCTGCAGGAACCCGAAATCCGACATTTGGCGCGCCAGGTAGGGGTGCGCCAGAGTTTGCCTTCCGTCGTCTCGTTCTTCCCCGACCACCGCATCCATGTCTGACGCTCGTCGGGCTCGTGCCGAGCGCCGAGACGCCCTCGCTTCCCATGTCGCCCAGACGGCTCCCGTCGGCGGGCGCCCTCGTCGTTCCCCCTCACCCGCCATCAATGCCGCCACCGGCCCGGCGGGGAACGAGCAGCAAGCATCATCCCAGCATCCATCCATGAGGCGGGACGGCCGCACTGCCACGCCCTCGCTCACCCCCGCTGGTTCTTCATCACGCGCGCCCCGCGTGGCCATGGAGGCCCGAGCTACGCTCATCGCAGCAAACAAGCTCCTGCGCTACCGCCCCATCAACGACGTCTACGAAGAATGGCTCGACCGAGTCGCCGAGCTCGTCCGCGCTGCTGGAGGCGCCCCCGCGCCGTCCTTCTCGCTGCACCACACCCCGCCCTGCGCGGACAATGAAGCTCCTGGGGCGCCTCAGCCGCCCCCTCCTCGAGAAGGTGCCCTGGCCCCAAGGCATGCGGCCCCTGGGCAGAACCCGCTCCATCTGGCGCTAGCGCGGCAAGAGCAGAGCTGCCAAGAAGTCCCTCTCCCTCGAGAAGCTGCCCGAGCGCTCCCCGCTCCAGCACGTCAAGACCCTGCGCTACCCCCAGCCACAGCGCATGGGGACCCACATGACCAAGCTCTCCGTCGCCCAAGGCCACCTGTGGCCACGGCGGGCTGCCGCGCCTTCACCTCCGAGCTGCGCAGCGTCGCGTGGCCTGGCAAGTTCAAGCCAGACCTGCCTCCAGGCTACGACGGCACGGCTGACCCTGTAGAGTTCCTCCAACTCTACGAGTTGGGCATCGAGGCTACCAACGGAGACGAAAAGGTCATGGCGAACTGGTTTCCCATGGCGCTCAAGGACGGAGCCCGCACCTGGCTCCTGAATCTGGCCCCAGGCACGATCTCCTCCAGGGACGAGATGCGCACCCGCTTCATCGCCAACTTCCAGGGTACTTGCGACCGGCCACCCGCCGTGAGCGACATGCGCCGTATCAAGCAGCAACCAAGGGAAACCCTGCAGAAGTACATTCAGCACTTCAACAACGCGCGCCTCAAGATCCCCAGGGTGACGGAGGAGGCCATCATCTCAGCCTTCTCTGATGGTGTGCGCGACGTCAAGATGAAGGAGGAGCTGGCGATGCATGAAGACCTGTGCACCTCCTTGGAGCTGTTCAACTTGGCGACCAAGTGCGCCAGGGCTGAGGAGGGGCGCCTCTCCCTCCTCGAGCTGCCTGCCGCGGACCCCGAAGAGAAGAAGCCCAAGGCCAAGGACGTGAAGCTCAAGGGAGCGGCCGTACTCACGGACGAGCCGGACACCAAGCGGGGCAGAGATCAGCCCAAATCCTCCAAGGGCAGTCGGTACTGCGTGTACCACGACCTCCACACCCACAACACCAATGAATGCCAAGAGCTCCGGGCCGTGCGTGAAGGAAGGGTCCGCAGACGTCCCGACCACAGCGACCGGGGCTACGGCCGAGGAGGAGGAAGGAATGCAGGACGTTGGGAAGACCGCGGCCCGCGCCAAGGGTGGCGCGGCCAACCTCGCGAGGACCGCTGGCAGGACCCGCCTCGCGAGGGAGGCTGGAGGGATCAGCCTCGCGAGGATCTCCCGCAAGGGAACGCAGGCCTCCCTCCGCTGCCGCCGCATCCAAGGAGAAATGAAGACTGTCATCAGGACGAGGGGACTGGGGGCTTCTAGGAGCCACGCGCAATCGCCTGCATCCTGGGCGGAGCTCAAGCCCCAGCCTCTCAGCGCATCTTCAAGCAGTTCGCCCACGAAGTGAATGCAGTCCTCGCCAAGCTCGAGGCCACGCGCCCTCTCAGGTGGTCGGCATGCGCCATCACGTTTAGCTCAGCGGATCAGCTCAAGTGCGCGGCCACAGCCGGAGTCCTCCCGATGCTTCATTCCCCAATCATCAGCAACGTGCTAGTCACCAAGACCCTCATCGACGACGGGGCAGGGCTCAATGTCCTGTCCGTGGAAACGTTCAACAATCTTCAAGTGCCCTACAGTCAGCTTCAGCCAACCAAGCCCTTCTCCGGAGTCACCGACGGCTCCACGGCCCCGATCGGGCAGGTCTACCTTCCTGTCACCTTCGGGGCACGCGACAACTACCGCACCGAGCTCATCGACTTCAACGTCGCCCACATTTGGCTGCCGTACAACGCCATCCTCGGGTACCCGGCGCTGGCCAAGTTCATGGCTGTAACCCACCACGGCTACAACGTCCTCAAGATGCCAGGAAGCGGCGGGGTCATCACGGTGCCCTGCGAAGAGAGAGACGCAGTGTGCTCCCTGGAGCGAGCCTTTCAGGCCGCATCCCTGGAAGACCCAGACCGCGGCAGCAGGAGGCCTCCCGAGGCCGCCCCCAAGAAGAAGAAGACATCGTCTGGCCCGGCCCCTCAGGAGGCAGGCCCCTCAGGGCCCGCGCCTGCTCAGGGGGAGCCTCCTTCCATCGCATAGGGAAGCATGACCGGCGCCCTCCTCAGGCAGGGCTCGGGGGCTCTCCCCTGGAGGGCCGCCCACCTCGCCGAGGTCACGAGGGAGGCGCTTGGGCACCACGTGGAGGCGTGCTTCGAAGCACGTTTCCCTCAAGAAGGAGCAAGGCAAGGAGGGCCAAACCCTCAGGAGTTTGTCAGCAAGGCCATTCAGGAGCTACAGGAGTCAAGAGTCATGAGAGGCAGCCGCCGCTTACCCACTATGGCCCCCCATCCAGGCGAGGATGGTGGGCTGCGCGTCTGCATTGACATACCGGGGCTCAACCGAGCCGCGTCTCAAGAGCGCCTCTGGCCCTCGCGAGTAGGACGTTACGAGGGTCCGCCCCACAACTACGTGCGCATGCCTTACGGCTTGCTGAACGCGGCTGCTGCGTACCAGCGTCTCATGAGGGCCATCTTGGAGGCTCAAGAGGTCAGGCATGCCGCAGCCCTGGCGGAGATGGAGATGGCCCGCGAGGAGCTGCCAGCGCCTCCGGAGCCTCCTGAGGCCCCTGGGCCTGGGGGCTCGTGAGGATCGGCTCCCGCAGCCCACCGAGTCTGCTACACCGACACCCCTTCGTCCCCAACATCATCAGGTGACATCTTTTAAGTTTCATTTCTGGCTGGGAGCGCCCTCAGGGTGCATTATTCCCAGGCCGCGTGGGTCCGTCCCTGCGGCATGTATCCCTTTTATTTCATGTCCTTAGCTTACCTTATTGGGGGCGCCCCTCGGGCTGCATCATCCCCAAGCCGCTCGGGCCTGACCCAACAGCATGTACCCTTCTTGCGTTTATCTTAGGACTATGCTTTTGATCCACCATGCTTGTTATTTGGTACCTTTCTCTCCTGGGTGTCGGAATCTTGGGTGTTAAAGGAGGGGGGTGCCTGAGCATCGCGACTCAGGGCTCCTACCGGCTCTTCGGCCCTCACCCTCTGGTCTTGTCCA
Source organism: Triticum dicoccoides (assembly GCF_002162155.2). Classification (NCBI taxonomy): domain Eukaryota; kingdom Viridiplantae; phylum Streptophyta; class Magnoliopsida; order Poales; family Poaceae; genus Triticum; species Triticum dicoccoides. The sequence goes on along the minus strand of NC_041381.1, from coordinate 358,447,878 downwards.
TGGCATCGCGACCTGGCATGCCAGCGACGGCTGAGACCAGCCCGAGAGCCGGGACCCGAGGACGTAGAGTTTCGTCATCTAACCCAGCTTGCGTGTTAAAGGGGGGGTTCCTGAGCATCGCGACTCAGGGCTCCTACCGGCTCTCCGGGCCTCACCCTCTGGTCTTGTCCATGGCATCGCGACCTGGCATGCCAGCGATGGCTAAGACCAGCCCGAGAGCCGGGACCCGAGGACGTAGAGTTTCGTCATCTAACCCAGCTTGCGCGTTAAAGGGGGGGGTGCCTGAGCATCGCGACTCAGGGCTCCTACCGGCTCTCTGGCCCTCACCCTCTGGTCTTATCCATGGCATCGCGACCTGGCAGGCCAGCGACGGCTGAGACCAGCCCGAGAGCCGGGACCCGAAGACGTAGAGCACCGGCATCTGGCCAAATTTGCAGGAACACACTCGAAGATAAGGCCTAGAGCCAGGCGCAACTCGCCTTGAGGTAGGGCCCCGTGAGTCCCGCAATGGCTCACGGGTGCCCAGATACACCTCGTCAAGCCCTACCGTGCCAGCCACGTGTCAGGGTGGGGCTGTATACGCCCCGGGGGCTCCTCCCGGAGGGGAGCCCCCTCCCACGTACCAGTGGAAGCACCATGCTCCGCACTGGCTGACGACACTGCCGAGGACCGGCTATGCCCGTACGCATACGGAAGCGCTATGCTCCGCGCTGGTGATAAACAACTGAGGGTGGCCTCCGGGCCACATCAACCTCAAGGAGCCCGGAGCTCAGTGTTTGGCCTTGTCGCAACGCCTCCCCTCGGGAGTCCCGCGTGAAGGGGTTGGGCACGGGGGCTGCGCCTGGGTCACGCCCGGACGCACGCCACCTGGCCAGGCCCCCCAGGCCTGGTTCGTCGCACGTCCCTCCCCGAGCGGAGCCAAGGTATGAAGGCTGTTTGAGCGTCAAGGGGGACTCCTGAGCATCGCGACTCAGGAGCCTAACTGGTCACGTAGCCCCTCACTCCTTAGTTCCGAAAGGCTAACAGCGGTTGAGGTATGCGCGGGGCCGGGCTCTGCAGACGTAGAACGGCAGATCCACCCGCATCTCACCTCCCTAAGGAGTCACCCCCACATCTCACCTCCCTACTTGCTGTTCGAGCGCCAAGGGGGACTCCTGAGCATGGCGACTCAGGAGCCTAACTTGTCACGTAGTCCCTCACTCCTTGGTCACATCTTGGTTTCCGGCCGGGGCCAATGGCGGCTGAGGTATGCGCGGGGCCGGGCTCTGCCGGCGTAGAACATAAGCAAGTAGGAAGGAATAATGCAAATTTCAGGGAATTCAAAAGCAAATATTACAGTCCATGCTGTTATCACAACATCAAACATAAGTTTTAACGCCTCCCCGAGGCATGGTACATGCGCAGGAATTAAAAGCAGGACGGGAGCCACGACGGAGTCACTTGCCGGCGGGGGAGCTGCGCGGAGCAGGTTCGCCTTGTGGAGCAGGGCTAGCAGCGCTCCGCTTCGGCTTGGTACTGAAGGCCCAGAACTTCCCCAGCAGAGCCTCCGCATGACCCTTCACGACCTCAGCAGCGGCAGCAGCACGCTCGCCGCTCACTGGCTCCAGCAGGCTGTCGAGGTCAATGTTGGGGTCACGAAGATAGATGTGGGTGAAGACCCGCGTCAGCGCTGCAGAAGACAAGTCGCGTGCCTCGGCCTCAGCTGTAGGGCCAAGGCCAAGGGTGACGTGTTGAAGGGCGCGAACCAGGAAGGGAAGCAGCTTAGCGGGGCCATCCTCCTCGCCGGCCAGTGGGCTCTCAAGGCCGCTGTCATAAAGTGTCTTCAGCGAAGTGCGAGCCTTCTCTTCCATATCCGCGAAAGCCACGCGATCCTCAACGAGAACCCAGGCCTTGCCGTCCAGCTCAACCTTCCTCGCCTCCAGCTCTTGCTCCAGCGCGCCTAGGCGGCCACGGCGCCTCTTGAGCTTGGCCTCCAGGTCCTTGACGGCCGCCTTGCAAGCCTTCATGCTTTCCTCCTGCTCTTGGCGAAGGCGGGCCTCCTCGGCGAGCTGATTCTGCAGGCCCTTCAGTTCTCTCTCCAGCGTCTCACAGCGACCTTGGACGCTAGCTGCCTCCCCAAGGGCAGCATCGTGGGCAACCTTCGCCTCAAGGACGGCCTGCGTCTCCATGTCGCAAGCCATCGAGGCCTGCACCAGCGCCCGGCCACTAGACGAGGGTCGGCGCCCAGAAGATCCTGCCGCAGACGGTCCAGTCCGGCAACAGTGCGATCCAGAATAGTATTCGGGGAAGCAGCAGTCGGTGGAGTAGGAGGAGAAGACGGCAGTGTGACCACCGTATCCTGAGGCGGAACCAGCTGCGCCACGACGACAGTGGAGGCAGCGTCAAGCAAGGGCACCTCGGGAGTCGCCTGGGTCAGGGGGGCTGAGCTCGCCCCAGCAGGCTCAGCCTGGCCTCGCTAGGATGCCCGGGCAGGAGAGGCCTGCGCATCACAGTCACCTTCTTTCTCGGGCAGAGGCACTGCCACGGATGGGGCCTCAGGAGCTCCCTTCGGCTTCTTTGCCAAGGGCACCAACCTGGCCAGAAGATACGAGCATCAAGTCTCGGCAACAAAACAATAATCAAGACAGGAATCGAGCACTTACAGGTCGTCGCAGGTGGGCTCAAGCAGCCTCCGGCCGTACTTAAAGCCCGAGAGCTGGCTGCAAGGGTCAGCTTCAAGGGGCTCGGGAGCAGGAGGCGCGCCTGCGGATCGCCTCGGGGCCGGGGCAGACCCGCGGGGGATCAGCCCAGTCCGGTCCTTCCTCGGGATCGGAGGCAGGCTCCCGCCGCCCTGCTCATCCTCATCCTCGTCGTCATCACTCTGGGGGAGGCGGAGAGTGCGGGACCTGCGCTGAAGGGGAGGAGCCCTTGACTCCGCCTCTGAGTCGACCCCCTCTTCCCGCTCCCCTTCTTCCTTCTCTTCGCTGGAGTCGTCGGAGGACACGTTCACCAGGTCCTCTGGAGCCTCCGCGGGCATGGGCCCGTCCCCGTTGAAGACGGGCATGGACCCCACTACCTGCTCCCAATCCTCGCGAAGGAACAGGGGCGTAGGGGCGCCCTCCAGCCTCGCCACGTCGCACCCTACCAAGGACTGGAGGACCGCAGCCAGATCCTCGTCGGCCAAAACCACGGGGCTCGGGTGAGGCCTCCACATTGGAAGCGAGTACTGACGGAGTGGAGCCAGCTGATGCTCCAGGAACTCCCTCAGCAGCGATGCACCGTCAGCTTCACCGCCGCCACGCTGGCCGGCCTCAGATCTGCGTCCATCTTCTCCAACACCAGCTTCGCGCGGGGATCCAGAAGCTCCACTCGGGACCAGTCGTCGGAGTTCGCAGGGTGCTCCGTGGGCAGGATCAGCCGAGGATGGATGCGCCCAGCATCGACCAAGACCCACTTGCTCCTGAAGCCCTCAATCCTCTTCCCGGGGTTCGAAATTGTGATGGAGCCGCCGTACGCGACGAAGCTCGCGCATGCGGAGGCGGAACCACGGGAGGTCCGAAGGGAGAAGTAGTGGCGTAGCAAGGCCACCGAGGGTTTCACCCCCTACGTGAGCCTCACAATAGTAGGCGAAGATTGCCAGAAGAAGGACGGAGTTGGGATGGAGGTGCAGAGCTTGAATATTGTAAAGGCGGAGTACAGAGAAGAAGAACTCAGAAAAGGGAGGCACCAGACCGGCGACGATGGTGCTCACGAAGAGCGGACAGAAGGTTCTCCCTCGGCCTTCAGGGATGGTCGAGCCGGCCTTGAACGCCTTCGTCCTGTCGATGCCCTGCGCCGCCGCCATCTGGCGCACCCGGGCAAGGCCCGCCTCTGACACATTGGGCGAGTCCAAGGCAGACGAGTACCAAGCTCCGGCCGGGGCTTGGCGAGGCGCCATGACTGGCTAGGGCGCGTAGACGGAGTAGATCTGAAGACTTCGGAAGCAGGGAGGAGAGGCGCAAGAAAGGGGATCTGAGCAGCAACTGGAGGAAGTAAAGGAGGCAAGGGAGATGCCGCTCCTTTATCAACTCGCGCGGTTGCAGAGGCTCCCACGTCCAATCAACCGCCACGCGGCGCCCAAGGCCGCAGGCTGTTAGGGCCCGCGATGCTTCGCACTTGCCCTTTCACCTCTCTGCTCGGACAAGTTCGGGCGCGCCATGGGCCCGGGGGCTACTGTCGGCGTTCTGGGAATGGGGGTCCCCAGACTTGCCTGCCTGCGGCCTGCGGCGTGGCTCAAAGGAGGCCCAGCACAGCCCATCTTGATCAACGCAGGCTCAAGACCCTCGCGAGGGGCCAAGCCTCGTGGGGCGGACGACAAGGAGCTTCCTCACGCACGGCCTCGTCAGGCTGGCTCATGAGGAGGCGGAGAGTTCAAGGCGGGGTACCTCACGAGGTGCCCATGACGCAAGCCATGACGACCAAGGGCGCCAGTCGGGCGCCAGCCCGCGCAGTGTCCTCCTTTCCTCTTTGGTGCAAAGGGAGCAAGCACAGGCGAGAGCATCAAGCAAAGGCATCCATTTCGGTGCAACAAGACCAAGACCAGCCCAACGGCAGGAAGGAAGTCATTGTGGAGCCCAAGCCGGCGTCACCACCAGAGCCTTTGACAGGCGAGGACCAACTTTAGTCAGGATAAGTGTACCCGCTGTTCCCCGTCAAAATGGCCAATTGTTGGCGCGCTTCCCGCTCAATATTTGGGAAGAGGCCCAGGGCCTTTGCCTATAAATAGGACTAGCCACCACAAGGAATAAAAACACATAACCCTCGCCAAGAAACTAGTAGATAGAGCGATTGAACTCTTCCCAGCAGTTCGTCGCACCAGCCAAGAACAGACCCTCGCGAGGCCGTTCTGCCTTGTATTGTTCATCTTCATGCCCAAGAGGCAATCCACCACACCACACACTGGAGTAGGGTATTACACCACAATGGTGGCCTGAACCAATATAAATCATGTGTCTCTTGTGCTGTTCTGTTTGGTAGTTTAGGTCCTAGCGATTCGGTGAGGAGCGAGCCGGTAGAGGGTTAAATATCCGCATGCACCCCAGTGTTCGAACTTCACGGGTCTGCCGGAACCCGAAATTTGACAGCGGGTGGTGCCATGTAGACAGGCCTGCAGCTGAGGTGGTGCGGTGGTAGGGCCTTCATGAAGATCTGCATGCTGGCATGCAGGCGCTCGATGAGTTGGCCTAGGAGCTACATGTTGCCACGCAGGTGCCCGCCCAGCTGGTTTGGCTGGCCTGGCGGTGGCCTCGCTGGCGTCAGAGGTGAGGTCCTTGTCGGGTGGCCCGGCAAGGGTTTTGCCGTGGCGTGCTGTTGTCCCTGGCAAGGCGCCTGCCAGGGGGGGCCTCGGGAATTTCCTTGGCTAGAATCTTGCCAAGGATTGTCGTCTTCTAGTCCTCATCTGGTCTTGTATGTTTATGATCTTGACGAAGATCTGCATGCCACCAAGGAGGTGTCTCCCGAGCCCTTGTCTTAATGTAGTCGACTATGCTAGAGGCTGTGGGCTCAAGGGTGACTCGCTCTGTTGATGTGGGGCGAGCCGCCCCGGCAAGGGTCTTGCCGGGGCTGCTGAGGTAGCCCCCCGCAAGGGTCTTGCCGGGGGATCCTGCTTCGTCCTATGCTCCTCGTGATTTTGGCTTTGGTGTTTTCCTTGGCCAACTTGCGCTCTGGTCTTACCTTGGCTTACCTCCCTTGCTCTGCTTGGTGTGACTGTGGGCGCGGCTCTGACTGCCCGTGCACAGGTATAGGGGTACAAAAATGCACCCCTCTTTTTGTACACCGACAATAATAAAGCCCAATATTGTCCAAAACAGTAGATAATATAGCATGGAGCAATCAAAAATTGTAGATACGTTGGAGACGTATCAATAGGACTATGTATTGGGGGGCAAGAGTGACAGAAGCTTCAACCTAGCATAGAAATTGATGCATACGGGATTGAAGGGGGACCAATATATATTAATGCTATGGTTGGGTTTTACTTTAATGAACGTTAGTATTTGTGGATGCTTGCTAATAGTTCCACTCATAAGTGCATTGAATTCCAAGTCAGGGATGACATGCTAGCAGTGGCCTCTCCCACATAAAACTTGCTATCGGTCTAGTAACGTAGTCAATTGCTTAGGGACAATTTCACAACTCCTACCACCACTTTTCCACACTTGCTATACTAACTTTATTGCTTCTTTACCTAAACAGCCCCTAGTTTTTTTACGTGCTCTTTATATTCTTGCAAACCTATCCCATTACACCTACAAAGTACTTCTAGTTTTATACTTGTTCTAGGTAAAGCGAACGTCAAGCTTGCGTAGAGTTGTATCGGTGGTCGATAGAACTTGAGGGAATATTTGTTCTACCTTTAGCTCCTCGTTGGGTTCGACACTCTTACTTATTGAAAGAGGCTACAATTGCCTATACTTGTGGGTTATCATAGAACTTGATGTAGTCTTGGGAACCCACTTGACCAAGGCCTTGGGAGCTTCTTCAAATGCATCAATCTCCTCTTGAAGCTTATCCTTGCCTTTTTGCTTGTGGTCTTGTGGTGGAAGATCATCTTGAGCTTGTGTCTCTTGGAAGGAAGTAGGATCGTACTTCTCTTGTTGTGGAACAAACTTCGTCTTGGGGTATTGATCTTCTTCCCACTCAACTCCATTGGCATTGAACTTTCATTCAAAACCAATACCTTGATTCTTCCGGTGCCTTCCTTGCTTGCGTACAATTTCCTCAAATTTCTTACTTCCGGCAAGGCTCTTGTAAACACCTTTCTCTATAATTCCCTTCAATAAGCTATTTCTTGCTCAAGTGTAACTTGGCTAAGAGAATCATTAGTGGAATTAAGAGAACTACTAGAAGCAACAATATTGGATTTAGCGTGATTATTGTTACTACTAAAAGAAGAATCTTTCTTGTTCTTGTTGCTAGATTTGACTTGTGGCATGTAAGTAGACAATAGTAAATGCTTGGCAATGTAAGAAGGACTTTTCTTGCGAAGATCATAATTGATTGCTTTTAAGAACCCATGCTCTTGCTCAACGTTGAGCTTCTCAAAGCGTAGCTTCTCATGAGTCTTTAAAAGTTCTTGATGATCTTCCAAGGTAGTTTCATGAGCTAACTTAAGAGTGTTTAGTTCTTTAGTTAGACGCTCAATATCCTTCTTATCACCATTTGTTTTATCTTGATTAGCATGATTAATAGAAAATTCATCATAGTTTTCATCACTAGAGTTGTCAACAAGTAAATCATCATCACCTAGCAAATCATCTTCATCACTATTGAAATCAACATACTCAGGGTGTGATACCTTTGGGCCTTTAGCCATGAAGCATCTTCCAATTCCTTCATTTGGTGAGTCAAATATGGCGTAGGAGTTGGTTGACACAAGTGCTAGACCGGCAACACCTTCATCTTGAGTATATTCGGAGTCGGAGTGATAACTTCTTTCGGAGTGATGGTCGGAGCCGGATACCCATTCACCAACATGAGCTTGATGTCTTCGTTTTGTGTAGCTCTTTGATGATTTCTCCTTCCTTTCCGAGTTCTTGCTTCTCCGAGAGGTTCTTCGTTCATAACAATCATCTCTACTCCTTCTCTCTCTCTTGGTGGTGATTCTTCTCTCCTACTTCTTATTTTGGGAGAATATTCCCTTCTTTTGTAGGGAGCCATACACTCATTTGAGTAGTGTCCGGGTCTTCCACAATTGTATCAATTACGCTCACGACTAGAAGATCTTTTGTCATTGTAGGAACTTGACTTGGAACTTCTTTCCTTGCTTCTACTCTTGTAGAACTTGTTGAAGTTCTTCACCATTAGGCTCAATTCTTTATTGAAGGTTTGTTTCTCACTTGATGATGTGGGAGCATCACATGAGGCTTTGTAAGCACTACTTGACTTGTTGTGAAGCTCTTCCTTATGCTTGAGTGACATCTCATGAGCAACAATTCTTCCAATGACTTCCGTATGCTTGAGATCTTTGTAGTTGGGCATCATTTGAATCAATGTGCACACGGTATCATATTTTCCATCCAAGGCTCTTAGGATCTTCTTGATGATGAATCTATCGGTCATCTCTTCACTTCCTAAGACAGCAATCTCATTTGTGATGAGGGCGAGCCTAGAGTACATTTCAGCGACACCTTCACCATCCTTCATTTTGAACTTGTCAAGTTGACTTTGAAGCACATCCAATTTGGATTCCTTGACGGAGTCGGTACCTTCGTGCATATCAGTAAAAGTATCCCAAATTTCCTTTGCATTCTCAAGATGGCTGATTTTGTTGAATTCTTCGGGGCACAATCCGTTGAAGAGGATATCACAAGCTTGAGCATTGTATTGCAGCATCTTCAACTCTTCCGCGGTAGCTTCACGGTTTGGTTCTCTCCCATCAAAGAATTCACCTTGCAAGCCAATACACACAATAGCCCAAACGGTGGGGTTATGTCCAAGAATATGCATTTTCATCTTATGCTTCCAACTAGCAAAATTAGTACCATCAAAGTAAGGACCTCTATGGTGGTAATTTCCCTCGCTAGACGCCATACTCTCCTAGGTTGTGAAACCAAGGCTATGATCACCAAATGCTATGGAAATCAAGGCAAATGGAGATCTCTGATACCACTTGTAGGATCGGAAGTATGTCTAGAGGGGGGGTGATTAGACTACTTGACCAAATAAAAATCGAGCCTTTTTCGAATTTTAAGTCTTGGCAGATTTTAGTAACTTTGCACAAGTCAAGCAATCAACCTACACATGCAATTCTAAGAGTGTAGCAGCGGAATGTAAAAGAATTGCACATGAAGGTAAAGGGAGGAGTTTGAGGGAGCAAACACAATGAAGACACGGAGATTTTTTATCCGTGGTTCCGATAGGTGGTGCTATCGTACATCCACGTTGATGGAGACTTCAACCCACAAAGGTAATGGCTGCATGAGTCCACGGAGGGCTCCACCCACAAAGGGTCCATGAAGAAGCAACCTGTCTATCCCACCATGGCCATCGCCCACGAAGGACTTGCCTCACTAGGGTAGATCTTCATGAAGTAGGCGATCTCCTTTCCCATACAAACTCCTTGGTTCAACTCCACAATCTTGACGGAGGCTCCCAAGTGACACCTAACCAATCTAGGAGACACCACTCTCCAAAATGTAATACATGGTGTGTTGATGATGAACTCCTTGCTCTTGTGCTTCAAATAATAGTCTCCCCAACACTCAACTCTCTCTCATAGGATTGGATTTGGTGGAAAGATGATTTGAGTGGAAAGCAACTTGGGGAAGGCTAGAGATCAAGATTTATGTGGTTGGAATGGAAGATCTTGGTCTCAACACAAGTGTAGGTGGTTCTCTCTCAGAAAATGTATGTCGGAAGTGTAGGCATATTCTGATGGCTCTCTCCATGAATGAAGAGTGGGTGGAGGGGTATATATAGCCTACACAGAAAATCTAACCGTTACACACAAATTACCAAACTCGGTGAGACCGAATCATGAAACTCGGTCGGACCGATTTGGTTCAAAATGTGAACGTTAGGATTTTCGATGGGACCGACATGTCAACTCGGTGGGACCGATTTCATTAGGGTTAGGGCATAACGTAATCTCGGTGAGACCGATTACACAAACTCGGTGGGACCAATTTTAGTAATAAGCTAACCAGAGAGTTGGTCATGCAAACTCGGTGGGACCGATTCACTCATCTCGGTTGACCGAAACGTTACGAAGGGGAAACAGAGAGTTTGCATTGCGAACTCAGTGGGACCGATCGCTCATCTCGGTTAGACCGAAATGTTATGAAGGGAAACAGAGATTTTGCAATCCCATCTCGGTGAGACCGAGATCCCTATCGGTGAGACCGAAATGACTATGGTTTGTGGCAGTGGCTATGTCAAGAGAACTCGGTGGCGCCGGATAGAAGGTTTCAGTGGGGCCAAGTTTGACTTTTTGGTTTGGGACATATGTGGATATGAGAAAGTGGTTGAGGGCTTTGGAGCATATCACTATGCATTTTGAGCAAGAAACCCATTAAGCAACACCTCATCCCCTTTTAATAGTATTGGCTTTTCCTATGGACTCAATGTGATCTTGGATCACTTAAATGAAAATGTAGAGTCTTGATCTTTAGAGCTTGAGCCAATCTTTTGTCCTTAGCTTTTTGAGGGGTCCACATTTCTGATCCATGCCATGCCAACAATTGAACTTTCCTGAAATATTGATCTTGGAATAGCATTAGTTCAATGAGCTATATGTTGTTGATAATTACCAAAACCACCCAGGGATAGTTGCACTTTCACGTCTCAACGGATTTAGATGGTGCCCTATTTAACGTGAATGCAGCCGTCTCTAAAGAATAACCCAAAACAATAGTTGTAAATTAGTAAGGGACATCATAGATCCACTACAAGAAATATGTCAACTTATGACCTTCTGTCAGTGACCCTGGAAGAATTGGTCATAGATTTATGACCATTTGAGACCAATTGGTCAAAAGCTGTTCGAGGGGCTCCAAACCCTAAACCATTGCGACCATTTTGGTCAGAAAGGTCATAATTTCCTTACATGAAATGGTCATAAAGCTAACAGCGCTAGTCCGCTGCCTTATTTCTAGTTGTTAACGACCAATATAGATGGTCATAGCCTTGTAAATTGTGATGGGTTGCTATGACTAGGCGCCACCTCATCAGTTTTGCCTATGTGTCATGTCCATGTGGCAGTTTTTGCCCTAGGTTGTGAAGCAACCTATATTTCTGTCATTCCCAAAATTCCCAAAAAAATCTCATAAATTCTTTGGGTCATATCTTCGTCAAATATGTAAAAACCTTCCTTGCCTAGTTCAAAAATAATTCAAAAATATTCATTTTCCTATTCTGTTCAGAGTAACAGTTTGTGAAGGAAGTACCACTTTGGCATGTCCAAATAGTATCCATTTTCTACAGTGCTTTCCTATGCCCAAATAACCATCCTCCACCAAATGCTAGCTCAATCCATTCATTATTTTGAGCCGAGCTTCAACATTCGTATTTATGTCCAGTGTGGTGGTTTGCAAAGCAAGTACCACCTAGGCTCCTCCTTTTGAGCTGAAAATTTGTGAAAACGGTCTTCTTAGTAACTGATCATCCTCAGCCAAAACTCACGCCCATTAGCCATGTACATTTCCCGTACCTCTAATCAAACACTTGGCTGCTAATTCATGTTTGAGCATCGATTGGTCTCCTCGTGAGAATTTTATGTTGTAATTTTCTTCCTAGCACCAACCTGGAGAGTGCCCAACCCACTAGACATGCCTAGGCCGCCCAGAACACATGGCAACGCCACGGTCACGCGGTGACCACGCGACGGGCATGCGAGTTTACGCGCTCTAGAGTTGGGGCCCTCGGCCACCGCCCAAACCTCAACGTATCACCACCCACCAAACCATGTATTTATGATTAAATAGGTCCTTATGTAACTAGAAATGATTTTTGGAAAAAATAAATAGCAAACTATGAGGCAGTTGCAGTTCAAATTTGACCCGCTTCCAACTGAATCGGCAGAAATTTGTCTTTTTCACGAGAGGTGGATCAAAAAATTTTACACCAGACCATTTTGTCAATTGTGCATTAAATATGGCCTAGTATTTTATAAAAATGATTTGGTCCAATTTTGCAACAATTATTTGGTAGTTCCTTCACAAAAAAACCTCCTTTCGGGCACTCGAAAAATGGAAAATGGTTTTTTCGTCCAACGAAAATGAAAAACTTCCTTAGGCAACATTGTTTTCTATTCCAATATGCACCCTTGTGCACAATATGAGATCATTTGAACAAACTATGCCATGAATGTGGCCATAAGATTGATCATTTGGCTTGAAAGCCATGAATCTTCACACTTGATAGCTCATTTCTGAGAACGCTTTTTTAAAATAATTACCGTATTACAAGTTTATTATATTTCCTGGAAACTTGGTCACATATAATGACATAATGCGAAGGTTTTCCAATTTTTTGATTGTTTTTGAATTTTTTATGCCCGTTTCAAAATGCGGTCAAAACGGCGGGCTTGACCGTTCCTAGCTAGTGATTGAATCTTCGAATTTTTTTGGTGTTTCTATGATTAAATAGATACTTATGTACCTAGAAATGATTTTTGGAAAAAATAAAGAGCAAACTATGAGGCAGCTACAGTTCAAATTTGACCCGTTTCCACCTAAATTGACGACAATTTGTCTTTTTCATCAGAGGTGGATCAAAACTTTTTTCACCCAACCATTTTGTCAATTGTGCATTATATATGGCCTAGTATTTTAGAAAAATGATTTGGTCCAATTTTGCAACAATTATTTGGTAGTTCCTTCACAAAAAAACCTCATTTCGGGCACTCGGAAAATGAAAAATGGTTTTTTCGTCCAAAGAAAATGAAAACTTCCTTAGGCAACATTGTTTGCCATTCTAATATGCACCCTTGTGCACAATATGAGATCATTTGAACAAACTATGCCATGAATGTGGCCATAAGATTGATCATTTGGCTTGAAAGCCATTGATCTCCACACTTGATAGCTCGTTTCTGAGAACACTTTTTTAAAATAATTGCCGTATTACAAGTTTGTTATTTTTCCTGGAAACTTGTCCACATATAATGACACAATGCGAAGGTTTTCCAATTTTTTGATTTGTTTTGAATTTTTTATGCCCATTTCAAAATGTGGTCAAAACGGCGAGAATGACCGTTCCTAGCTAGTGGTTGAATCTTGGAATTTTTTTGGTGTTTCTATGATTAAATAGATACTTATGTAACTAGAAATGATTTTTAGAAAAAATAAATAGCAAACTATGAGGTAGTTACAGTTCTAATTTGACCCGCTTCCAACTGAATCAGCGGAAATTTGTCTTTTTCATGAGAGGTGGATCAAAACTTTTTTCACCCAACCATTTGGTCAATTGTGCATTAAATATGGCCTAGTATTTTATAAAAATGATTTGGTCCAATTTTGCAACAATTATTTGGTAGTTCCTTCACAAAAAAACCTCATTTCGGGCACTCGAAAAATGGAAAATGTATTTTCCGTGCAAATAAAATGAAAACTTTCTTAGGCAACATTGTTTGGAATTCCAAGATGCACCCTTGTGCATAATATGAGATCATTTGAACAAACTATGCCAAGAATGTGGCCATAAGATTGATCATTTGGCTTGAAAGCCATGAATCTTCACCCATGATAGCTCATTTCTGAGAACACTTTTTTAAAATAATTGCCGTATTACAAGTTTGTTATTTTTCCTAGGAACTTGGCCACATATAATGACACAATGCGAAGGTTTCCCAATTTTTTGATTTTTTTTTATTTTTTATGCCCGTTTCAAAATGCGGTCAAAACGGCGGGAATGACCGTTCCTAGCTAGTGGTTGAATCTTGGAATTTTTTTGGTGTTTCTTTGATTAAATAGATACTTATGTACCTAGAAATGATCTTTTGAAAAAATAAAGAGCAAACTATGAGGTAGCTGCAGTTCAAATTTGACCCGCTTCCTACTGAATCAGCGGGAATTTGTCTTTTTCACCAGAGGTGGATCAAATCTTTTTACACCCAACCATTTGGTTAATTGTGCATTAAATATGGCCTAGTATTTTAGAAAAATGATTTGGTCCAATTTTGCAATAATTATTTGGTAGGTTCTTCACAGAAAAACCTCATTTCGGGCACTCGAAAAATGGAAAATGTCTCTTTTGTGCAATGAAAGTGAAAACTCCCCATATCAACATTGTTTGTCATCACAAGATACACACATGTGTACAATATTAATTTATCTTAACAAACTATACGTAGTTAATATGTTGAATGTTTGCCCTAAATAAGAGGATAAAAACTATAAGAGAATATAAGCTGAATTCTGATTGGTGGAATCCGTTGTGGCATGGATCGATGACGTGGCAAACATCTGTCCATCCGCCCATCCATACATCCATCCGTCCGTCCATCCAACCCACTGCAGCCTCTCTCTCTCTCACGCGCGTGAACCCTAGCCGATCCAGATCCCTCCCCACCTCCATTCCTCTCCCCCGATCCAGATCCCTCCGCCGCTGCCCCGTCCTCCTCTCCCCTCGCCTCCGCCACCCACCTCTCCCCTCGTCGCCGACCTCAGCTGTCTGCACCCTCCCCTCCCCTCCACTCATCACAAGACAAGATAAGAAGAAAGGGAGCTAGCTCTATCGCCGGCGGCCATGGTGCGCCTCTTCCCCGTCCCAGATCAGATCCAGCACGCCCCCAACCGCATCCACAGCCCACACCATCGCAGCTCCCAATCCCTCCCACGCAGCCGCCGCCAATGCCTCCTGGATAGCCACCTCGACGGGACGACGACGGCGACTAGGACGTCTTCCTCCCCCAGCGATGGCAACGTTCTTCGCCATCGCTGTGGTCGGGCTGCGGCGACCAGCAGAGGAACTCCTCCGGCAGAGGGGGAGTCCTCCCTTGCTTCCTTGTCCACCACGAAGCACACACAGGCAGGGGAGGAGCCGCGGCGTCCAACCTCCACCGCCGCTCGAAGCCGGCAAATCATCTGACGTGTGAGTGCCTTCTCTCCTTCTCCCTCCTCTGCTTCTTCCTTCTTCCCCCGAACTGATGTGTGATGTGCATGCAGATGCAGTTGAAGGGGCCAGGCCATGGAGAGGCTGCAGGGCCATGGACATGCCAGAGAGCAGGACATTCTTGGCCGATGTAGAAGCTGCGGGAGAGGAGGGCTCTGACCTTGATGAATGCCATGCAATGGAAGGTAGCTCTCCCTCTCTCTCTGTCCCCTCTTCTTCCTCTTTGTGCAAGTTAGCAACCCCGAAGATCGATCTACCTCATGTGGTGTTTATGAAACATTTATGCTGATAATGCAAATGCTAACTAGTTGCCATCCGGTTGATTGCTTATTTTATTCAGGTCGGCAAGGCAGCCAGTGGGACGGAGGCGACGAACTCTGCTGCAGCCACGACCGGCTGTGCTTCTGCCTTCGTGGTGGCCTTGGACTTGTGATTGTGGTGTTGTGCTTTGACCAGTGGCATGATTTACACATTATGGCAATGTTAGGTTTAGGGAAATATGTATTGTTGCTCCTGATTGAACCAGTTGACCAGTACATTGCAGCTAGAACAAGAATATAACTATTTCTTTGCTGCCTCCCAGCCCTTCTGTTGATCTTTTCAACACGATTTTCTGATAATTGAAAACCAGCAACAATTGCACTAAAAATATTATAGTGAAACCATATTATATCATATGCTCCATGTTGTATACATATTAAAACCAAAAATAGGAGCAGTTTCAGTCATGCAGATTAGAAATGAATTCTGCTCTGCTTTGCTGTAGGTGTATGCTCTTATTGCTGAATAGTTTGGTGATATTGTGATGTCACATTTCACCTGTCATAACATGACAGAGAGCTCATGAGTTACAACAAAGTAATCTTAGTTCTTAGTCTATGTTATTTCAATATAAGTAATCTTCTATACAGTCAAAAACTGATGCACGTGCTACTAGCAGTAGTGTTTGTGATTTTGTTTTCCTCTACCAACTATCAATTAATTCCCTGGTTACTACTATGTAGGGGATGTTACTATTTTAAGTTTCTATACTACTATTTGTGCTGCTGCTGTTTTGTCGGTGTTATGCATATAGGCATGGGAGATGCTATCCTAGAATTATGCACTGCTTGAGCTCATATATCTCCATTTAACTACTGTGGTTTATGTTTCTGTCTTGGTGATATAGGAATCGGTGCTTGCTATGTCTTGTGTAGTGGTTTGATTACTTTCTAGTAGATACACATGTACTGGCTATTTATAGTGCTTCATTTGCTACCGCTCCTCCAGGCTCTGCACCGTGAAAGCAACCAATTCATGATAAGACTTGGTGTGGCTGATGCACATAGCTACTTTCAGTACCTTGTTAACAGTGTTGAGGACAAGTTAAATCCTATATTGGTGTCCTGTTCTTGTAAACATTATGTAAAGCTAAAATTCTTCTGTGTCTTGCTTCCTGTGTCTTGCTCATTTGATATAAACATTATGTAGAGCTCTGTTTCTTCTTCTTTTGCTTCCTGTATGTATGTATGTGTCTGACGACGAAGTTGGTTTCTTCAGAATTGATCGAGTCTGACAAAGTTGTTCTGAACATTTCTTGAAACAGGGCGAGGCCGGTGATGTCCATGCGATGATGTCCATGGGGTGGAGCCACTGTGCCCGACGCTTTCCCTGGTCACCGCGGTGGTGCTTCGGCGGCTTCCAGACCCTCTCCTGGATGTGGTGATGGTCACACCACAGTCGTGGTGTGGCTGAGCCTCTGCTACGGCTACAATGTCCCTCTAGTGAGCTCCTCCCCATTCCTTCTTCTCTGATGTAGCTCCTGCATGGCCTTGGCCATGATTTGGGTTGGACGTGGGGATGTACTAGTTGCTGCTAGATGCTGTAACCAAGCATCAACTCCTACTGGAGCTCTCTGGTGATAAATTCATGTGGTTCTAGGGTCTGTCAGTAGCTGCCCACGTGCACTTGCTTTAGATATGTGCCCCTGTGATGCTCTGGTGATATGGAGTGGCTGATATCAAAATCATGGTGGTGTTGATGCTTATCTTGCGTGTCTCTGGTGGTGGTGGTGTTGACAGCAGTTACACACCTAGCTTGTAACTAATATCATTACTGCTAATTTACCTCAAGTTAGTCTGAACATGGTTGAAATGAGCGCTGCTAATTTTGATGTCTAATATCAATTTTTACCCCAAGTCCTTAAGTAATTATTTTCATTACATCAAAGTTAGCCGAGAATATTGACTAGAATATTTTATGTATGACATGATGCATGTACACATACGGTTGAGAAAATACCGAGCTGTAGTGGAACAACCTGGAGTTAGAGAACTTCCAGGAGAAGATCAACGAGGTGACCGGCGTTATGGTGGCTGTGTACGGCGGCGACCACAAGTTCTTCGGTGAGCTGGCAGTGTCCATATTGTGTGATATATGATGCTGCTCCGTTGTGCATCTCTCTTTTCTTGTGTGTTGCATCATTGTTGCTTGATAGAGTAAATGATTTCAGTTTTGGTTGTGTCCAATCTTTACTATGTACCATGCTTAGTGTTTACTAAACTGAGGCATTGGGCATTGGAATTTAGGCATTTATGTATAATTTTAGTTTTGGATGTGTCCAATGCAAACATTGCTGTCAACTGTCAAATTGATTTTAAAATGTCTTGTTAACTTCATTATTCTGTTATTTATTGTTAAATATGCTGTTAGATTTACTTCTATTTTGTTCCTAAACATTTTGTTCTCCAACATGCAGATGCTGGGCTTTCATGTTTCTTCGTGAGCATCAGGACAAAGAAGTCGGAGGAAGCATAGTTCTAACATTGCTGTCAAGTGTCAAGTTTTGCATTAATGAAGCCCTTTATGCTGCTCCTATTTGTATGTGTGTATGATGTAGCAGAACCTGGCCCATGTGATTGTACACTTGTGGAGCTTGTTATCTGATTGTAAACTTGATGCTGATCGCATTTGTATGTGTGTTATATGATGTAGCACTTTGATGGTTGATAATATTTGAAGTATTTCGTGTGTTTTCTATGTGCCAATTTAAAACCAGGTATTTATTTGCATGAAATAAAAAAAATGAAGAATATTGCCCTGATGGCTAGGACCCAGTACTAGAACCTGACAATGGGGACCCACCTGACTAGTGAACCCAATTTATAAAAAAAGAAAAAAATGAAACTGTTGAGACAAAAAGGCCACAACCCAACAATAAAAAGGCTGCAATATTGGGCTTGGCCCATGTACCCAACCAAAAATTGACAGACAAAAAAAACACAAATAGGCTGAATTGTTGGGCTCGGCCCATGTAGAAAATCGAATTGGACCGGGCTGAATCTTGTGCCACATCAGCTTGCCACGCTGGATGCCTACGTGGCCTGGGGGAGGTTGCTAGTGACCAAAACGCCACAGTAGGAATATTTTGGTCGTAAACGTCTTTGACCATTCCAGAAGAAAGGTCGCTATAGTCAGTTTACGACGGCCAGCTTTTGACCTTCTGTTTTTGGTCACAAAAAGGTCATAAATGGAAATTTGTGACCTTTCAGTGACCAATAGTGGTGGTCATAAGTTGACATATTTCTTGTAGTGATCGCACCATATCTAATAAAGTGCGGTTACGACGTTCGGACGCACCATTACGCTGTGGTGTTCTGGGTGGCGTGAGCTGCGAAACTATTCCGCATTGTTTCAAGTGAAGACCAAACTCATAACTCAAATATTCTCCTCCACGATCAGATCATAGAAACTTCATTTTCTTGTTATGATGATTTTCCAATTCACTCTAAAATTCTGTTAATTCGAAAATGTTTTAAAACTTTAGAAATTAATATAGAATAATCTGTAGCTCGGATTAAAATACTTTGTACATGAAAGTTACTCTGAGCGACGATAGGAATCCGAATGCTCAGTCCGTTCGTCCGTCACACGTCCATAGCATAGCGAACATGTAAACTTCCCCCTCTGGTTTGTCTATCCAAAAATGCCAAACTTCGGGAAAGCATTCCCAGATGTTGTCCCCCTTCGCCGGTATCGTGTAGCACCGCGGTAGAACACTCCTAGCATTGTGTATTGCCATGTTATGCCTTGTGATGCCTTGTTTGCTTTGTATTTATTGTTTCTTCCCCCTCTTCTCTCCAGTAGACCTCGAGACCGCTGCTGATGCCACTGTGATCGACTACGTCGACGACGAACCCTTCTTCCCTTTCAGCGGAGCTTCCAGGCAAGCCGCCCCTTTGATCATCCCGATATCGCCCATTCCATTCTCTCATGCTTGCATTAGATTTTGCTACTATAATTGTTTGCTCCTATGCTGATGCATAGCCTGCTTTTGTATCTGTTGTTGTACCTTACCTACTTATCCTAAACTGCTTAGTATAGATTGGTTAGTGATCTACCTGTGACCACCCCCCCACCTTGTCCTTGTTGCCCCTGCTTCATCATCGACGACTCGATCAACATGATCGATGACCAAGCCCGACACCTCACATCACATCATGCCCCTTTTGTTGCTCGACTCTGCAGAGTTACCATCGAGTGTCGAGGGTGATACCTCGCACATCACTCCTGATGAGATCTCTGTAGTGTAGCTATTCGGTTGTAGTCATCGAGGGTGATTCCTCCTTAACCACTTCCGATACGACTCTGTCGTGCAATCCCTCAAGTGTGAACCTCGAGGGTGGTTCCTCTTACTTCACCTTGATAATTACATCGAGTGGAATCCATCGAGGGTGATTCCTCGGGTTTTCCCCTTGATGTTCGGACACACGGTTACCTTGACTTTACTTGAGACCTTGGTGAAAGTCGGGCGGGCCCGGAGAGCACCCGCAAGATAATTACATGGCACGGTCGGGCATTCTAGGCCCTTGCCGTAAGTCCACGAGACGGGGCGACAGGGTCACATCGATCGTGAGTCTCTACTCGTCTCCGCAAGCTAATAATACACTATGGTTTGGGTATGTGTTCTGAGTTGGCCTTTGGCCTTCACGCACTAACCACCATGCGAGAATAGTTATGGGCCTCGGCGTTGCAGTATCAGCCAAAGCTTTGTCAGATGTCCAGTTCAGCATTGCGGCACGGCTGTGTCGAAACCATCCATGTAGAGGTGTGCCTAGACCCGCCCTGCTCGCAACGACTCGGAGTGCAACGGACGATGGGCCCAGACCCCGGGGTGCTTAGGATGTAGACTGGCGGGGACCTCCCTGCTAAGCCTAGGTAGGGCTACGACGTGTTAATCTTCTGAGGCCGGGCATGACCCAGGAAACTGTGTCCAGCCAGAGTAATCAAGCGTGTTGGAAAACATGGTGCACCCCTGCAGGGAAGATTATCTATTAATAGCCGTGTCCATGGTAACAGACATTCAAACTTATATCCTGATCTTTTACAACTAGAAATGGATACTGGAGATATGTGGCTCCGGGATTGCCTTCTCGCAGGGAGTCGAGGAAGGATCTCTGGGCGTTAATTCTACAACATGCTTGTTAAATATAAATTGCTATTCTTTACTCTTCTACATGCTGCAAGATGCTTGGAGCTGCTTGAAGATGCTTGGAGCTGCTTGAAGATGCTTGTCTTTGATAGGCTAGGCCTTCCCCTCTACTCTGGCATTCTGCAGTTCAGTCACAGATACAACCCTTCCATTTGATACCAATGCATACTTAGTATAGATCTGATGCTTACGAGTACTTTGGATGAGTACTCACGGTTGCTACCTGTCATACCCTAGCTAGTTCATGCATTAGAGTGTTGCATCATGTCTATTCCTTTCAACAGAAACTTGAAATGGGGATGACAGAACCCCCAGCCCCCTCTGAATCCAACTAGGGTTTACTAAAAATATTTTCAATGAACCTGAAATGCCCTTCTAAAATGTCCATCATTTTTGTCTTGGTTCAGAACCTCTGCCAAAAGTGGTGCACAATTTTCTAGGTCATCCTAAGGTCTTTGAATTAAATCATAAGTATTTGAATTTGGGCATTTAAAATTTATAAAATATTTTAAATGTTCAAATAATCCTAAACTAAAATCTTCCATGATGTTTATATTTTAAACAGTGGGCATGAGCAGTTTGGGGATTTTTGGAGTTGCTTAGGTATTTTTAGAAATCCACAAAGCTACAGAAGTAAATAGAAAACAGAAATGAAAAGAGAGAGAGGGAACTAACCTGGCAGCCCACCAGCCAGCCCACCTAGCCGGCCCAGCCCAGCTACCGCTCCAGCGAGCTGCTTGGCCTCGCCAGGCAGGCAGTCAGGTGCTCGACGTCGGCACCGTAGCGCGCCACGCAGCTGCCTGCCGCTCTGCTTCCTCCTCTCGCCGTTCTGCCGCCCTGGGTCGATCGACCACTCCTCCCTCAAGCTCGCAGACAAGCTCCCTCCTCCCCAGCTCCTCTCCCTTGCTCTCCCGCACCATGGCCGATGCCACCACCGCCGCACCGCCGCCGTACTCGCGCTCTTCGTCGTCCTTGCGCCGCGCCACCATGTCCAGGAGCTTCGCCACCTTCCTCTCCGTCGAGCAAGCCGAGCCCCGAGCGCTTGCTTGCCCCGAAGCCACTGCACCGACCCCGTTCGACCTCGCCACCGCCGGAGATCCCTTGCACCGTCGCCGCCGCACCAGCTCGTCCCCGACCGCGCCGTCAGCTTCCTCAAGACCGCCGTGAGCCGGGCTACCTCCTCCCCCTTTCCTTTCTCGCTCTCGTGCACCACAGCGAGCGCATGGAGCTTCACCGCACGCGTCGCCGCCGAGCTCGTCGTCGACGTGTGTCCGGCCAACCACCGGCCACCCCACCATGTCTAACGCACTCACCGCATCCCTAGGGGCCCAACACACCTCACCACGTGCCTCGCCGTGCCCCATAGCTTTGGATTCGTCTTCACCCGACTCCGGCGACCGCCAAAGTCGTCGCCGGCGATGTTTCCGGCCACCCCAAGTTCAACCACCACCACCAAGAGCTGCGGCTCGATCCTAGCTACACGTAGATGCTCTTCGCCGTCCATTTGGTCGCCGGAATGCACAAAAGCACTCTCTCCGCCGCGTCTGGCCTCGCCGGCGGCTAGACGCCGGCGAGTTTGACCATTGACTTTGACTAGGGTGGGTCCAGGTTGACTCCCATGAGTCGATGACAAGTGGGACCCCCTCTGCTAATTAACCAGTTTAATTGTAACTAATTTTAGTTAGTTTAATTAACTACTGACATGCGGGACCCACTGTTCAGTTTGACCTGGACCAGCTCCATTGACCACTGACGTCATCCTGACGTATTGCTGACGCAGTAAGTTATTTACTGGAATTATATTTACACAGGAAATTCCAGAAATTACCACAAAACTTCAAAAAATCATAGAAATTAATCTGTAGCTCCAAATGCAAAGTGTTATATATGAAAAATGATCAGAAAAATCCAACCTATCCATCTGTACTGGTTTCATGCATGATTAAACAAGCTAACCTGCCGTTTAGCACAGAACAAGATAAAGCACTTAAAATGGCCACTTATGAGTTTGAAATTTGAATCTTTGGTTCAAAATAGTTCAAACCCATCTGGTCTTAGTTGCATTAGCCCAATACACTCATTTTGCCATGTCTCATGCATGCATCATATTGTTGCATATTGTTTAGTGATGTTTGTGTATCGGTGCTCTCTGCGGCAGGTCCTGCCCCCGAGGAGTACCGTGATTACCCCAACGAAGTACAATACCAGTGCACCGACCCATCAGGCAAGCAACCAACCATTTGATCATATCGATACAATCCCATCTTCTTGCTCCTGCTCTCTTTTACTGCATTAAGACAACGCGATTCAAACTGTTGTGTGCTGCGGTAGTTGAACCCATTTCCTCTGCATGACCTGTCATTGCCACAGTAACTAGATGAAACCCACTAGCATGTGTAGGAGTTGATTGAGCCATATGAATGTGTTGTTCCTACCTTGCTATGCCTGCTATGCTTAGAGTCGTGTCAGGTCTGGTTCATCTGGGTGATGGGCTAGAGTGAAATGATCATGTCAGTATGAGAGTAATGTGTTGAACACAATTTGGTAAAGGTATCGATGAGAGGCCATGTAGGAGTACATGGTGGGTTGTTTCATTGAGGCCGTCCTTAAGCACTGAGATCTGTATGTGTGATTTAAGAATCAACTACTACCATACATTGGGCCCTAAAATATGACCCCGCTCGACTTCTTATTCACCCTAGTCCTCTGTCCAGGAGTTGCAAGTAGTTTCTGGTGTTTGTAGCCTACTGGAGGCCGTGGACAGCGCTGACCATGGGGTGGGTTGTGATGCGGTAGGTACGTGGCCGGGTACACCGGGCACCCGTTAGGTGTCTCGGAACCCTGTTCACATCGTTCGGGGCCGTATGTGGAAACCTCGGTCGGACTCCCTGTGGATGGAACCTGAATAGGCGATAAACCTGGACTAGAGACTTAGGTGTCTAGGTAGGTCGTGGTCTACACCCACGTCGGCTTTCACTTGAAGTCTGCCGAGCACATGTCATGTGCAGACGCTAAGTGGTGGAAACATGTATGAAGAAGTACACCCCTGCAGGGTTAACATCATCTATTCGAATAGCCGCGTCCGCGGTAAAGGACTACTTGGTTGCCTATATAGTTCATAGACAAGTAAATGGAAACTACTAAAAGCCTCAAGATAAGCGTGAGTGCCGAGGATGGCTCTTCCGTAGGAAGACGGAGGTGGATCCTCGGTAGTGTATTGAAGTGGTGACTAGTGGACTCGAGTGCGCAAAATCATTTCAAGTTGGAGTCTCGTAGGATAGCTTAGCCAAGAGTCAAAGCTGGCTTGCTGCAATAAACCCACCAAACCTTCTTGATAATGTGCATGTATGTAGGATCTGATGTAAGTCTTGCTGAGTACCTTTGTACTCATGTTGCTTTAATTTACATTTTTACAGAAGATGCTACAACCCCTTCCGACGGGTTCTTCATAGACGTTGACATTGATGAGTAGACTAAGGCCCAGGTGGTGATCCTGAGCATGTGAAGGACCATGTAGTATAGCTAGGCTTACCCAAGCCTCTTTTATTTTACTAGTTGTCTGTACTCAGACAAGTTACTTCCGCTGTTGGCTTGTATGCTTGTATGACTTGAATGTGGGTCGTGTGACCCGTACTTGTGTGTATGCTATGTATGGCTCTCTGAGCATTTAAATAAAGTACTTGTGTCGTAGAGTCATGTTGTGATGCCTTGTTGTATTTGCACATATCGAGCATATTGCGTGTATGATTGAAATGCTTGGTATGTGTGGGATCTGACTATCTAGTTGTTTATCTTTAGTAGCCTCTCTTACCGGGAAATTTCTCCTAGTGATTCCACTGAGCCATGGTAGCTTGCTACTGCTCTGGAACACTTAGGCTGGCCGGCATGTGTCCTTGTTCGTTCCTGTGTCTGCCCCTTCGGGGAAATGTCACGCGTTGAGTACCGGAGTCCTGTTAGCCCGCTATAGCCCGGTTTACCGGAGTCCTGCTAGCCCAGTGCTACAGCCCGGAACTTACTCGCTGATGACCGACACGTTCGATGCTGGGTCATGGATGCCTGTCCCTGTAAGTCTGTGCCACTTTGGGTTTACGACTAGCCATGTCAGCCTGGGCTCCTTATCATATGGATGCTAGCGACACTATCATATACGTGTGCCAAAAGGCGCAAACGGTCCCGGGCAAAGGTAAGGCGACACCCGTGGGAATACCGTGCGTGAGGCCGCAAAGTGATATGAGGTGTTACAGGCTAGATCGATGTGACATTGAGTCGGGGTCCTGACAGCGTTGGCATCAGAGCCGGACTACCTGTAGGTTCTCCAAGCCAAACTGGTCGATGTTGAGTCTAGAAATGCTTTAGTTATATGTAGGGGAATTGATTGTGGGATGGTACGTAAGGCTCTTTTTACTCCTTTACCTCATGGCATTCCAATCTGAGTCAGTCCATTCTTCCACCGGGGGTTAAGGATTAGGATCTCTTCTCTCTATCAGGTTCACATGTTACTAATCTGTAGTACCTTATAGGTTTGATGACTACAAGCCTAGTTCAGTTCTACTACCCTGTTATGTTGTTAAGTTGGACCCAGAACCTTGATATGATATTGTTGAGTGTCTATGCAATTCTTTGTAAAATGTCTCAAAATCCTTTTTGAGCATTTACAGCCGTTGTGCTGTCCAAATTCTGTTAGAAATTCTAATGCCTTTGCATTGTGGTTGTGCTTTCAGATGGCCACTCGTGATCAAAACCAAGTGGTTCGCCTGACACGGTGCATCGACGTGCCCGGTCATACGGCTATGTTAGTCCGGGTAATGATCAAGATGGGTTACCGTTGGTATCCTGAATACACGGTCGAAGAGCAGTTCCGAGACTTTAATCAAAGCCAATATCTCTGCACTGTCAGGATATTTCCCTCTTATCCTGGATCCACCGAGCCCCTCCACTGTTCCTATGGACTCGGTGTTACTATTGAGATGACTGTGCAAGATGCTGCCTACTCTATGATGACCATCATGCGAGTCAGGACTGGCCTGCTTCGCAACACCGACTTCCGGTATATGCCAGCTTCACTTCCTGGAGCGCATGGGTATCTCCGGGCTATCTATGCTGACTCCAGTCAGGAGGACTCACTAACTCGCACCACTGCCGAGATGCTCGAGGATAAGGACCGAGAGAATCGGGCCTTGAGACTGGAGCTTTTCAACACCCGTTCTGATAACCGGGCCACCTTGACTCGGTTTGCACCGGCTGTGCAAGCTGGATATATGGATATGAGAGACCTGTATCCTGTTAGATCTGCTCTGCCAGACATGATGGATTGGCATGATGTGGGGGGCATCACCCCACCTTGTGGTCCCCGCAGGCCACCGTTTGTTGGTCCAAGACCTCACCCTAGCCCCTATGGTCCACAGGCTCCTCAGGACCGTCTGTTTCCGGATGCTCACGTTGAACTTCCAGGCTATGGAGGAGACTTCTATGAGAACTACTACGGAGATGTCTGAGTTAGTAGTAGTTTCACTAGTATTGTAATAGTTGTATTTCCGCCGTCCTGCGTGACTTGTGGAATATGACTTAGTGTGTATCAATTCCGGAGGTGTAGGAAAAATAATGTATAGGAGCTTGGAATGCCTCCGATGAGATGTAATCTCCCTTTCACCGTAGTAGTACTTTGTTTGGTCCTGTACTAAACCTTGTATGGTGTGTATGACGATGGAATAAAAGAAGCAGTTTCTGTATCTACCATGTCATACGGATGATCATCTTGCATTCCGAGTTATCCATTACATTCTACATTTCTATGTCGGAATCTTATCATCCTGGACCAAACCATTGTCTTGTTTTCCTAGGATGGTCAACACCCGCAACAACCCTACTCCCCCAGAGCAGGTCGAAGGCAGCAGAGTTGGGGAAGCAAACCTGCCTCACCCTCCTTCTCTGGCCGAAGTTATGCTGGAGGCCGAGAGAAACAAGCGGGAGACCAACCATTTGTTGGAGCGCATCGAACAGAACACAGCATAGCATCAAAGGAATAACTTGGTGTCGCTCAGTGACTTCATCAAGTTACACCCACCTACCTTCCACCACTCCGTCGAGCCTCTCGACGCCGATGACTGGCTTCACAACATTACTCACAAGCTACGTTCTGCACTCGTAGCTGAGGCTGATAAGGTCACCTTTGTTTCATATCATCTCAAGGGCCCCGCCAGTCTCTGGTGGGAGAACTATGAAGCTATGCGTCCAGCGGGCCATGTCACTACTTGGGCAGAATTTAGCGAGGATTTTCGTGAACATCACATTCCGGAAGGTCTCATGGATCGTAAGCGTGAGGAGTTCTGCAGTTTCACTCAAGGTCGACTCTCTGTGGACGCTTACAGCAGGGAGTTCGGTAACCTAGCACGCTATGCCACCGAAGAAGTCTCCACTGATGCCAAGAAGCAGGCAAGGTTCCGCAAGGGACTTAGCCCCGAGCTTCGCCGAGATCTCCGTCTGCATGAGTGCACCTCTTTCCAGAAGCTTGTGAACAAAGCCATCAGTGCTGAGATGGGTCAGACTGATTTCAAAGCAACACGCAAGCATGGCCGTGACATGGGTTCCTCATCCGGTGCTGGACCATAGAAGCGCCGGGTGTGGGTGCCTAACACTGCCCTGCCACCCAGGTTCACACCGAGGCCATCCTATCAGGCGCCTCGTCCAGCTCAGCAGTATGCACCAGCTAATCCCTATGGTGGGCCAACCAACAATGCTCCTCCACGCACCATCCCTGTGACGTGCTTCAAGTGTGGGGAATCAGGCCACTACATGCGCGAGTGTCCCCAGACCAACCCCAACTAGTCTGGAAAAGCTGTTGGCCGTGGCAAGCCAGCAGGGAAGGTGTACTATGCCAAGCCGGCCGCCACTGCACGTGGCCATGTGAATTGTGTCTCAGCTGAAGAGGCCCAAGAGGATCCCAACATCGTTCTCGGTACGCTCCTTGTTAATTGCCACCCGGCATCTGTTCTTTTTGATACTGGAGCATCTCATTCATTCATATCCGAAAACTATGCTCGCTTGCATAACACCGCATTCTGTGACATGCCTTCCACCATGGAAATTTCTACTCCTGGTTCTAGATGGCAGACCTCTAGAGTAAGCCATGGGAATGAAATTCAGGTCGATAGACTTGTTTTCCTTGCATCATTGATAGCTATCAAATCTTCGGATATTAATATCATCTTGGGTATGGACTGGATGTCAGCCCATCATGCCAAGATTGATTGCTTCTCTAGGACTGTTCAACTCACACACCCTTCGGGAAAGATAGTCAATGTCTTGACCCGAATAGCCAAGCGACAGCTATATTCCCTTAATGCCAGTCCCTTGCCAGACCTCGAAGACGTTCCGGTAGTCCGTGACTTTCCGGATGTCTTTCCAGAAGAATTGCCAGGTGTCCCACCTGACAGAGATGTCGAGTTCGTGATAGATCTCATTCCAGGAACTGTCCCAATTTCCAGAAGACCCTATAAGATGGCACCACTAGAACTAGCCGAACTTAAGAAACAACTCGATGAGTCCTTGAAAAAGGGTTTCATCCGTCCTAGTTCATCTCCATGGGCTTGCCCCGTCCTCTTCGTCAAGAAGGATGGTACGGACCGGATGGTTGTAGATTATCGACCCGTCAACTTGGTCACAATTAAGAACAAGTATCCACTCCCCAGGATCAACGACCTGTATGATCAGCTCGCTGGATCCTCAGTCTTCTCTAAGATGGATTTGAGGTTGGGCTACCATCAAATCAAAATCCGGAACGGGGACATTCCCAAAACGGCCTTTGTTACTCGTTACGGCCAATACGAGTACACCGTCATGTCCTTCGGTTTAACCAACGCTCCATCCACCTTCGCCCGGTTAATGAACTCAATATTCATGGAGTATTTGGATAAATTCGTCGTGGTTTACCTCGATGATATACTCATCTACTCCAAGAACGAGGAAGAACATGCCAAACATCTAAGGCTAGTGTTGATGAAACTTCGAGAGCATCGTCTTTATGCCAAGTTCTCTAAATGCGAATTTTGGTTGCCAGAAGTGACCTATCTAGGACATGTAATTTCTGGTAAAGGTATTGCTGTCAATCCCGAGCGAGTTCAAGCCGTCCTTAATTGGACTCCACTTGAATCGGTCAAGCAAGTTCGGAGTTTCCTTGGCTTGGCGAGCTATTGTCGCCGCTTTGTCGAGAATTTCTCCAAAGTTGCTAAACCTCTAACTGAACTCCTCAAGAAAGATAAAAAGTTCGAGTGGACTCCACAATGTGAGCACAGTTTCCAGGAACTGAAAAGATGCCTGACTTCTGCTCCCGTACTGGTACCACTAGATTTCTCCAAGGACTTTGTTATCTATTGCGATGCCTCGCGACAAGGACTAGGTTGCATTCTCATGCAAGATCGACACGTAATTGCTTATGCTTCACGGCAATTACACCCACATGAGGAAAACTACCCTACTCATGATCTAGAGCTTGCAGCTGTAGTCCATGCACTCAAAACCTGGCGACATTACCTCCTCAGTAATCGTTGCGAAATCTTCACTGATCACCAAAGTCTGAAGTACATATTCACCCAACCAGATTTGAATCTCAGGCAAAGACGTTGGGTCGAGTTGATCACAGATTTCGACTTAGGGATAACTTACACCCCAGGAAAAGCCAACGTCATGGCTGATGCGCTAAGTCGTAAATTTTATTGCAACAATCTGATGTTGCAACAAAGTCAACCACTTCTCCACGAGGAATTTCGGAAGCTTAACCTTCACATCGTTCCTCAAGGATTCCTTTCCACCTTGGTGGCGAAACCTACTCTTATGGATCAAATCAACGCTGCCCAAAAATGAGATAAAGGAATATCTCGAATTAAGGAGAACATTGCTAGCGGAGATGCTAAATGTTTCTCTACAAATGATCATGGTGTTGTGTACTTTGAGAACCGTCTAGTGGTTCCCAAGAACCAACACTTATGGCAGTTGATCCTTAGGGAGGCTCATGAATCTCCTCTCACCATTCATCCCGGTAGCACTAAGATGTATCAGGACTTACGCCAGAGGTTCTGGTGGACTAGGATGAAGAGAGACATTGCTCAATTTGTTGCTAATTGCGACGTCTGTCGTCGTGTAAAAGCAGAGCATCAACGGCCTGATGGCACCCTTCAACCCTTAGCTATTCCTGAATGGAAATGGGATAAAATTGGTATGGATTTCATCACCGGTTTTCCCAGGACCAAGAGAGGGAATAATGCTATCTTCGTCGTTATTGACCGTCTTTCCAAAGTGGCCCATTTCTTACCTGTTCACGAGAGTATAACCGCTAGTCAGTTAGCAGACTTGTACATCTCCCGAATAGTGTCTCTCCATGGTGTTCCACTAGAAATTAACTCGGATCGAGGAAGTCTCTTCACCTCTCGATTTTGGGAAAGTTTCCAAAACGCTATGGGAACCCGCCTTTCCTTTAGCACTGCCTTTCACCCTCAATCAAGTGGTCAAGTAGAACGTGTCAACCAGATCCTAGAAGACATGCTTCGAGCTTCTGTTATCTCATTCGGAATGGATTGGGAGAAATGCCTTCCATTTGCCGAATTTGCTTATAACAACAGTTATCAATCTAGCTTGGGTAAAGCCCCTTTTGAAGTTCTCTATGGACGAAGGTGTCGAACGCCCCTTAACTGGTCAGAAACTGGAGAAAGACAATTCTTTGGCCCGTATATGATCCAGGAAGCAGAAGAGCAAGTTCGCATCGTTCGTGAAAAGTTGAAAACAGCCCAATCTCGTCAAAAGAGTCAATATGACCGAAAACATAAGGCTATGACTTTCGAGGTTGACGAGAAGGCTTACCTTCGGGTTACTCCTCTGTAGGGAACCCATCGTTTCGGTATCAAAGGCAAATTGGCTCCTCGCTACATTGGACCTTTTCGCATTCTTGCCAAACAAGGAGAAGTTGCCTACCAATTGGAACTACCTCCGCATCTTTCCAGAGTCCACGATGTCTTCCACGTTTCTCAACTCAGGCGTTGCTTCTCGGATCCTATCCGTGGAGTGGACCACGAAACGCTTGATCTTCAAGATAATCTCATGTATCGAGAATACCCCGTTCGTATCCTCGATCAAGTCGAGCGTACCACTCGACGACATAATATCAAGTTTCTCAAGGTTCAATGGTTGCACCATTCTGAGAAAGAAGCAACTTGGGAAAGGGAGGATCGTCTTCGACTTGAGTATCCCACCTTCTTCCCGGAGGAACCTAATCTCGGGACGAGATTCTTTTGAGTGGGGGTGAGTTGTCACACCCTAGCTAGTTCATGCATTAGAGTGTTGCATCATGTCTATTCCTTTCAACAGAAACTTGAAATGGGGATGACAGAACCCCCAGCCCCCTCTGAATCCAACTAGGGTTTACTAAAAATATTTTCAATGAACCTGAAATGCCCTTCTAAAATGTCCCTCATTTTTGTCTTGGTTCAGAACCTCTGCCAAAAGTGGTGCACAATTTTCTAGGTCATCCTAAGGTCTTTGAATTAAATCATAAGTATTTGAATTTGGGCATTTAAAATTTATAAAATATTTTAAATGTTCAAATAATCCTAAACTAAAATGTTCCATGATGTTTATATTTTAAACAGTGGGCATGAGCAGTTTGGGGATTTTTGGAGTTGCTTAGGAATTTTTAGAAATCCACAAAGCTACAGAAGTAAATAGAAAATAGAAATGAAAAGAGAGAGAGGGAACTAACCTGGCAGCCCACCAGCCAGCCCACCTAGCCGGCCCAGCCCAGCCACCGCTCCAGCGAGCTGCTTGGCCTCGCCAGGCAAGCAGCCAGGTGCTCGACGTCGGCACCGTAGCGCGCCATGCAGCTGCCTGCCGCTCTGCTTCCTCCTCTCGCTGTTCTGCCGCCCTGGGTCAATCGACCACTCCTCCCTCGAGCTCGCAGACACGCTCCCTCCTCCCCAGCTCCTCTCCCTCGCTCTCCCGCACCATGGCTGACGCCACCGCCGCCGCACCGCCGCTGTAGTCGTGCTCTTCGTCGTCCTTGCGCCGCGCCACCATGTCCAGGAGCTTCGCCGCCTTCCTCTCCGTCGAGCAAGCCGAGCCCCGAGCGCTCGCTTGCCTCGAAGCCACTGCACCGACCCCGTTCGACCTCGCCACCGCCGGAGATCCCTTTCGCCGTCGCTGCCGCACCAGCTCGTCCCCGATCGCGCCGTCAGCTTCCTCAAGACCGCCGTGAGCCTGGCTACCTCCTCCCCCTTTCCTTTCTCGCTCTCGTGCACCACAGCGAGCGCACGGAGCTTCACCGCACGCGCCGCCGCCGAGCTCGTCGTCGACGTGTTTCCGGCCAACCACCGGCCACCCCACCATGTCTAACGCACTCACCGCATCCCTAGGGGCCCAACGCACCTCACCACGTGCCTCGCCGTGCCCCATAGCTTCGGATTCGTCTTCACCCGACTCCGGCGACCGCCAAAGTCGGCACCGGCGACGTTTCCGGCCACCCCAAGTTCAACCACCACCACCAAGAGCTGCGGCTGATCCTAGCTACACGTAGATGCTCTCCGCCGTCCATTTGGTCGCCGGAATGCACAAAAGCACTCTCTCCGTCGCGTCTGGCCTCGCGGCAGCTAGACGCCGGCGAGTTTGACCATTGACTTTGACTAGGGTGGGTCCAGGTTGACTCCCCTGAGTCGATGACAAGTGGGACCCCCCTCTGCTAATTAACCAGTTTAGTTTTAACTAATTTTAGTTCGTTTAATTAACTACTGACATGCGGGACCCACTGGTCAGTTTGACCTGGACCAGCTCCATTGACCACTGACGTCATCCTGACGTATTGCTGACGCAGTAAGTTATTTACTGGAATTATATTTACACAGGAAATTCCAGAAATTACCACAAAAGTTCAAAAAATCATATAAATTAATCTGTAGCTCCAAATGCAAAGTGTTATATATGAAAAATGATCAGAAAAATCTAACCTATCCATCTGTACTGGTTTCATGCATGTTTAAACAAGCTAACCTGACGTTTAGCACAGAACAAGATAAAGCACTTAAAATGGCCACTTATGAGTTTGAAATTTGAATCTTTGGTTCAAAATAGTTCAAACCATCTGGTCTTAGTTGCATTAGCCCAATACACTCATTTTGCCATGTCTCATGCATGCATCATATTGTTGCATACTGTTTAGTGATGTTTGTGTATCGGTGCTCTCTGCGGCAGGTCCTGCCCCCGAGGAGTACCGTGATTACCCCAACGAAGAACAATACCAGTGCACCGACCCATCAGGCAAGCAACCAACCATTTGATCATATCGATACAATCCCATGTTCTTGCTCCTGTTCTCTTTTACTGCATTAAGACAACGCGATTCAAACTGCTGTGTGCTGCGGTAGTTGAACCCATTTCCTCTGCATGACCCGTCATTGCCACAGTAACTAGATGAAACCCACTAGCATGTGTAGGAGTTGATTGAGCCATATGAATGTGTTGTTCCTACCTTGCTATGCCTGCTATGCTTAGAGTCGTGTCAGGTCTGGTTCATCTGGGTGATGGGCTAGAGTGAAATGATCATGTCAGTATGAGAGTAATGTGTTGAACACGATTTGGTAAAGGTATCGATGAGAGGCCATGTAGGAGTACATGGTGGGTTGTTTCATTGAGGCCGTCCTTAAGCACTGAGATCTGTATGTGTGATTTAAGAATCAGCTACTACCATACATTGGGCCCTAAAATATGACCCCGCTCGACTTCTTATTCACCCTAGTCCTCTGTCCAGGAGTTGCAAGTAGTTTCTGGTGTTTGTAGCCTACTGGAGGTCGTGGACAGCGCTGACCATGGGGTGGGCTGTGATGCGGTAGGTACGTGGCCAGGTACACCGGGCACCCGTTAGGTGTCTCGAAACCCTGTTCACATCGTTCGGGGCCGTATGTGGAAACCTCGGCCGGACTCCCTGCGGATGGAACCTGAATAGGCGATAAACCTGGACTAGAGACTTAGGTGTCTAGGTAGGTCGTGGTCTACACCCACGTTGGCTTTCGCTTGAAGTCTGCCGAGCACATGTCGTGTGCAGACACTAAGTGGTGGAAACATGTATGAAGAAGTACACCCCTGCAGGGTTAACATCATCTATTCGAATAGCCGCGTCCGCGGTAAAGGACTACTTGGTTGCCTATACAGTTCATAGACAAGTAAATGGAAACTACTAAAAGCCTCAAGATAAGCGTGAGTGCCGAGGATGGATCTTCCGTAGGAAGACGGAGGTGGATCCTCGGTAGTGTATTGAAGTGGTGAGTAGTGGACTCGAGTGCGCAAAACCATTTCAAGTTGGAGTCTCGTAGGATAGCTTAGCCAAGAGTCAAAGCTGGCTTGCTGCAATAACCCCACCAACCCTTCTTGATAATGTGCATGTATGTAGGATCTGATGTAAGTCTTGCTGAGTACCTTTGTACTCATGTTGCTTTAATTTACATTTTTACAGAAGATGCTACAACCCCTTCTGACGGGTTCTTCGTAGACGTTGACATCGATGAGTAGACTAAGGCCCAGGTGGTGATCCTGAGCATGTGAAGGACCATGTAGTATAGCTAGGCTTACCCAAGCCTCTTTTATTTTACTAGTTGTCTGTACTCAGACAAGTTACTTCTGCTGTTGGCTTGTATGCTTGTATGACTTGAATGTGGGTCGTGTGACCCGTACTTGTGTGTATGCTATGTATGGCTCTCTGAGCCTTTAAATAAAGTACTTGTGTCATAGAGTCATGTTGTGATGCCTTGTTGTATTTGCACATATCGAGCATATTGCGTGTATGATTGAAATGCTTGGTATGTGTGGGATCTGACTATCTAGTTGTTTATCTTTAGTAGCCTCTCTTACCGGGAAATGTCTCCTAGTGATTCCACTGAGCCATGGTAGCTTGCTACTGCTCCGAAACACTTAGGCTGGCCGGCATGTGTCCTTCTTCGTTCCTGTGTCTGTCCCTTCGGGGAAATGTCACGCGTTGAGTACCGGAGTCCTGTTAGCCCGCTACAGCCCGGTTTACCGGAGTCCTGCTAGCCCAGTGCTACAGCCCGGAACTTACTCGCTGATGACCGACACGTTCGATGCTGGGTCATGGATGCCTGTCCCTGTAAGTCTATGCCACTTTGGGTTTACGACTAGCCATTTCAGCCCGGGCTCCTTATCATATGGATGCTAGTGACACTATCATATACGTGTGCCAAAAGGCGCAAACGGTCCCGGGCAAAGGTAAGGCGACACCCGTGGGAATACCGTGAGTGAGGCCGCAAAGTGATATGAGGTTTTACAGGCTAGATCGATGTGACATTGAGTCGGGGTCCTGACACTACCCCTTTTCCCCCTTCTTCCTTCTTTCCGGTTGTTGCAACCAGATGATGGATCCCTGGAGCCAGATGCCACTGCCGACGGATACTACTACATGGAGGCCGCCGAAGACCAGGAGTAGTTAGAACGTCCCAGGTAGGAGGCCTTGCCTCTTTGATCGTGTTGCTTTTGTGCAAGCCTTCTTAAGGCAAAACTTGTTTAACTTATGTCTATACTCACGTATTGTTGCTTCCACTGACTCTTGTGTATCGAGCTTTTGTATTCGAGCCCTCGAGGCCCCTGGCTTGTAATATAAAGCTTGTATTATTTTATTTGTGTCTAGCGTTGTGTTGTGATATCTTCCCGTGAGTCCCTGATCTTGATCGTACACATTTGCGTGTATGATTAGTGTACGGTCGAATCGAGGGCGTCACAAGTTGGTATGAGAGCTGGCTGCCTGTAGGAACCCCCTTTCCAACTCCTTGGCCGAAGTTGAGTCTAGTCAATTAAAAATTGTTTACTAACATGGTTGTGTGGCTTACGAGCCCACGTCACCATTGGGTGGTATTAGGATCTTTTATTCCTCGTCTATACTTTGGGTCTCTGATCTCTCTTCTATTCGGGTTAAATGATTTTGCTAACTCTAACTCTAGGTTCTTGTAAATACTTTCTCCCGGAGAGCCCCTCACTCCAGATGATTGCTTGGTGCACCAGAAGATTCTAAAGATACTCTCCGATCTTTTCCCGAGACCCTTGTACCCTTCGCTGTTGCGATCCCTACCACTAATAAATCCTTATGGGTAACTACCTACATTGTCGTTCATACCTTCATCCCCAGTTGCTCTCGTTATTACAAGATGTCCTGAAATACTCTCTGATGTTCCGTGAACCTTTATGCTTACTGCCCTGCAGCGCCTTGCCGCATGAATACCCCTATGAATAATTCCTCACACTTTTCGAGGATTTGTTCATTCCTAGTTGATCAAGTGATTCACAAGATACTTTGGAATACTATCCGATCTTTTGATAATCCTATCCAACTATTGCTCTACAAGTACTTATCTGCTTGCATTATGGTTACTTCCATATGTATAGCAATACTCATTAGCATCCTTTGTCATCGTAATTTCGAGCATTTGATTCGATTTGTTTGTGAATGCTCGCGATCATCAGTCCGAATTAGAATTCTTCCTTTCGGCTCAGACGTCACCCCGGACATGAGCTGGTGTTCGACAATTCAAACCTTGATTGATTGTTGATCTATGTCTATTCAACTTATCCATTCTTGATCAGAGCGTTTGCTATTGACCCCTTGATTTGGGAATCATAATTCCTTTGCATTTGAACTTTTAATTAGTCAGTCGCTTCTTTAATCTGATCTCCTTGCATTCTTACTTCTTCTGATTGAGCATCGATGCTCACACCAGATCCCTTGTGGACCACCATATCCTTTGTTGGGTTTTATCCGACAGCATCCTTCATATTCAGTAACCTTGAGAGCCTTTCCTCGGATACATAATTCTTTTGGTAAATTGTATCCCCGCTCTTGTCAACCATACTCTGCTTTTGGGCTTGAGTTTTTTTTCCTTACTCGTGAGGTTTGTGGTATATGTTCCTAAGATACCCCAGGGGGTTGAACCTACGCCTTCCCTAATCCGTGTGAACTCGAAAGTTATGCAGGTTATACTCTACTGGCTTTTCGTCAGGTAAAATTTCAACGCTACAACTTGTTCGAAAGCTAGAAGTGAATGGAAAGTTGTGCATTAGAGAAGTGGGAGTCGACCTTGAACCTTTGTGTTCATGCCCATGGACCCGATGTAGAACTTATCATGGAAGATTCTTGTTATAATAATAATCCCCTTGTGATAAGTTCATCTGGCACCTATATTTGGTCCTTTGCAACCGTGGTTCTGGCCATATTGTTCTTCTTCTATCCCCTTTTCTCGGACAAGTTAAAGCACTTGCCTTATGGAGATCTTTTCACCCGTCCAACCTCTATCCCGTTCTACCTCCGAGTATTACCCTCTGGTATCTCGAGAATATCACGGAACTACATAACCTCTTATGAGTTCCTCATCAACTATTATTTCTCGCTGATTCCATTTTTTCCATGGGTTCTGAGTTGTTAAACACTCGAGAACACCGATAACTGATTTGACTCTACACTTTCCTTTCCATTGTTTTGTTTAAACTTTCTTCTAACCTAACATATCTGAGCAGTGATAATTCCCTGATTATATAAACCCCTCGGTGCACAAACTCTGTCGGTAAGACCTTGTTACTATTGTTGTTGACATTCCGATAGCCACCGATGGACGAGAACTTTAACTATTGGTCCGCCTCGTCTTAACGAGCAGGAAAATGGTTCTCTTCGTCCCTCCCCCTTGGTACCAACGTTGTTGCCAACATAATTGATAGGCTATCCTCTGACCTGCCTTACCATCATGACTATGCAAAATGTTAGCGCCTTCCTGCTTTTAACCCACACGGTGGGCCCATAACCCACATTTCCACAGGATCGAAACCTGACTCTCATTTACAACCTTGATTCCGAAATATTCTTTGCACTTGGCTTTGTATGTAATTCACGAGCTAACTTTCTCACCATGTTTAATTCCGATATCAGAGGCAACATTATTCTTCATTGCTCTAAACCCCTTTATCACATGTTTTAGGCATCAATTGGATGCCTACCTAGGTGAAACTTGTTGAACCTCCTTATAGCACTCTCGATACGTCCTGGTGCTTCTAAAATCTCCTTCCTTGAGATAACTACTGGATGCCGATCCTTTCAGACATCCGTCCTTATAGCTTCCCCCTTATTCCTCCCCTTAAATCTCAAGACAAGATTTCTTGTAGTGCAGGAGAATTGTGACGCCCGGATAATTAAGCTACAGTGATCCCCTGTTGATGATGCCACGTCGCTACGATTACTGTTGTAAAGCTCGCGTTGATTCAAAGTCGGTTCCAAATTCAAATTTAAAATAAGTAAATGAAAAGTAGAAGCCAAAAAAAAGAAGGGGAGAGGCCCCCGTCCCTCACTGGACCTCGGCCCAGGTAACCCCCAGGCTGACCCACACGGCCCCCTCACCCCCCTGCATAACCCCCCACTCCCTCACCGTGACCTAGCCCCAAAATATCTCCCCACTCCCCCCGCACGATCCCCTCTCCCTCGAACACGCCTCTCTCTCCCCGTCTCGATCGGATGGGGGCAACCCCGACCAGCCCTGCCAATTGCCGCCGCTGCTCGAAGACCTGCCCCCTCGTCGGACGCATCGTCCTCCTCCCTGGACCCCCACTCAACTGGTCTTGGATCGGGGGAGGGGCTCAATCCCGCGCCGCCCCGCGCCTCCATCCTCGGCACCCAACCCCGGCGCCGCCCTCACCAGATACGCCGCCTCGCCTCTCCCTCACCGGACGCCATCGCGCCTCACCGCCCCCCTTCTCTGCAAACGGAGGGTGAGCCCCCTTGTCCGCCCGTGTCCCCCTCCATGTCGTCGTACTCGCCGAGCCACGCCTGCGCGGGCACACGACGCGCCTCCGCCCACACTTGCCCGCGTCCTCTCAGCGCCGGCGCCGCCCTCACGCACGGCTCCGCCGCTCCCCTAGCTTCGCACTGCTGCCTTCGTCGGCGTCCACCGCGTCCCTGCACCGTGGCCTCGTCTCCGGCCGTCGCGCCCGCCTGCGGCGGCCTCGGCCGTCATCCGCCTCGCCCGTCATGGCTCAACCGTTGTCGTCGCTGCCGTCCGGCCCCCGACCCAGTTGCGTCCGCCTCCCCTGCCCTGCTCGCTTGCCGGCGACCGCGCCGGCCATCCCCCACCGTGGCCGGCCTGGGCCAATGCCCAGTCAGGCCGCCTCCTGCCCGTTTAGGCTGGGCAGCCCCGATAACCCGCCTCGCTAGGTCAGTGGGCCTATGACATACGAAGCCCGCGTCCCCTTTTATTTTCACAAAATTGTAAAAAATATAATTAATTAATTATTAATATAATTAATTAACTTAATTAACTATACTTAATTATCCTAATTAACTTGATTAGTTAAATAAAACTGTTAGTTTAGTTAGGTCTATGACAGAACGACCCCACGCGTCAGTTGACCCAGCCAACAACCTTGTTGACTGCTGATGTCATGATGATAATTTGTTAATTCCAAAATGTTTTAAAACTTTAGAAATTAATATAGAATAATCTGTAGCTCGGATTAAAATACTTTGTACATGAAAGTGACTCTGAACGACAAGATGAATCCGAATACTCGTTCTGTTTGTCCGTCACACGTCCCTATCATAGCGAACATGTAACTTTCCCCCTCCGGCTCGTCTGTCCGAAAATGCCAAACTTTGGGAAAGCATTCCTGGATGTTGTCCCCATTCGCCGGTATTGTGTACTGATGACCCACAAGTATAGGGGATCTATCGTAGTCCTTTCGATAAGTAAGAGTGTCGAACCCAGCGAGGAGCAGAAGGAAATGACAAGCGGTTTTCAGCAAGGTATTCTCTACAAGTACTGAAATAAGTGGTAACAGATAGTTTTGTGATAGGATAATTTATAACGAGCAACAAGTAACAAAAGTAAATAAACTGCAGCAAGGTGGCCCAATCCTTTTGTAGCAAAGGGCAAGCCTGGACAAACTCTTATAATAGGAAAAGCGCTCCCGAGGACACATGAGAATATCGTCAAGCTAGTTTTCATCACGTTCATATGATTTGCGTTCGGTACTTTGATAATTTGATATGTGGGTGGACCGGTGCTTGGGTGCTGTTCTTACTTGAACAGGCATCCCACTTATGATTAATCTCTATTGCAAGCATCTGCAACTACAACAAAATTATTAAGGTAAACCTAACCATAGCATGAAACATGTGGATCCAAATCAGCCCCTTACGAAGCAACACATAAACTAGGGTTTAAGCTTCTGTCACTCTAGCAAGCCATCATCTATTTATTACTTCCCAATGCCTTCCTCTAGGCCCAAATAATGGTGTAGTGTTATGTAGTCGACGTTCACATAACACCACTACAGGCTAGACACCATACATCTCATCAAAATATCGAACGAATACCAAATTCACATGACTACTAATAGCAAGACTTCTCCCTTGTCCTCAGGAACAAATGTAACTACTCACAAAGCACATTCATGTTCATAATCAGATGGGTAATAATATGCATATAGGATCTGAACATATGATCTTCCACCAAATAAACCAACTAGCATCAACTACAAGGAGTAATCAACACTACTAGCAACCTACTAGCACCAATCCCGGACTTGGAGACAAGAATTGGATACAAGAGATGAACTAGGGTTTTGAGAGGAGATGGTGCTGGTGAATATGTTGATGGAGATTGCCCTCTCCCGATGAGAGAAGCGTTGGTGATGATGATGGCGATGATTTCCCCCTCCCAGAGGGAAGTGTCCCCGGCAGAACAGCTCTGCCGGAGCCCTAGATTGGTTCTGCCAAGGTTCCGCCTCGTGGCGGCGGAGTCTCGTCCCGAATGGTTGCTTCTCATTTTTCCCTCGACGAAAGACTTCATATAGCAGAAGATGGTCATCGGAGAGCCACCAGGGGGCCCACGAGGTAGGGGGCGCGCCCTAGGGGGGCGCCCCACCCTCGTGGACAGGGTGTGGGCCCCTGGCCTTCATCTTTGGTGAGGATTTTTTATTATTTAATATAAGATATTCCGTGGAGTTTCAGGACTTTTGGAGTTGTGCAGAATAGGTCTCTAATATTTGCTCCTTTTCCAGCCCAGAATTCCAGCTGCCGGCATTCTCCCTCCTTATTTAAACCTTGTAAAATAAGAGAGAATAGCCATAAGTATTGTGACATAATGTGTAATAATAGCCCATAATGCGATGAATATCGATATAAAAGCATGATGCAAAATGGACGTATCAACTCCCCCAAGCTTAGACCTCGCTTGTCCTCAAGCGAAAACCCGATAACAATAAATATGTCCCCGTGTTTAGCTGTAGAGGCGTCGATAAAAAATAAAATACGGACATGAAGGCATCATGATTATTCTCATAACAGCAACATATATAGATATTGTCATATGATTACTTACGTTCAAGTGATGATCTATTCACAATGCAAAAGTATGAATCAGAAACCTTATTGAGAACCAACAAACTATAACCTCGGTCATTGAAGCAATTGCAATTTATCATAACATCGGAAAGAGTCTATGTCAGAGCTAAAAAGAAGTCCACATACTCAACCATCATCTAGTCCTTCATAATTGCTAACACTCACGCAATACTTGTGGTTACGGAGTTTTAATCGGACACAGAGAAAGATAGGGGCTTATAGTCTTGCCCCACAACCTTTTACCTCAAGGGTAATGTCAACAATAATAACTCATGCTCCCCTACATCCAATTAGATATATATATCAAGTTCTTTCCAACATGCTGGGCTTGCCAAAGGATAAAATGAAAAAGGAAAGGTGAAGATCACCGTGACACTTGCATAAGGTAGAAGATAATAATAAAAGATAGGCCCTTCGCAGAGGGAAGCAGAGGTTGCCATGCGCTTTTATGGTTGGATGCACAAAATCTCAATGCGAAAGAACGTCACTTTATATTGCCCCTTGTGATATGAACCTTTATTATGCAGTCCGTCGCTTTTATTACTTCCACATCACAAGATCGTATAAAGCTTATTTCTCCCACACCAATCAATCATACATATTTAGAGCAGTTTTATTGCTTTGCACCGATGACAACTTACTTGAAGGATCTTACTCAATCCATAGGTAGATATGGTGGACTCTCATGGCAAAACTGGTTTAAGGGTGTTTGGAAGCACAAGTAGTATATCTAGTTAGTGCTGAGAATTTGGTTAGCATGAGGGGGAAAGGCAAGCTCAACATGTTAGAGGATCCATGACAACATACTTTATCTCAGATATAAGAAAACATAATTCATTAAGTTGTCTTCCTTGTCCAACATCAACTCTTTAGCATGTCATATTTTAATGAGTGCTCCCAATCATAAAAGATGTCAATGATAATATATCTATATGTGAAACCTCTCTTTCCTTATTACGTCCTATTAATTGCAACGATGACCAAAGCTATGTCTGCCAACTCCCAACAACTTTTAATCATCATACTCTTTCTATGTGAAGTCATTACTCTCAATAAGATCAGTATGAACTATTTGTTTCTTTTTATTATTTTTCTATTTTCTTTTATTTTGTTCACTCAAGATCATGGCAAAATAATCAAGCCATTGACTCAACACTAATCTTTATTATATAACTCACGGACTCGATTACATAGAGAGATCATAAAGCAAAACTCAAAACTAGATCATGCCATAAACTTTATTCTACTAGATCACGATACTACTAATAGGATCGAACTAAGAAAAACGGTAAAGATAGGAGATGTGATTGTGACACGATACCGGGCACCTCCCCCAAGCATGGCAGTTGCCAAGGGGAGTGCCCATACACATGTGATTATGTCTCCTTTGTTGGTGAAGGTGAAGGTGTTGTTGATGATGCGGGCTTGTCGTCCATCTTCCAGGGCATAGGCTCACCATCATAGAAGGATGATCGAGTCTCCGGGATCCTCAAATCTGCAGCCAAACTCATCCTTTTGAATCTATATTAATACTCATAGTTTTGGTTTTGCAGGTCATAGATTTGGGTCTGAAGGTGCTCGATCTTCTCATGAACCTTGAAGATGGTCTCCCCGATGTTGTCGGCATCCAGCTTGTATTTGTTGGTAAACTCCGCAATCATCAAGTGGTTGGAGTTGAGTACACGTTCCACCATCCCCTGGAACTTGAAAACTTGTTGCTCCATAGCTTCGAGCCTTGTCTCCACGCTTCCGGTCCCCTTTGGTCCCTCAAATCGCGGATGTGCAGCAAACCATCACGCATCTCAATGGTTTGAGGGTGTCGCAGCACCTCCGCGAGGGAAGGGTTGATGACCTTCTCGAAGAACTTGTCCTTGGAAGCACTTCGGAACGTCATGATAATCTAGATTTGTCAGAAAAACAACTCGAAACAAGAACAGAGGATAATTGCGTGATACTGGAGGCAAAACCTTCGGGAGGTTATATAATGAACTTTTACCGACCAACATACGTATCGTGCAAGAAAACGGAGTCCGGAAGGCACACGAGCTGCTCACGAGGTAGGGGGGCGTGCCCGGGGGGTAGGGCGCGCCCTCCACCCTTGTGAAGCCCTCGTGTCCTTCCCGGACTGCTACTTATTTTTCTATTTTTCTAAATATTCCAAAATGGAGAATATTGCCTTAAAATTTGTTTTGGAGTCAGTTTACTTACTGTCGTGGAATTGTCACGTCAGATGTCCTCGTGAAAGGACTTAGTTGTGGAGCCATCGCAACTAGGAAGCTTGAAGGGGTTAAATCGGGACAAGGGACACAAGAGGTTTTTATACTAGTCCCACCCCTTACAGTGAAGGTAAGGCCTACGTCTAGTTGGGTTGGTATTGATGTTTCAATGACCAGGGAGCGAGATACGCTATGCCCGGCTCTCAATGAGTTGTTTCTTGCCCTAAGCCGCCAGCAGGTCGTCCCCTTATATACACGGGTTGACGCCCTGTGGCTTACAGAGTCCCGGCCGGCTTATAAACAGTGTCCGGCTCGGTGACTAGTTAAATCTACCTTATGATACAAGTCATGCCATTATGGCGGTTTACTACAACGGGCCTTAAGCCGCCTATGGGCTTTAAGCCCTTTATTGAACCGCCATCTTCATGCTTGGTCTTGGGCTTCTTTCTGGTGAGTCTTCTTTGCGTAACCCGGCCCCTCCTGGGCGGCTTACACAAATAGTTATATCCCCAACATTAGGCCCCAGATTGATTTGAACCTGTTCATGTCAATCTTAAAATATCTTAAGACATAAATCTTCAGTCTTCTGACTGTGCAAAGGTTTTCTTTAACCCGCCATGACATCATCCTTTGGATCCGTGCTAACCCGCCGTGACGTCATCTTTCCTTAAATTCCTTTTTTATTCCACCGTATCCTTCAACGGATCTCTGTCTTTATTGACTGTTCCGGAAACCGAGGCGTCGGGGCCGCTGGATAATAACTCTTATCTCCTCGTTCCTCGCGCTGTCTCGGTTATCCTTTCCTTATAAATAGGCGCGACCTAGGTCTTCCCATTCTCCACCTTCCAGTCGTATTCTTCCTCTTGCTGCTTCTCTGTCGCTCGAGCTCTGCCGCAGCCGCCGTCCCAGATCTCATCTTCACCAACTCTGGCCGCTGCATCGACCTGGTCTGACCAGAGAAACGCGACGACTTCCGCAGCCCATCCAGATCCGTAAGTTCCCTTCCCTTCCTTGCTTAGATCCGCATTAGAGCTTCCTCGAGTTCGTCGGAGTTCATCACCGTTGGAGCCAAACCCTTGTTAGTTTTCCTCTTAAATGCCTCTTCTGATCTGAGAATGATATAAAATGGCCGCGGTAGTTGTTTTCGCACTTGTTTTGGATAGAAAGCAGATCCCTTTCTCTGCATAAAAGCCTCATTCGAGCCTATGAACACGTCTATGTCACCTTTAGGTCTAGAAAATTTTCTTATCAGAACAGATCTTTGATCTAAAATAACAGTAGCAGATTATAAAACCTGTTTGTATCACCCGGAAATAACAGTAGCAGATCTGTGGCTTAAATACTGTTGCACAGTTATCCTTATACATTAGGCCCCTTCTTAAGCCGCCACCTTGAATAATTAAGATATTTCTCCTGGGTTAAAATTGAACCGGAACCTCTTATTTTGTCGTAGGCCAACTGTTGTCATGGCTCCTAAGGCAACCAAGGCCCCTGTGACCTGCAATTGGGTCCCATCCATAGTCACTAAGAGTAAACTGGCTGAGTTTGTAAAGTCTGGCCATCTGCCAAAAAAGGAGGTCATTTCTTATCGTGCCCCTGACCCGTCTAAAGAAAGGCCTCAACCCAAAGAAGGGGAGGTAATAATTTTCACGGATCACATGAACCGGGGATTTGCCCCTCTCGGCTCAAAACTCTTCAGGGAGGTTTTGAATTTCTTTGATCTTAGACCTCAAGACATTGGACCCAATTCCGTGTCAAATATTTGCAATTTTCAAGTCTTCTGCGAGGTGTACCTGGGAGAGGAGCCAAGTCTGTTATTGTTCAGAGAGCTTTTCTATTTGAACCGGCAGAATGAACGTGCCAACAGGCCTAGTCTTGAGCTTGGCGGCATTTCAATTCAGCGGCGGAGAGATTGCCTTTTTCCTTACGCTGAACTGCCGAGTCATCCAAAAGATTG
Source organism: Triticum dicoccoides (assembly GCF_002162155.2). NCBI lineage: Eukaryota > Viridiplantae > Streptophyta > Magnoliopsida > Poales > Poaceae > Triticum > Triticum dicoccoides. The sequence continues at coordinate 358,403,245 of NC_041381.1, read as the reverse complement.
GAACCAAACATGGTTCTATTGCCAGGAAACTTCACCGGCTGATGAGAGCCCTCTGCCCGGCTTCCGCGCCCTACGCCTTGAGTCCCATCATCCGTTGGCGGATAAATTAACTGCTATCGAGCGTCTGCCTCTCAGTCCCACCATCAAGAAGATCAAAGCGCTTTTGGGAAACGGTTTAAACGGCATCGATCTGGTCCGAGTCTGGGTCACTTGGCGAATACTTCCATTAAGCCGCCGTTCTGGCTTAATGTGTACTTACACAGGCAAGAAGGATGATCCACTGCGTCATAGCCCTGACGACTTACCAGATGATGTGGTAGATGCTACAACCCAGTCACTGCTGAAAGAGGGCACTGTAACCAGTAATGCCTTCGGCTTACTACCCTTATGCAAGAAGAACCCGGCCCCTGCAGTGAGTTTGCAACCTTTGTAAATACTCTTTATCATGTTATACCTTATTTGTACTTATAATTCCTTATCCTTTTCCACAGGCCAATGACAACTTCTGGAAGGTCAAATATGATCATGAGGCTGCCAAACAAGCTAGGGCAGCCAAGAAAACTGAAAGGAAAGCCGCCAAGACGGGAACCTCAAAGAAGAAGAAACCCAGCGCCTCCGATTTATTCAAGTCGGATGACTCTTCTTCAGATGATGAAGAGGTAATCCTTTAATTTTCTTAACTCCTTTGTCGTTATTTTACTGACATTCTACCCTTTCAGGAGGATACAGGGAACAGTCAAGCAATTGACGAAGAGGTAACTATAATCTCCTCCGACTCAGAGCCTTTGCCAAAGCAAAAAATCCGAAGGGTGACCCGGAAAGTAAGATTTTCACATCCTCTAGCTTAACAAGATCCTCAATTTCTTTTGAAGCAACAACAGCTTGAAAACCGGAGGCAGACTCAGGCCAATCAAGACGCAGAACTCTCCTCCGGCTTATCGATGTAACTAGGAAGCGTCGGACCGAGGTTATCTCCGATTTACATTCTGTTTTACCTTTGGCAGGTTTGATTCGCCAACCTCTCAATTCATCTGACTCCAATTATCAGGATACCTCTCCTTCCTCCGACGAGTCTATGCAATCAAACATGCCGGCTTTCAAAATGGCTCCCGGGTAATGTAACCTTATTTACTTTAGGTTTTACTTTACTTATGCTTTAATATTCATCCTTCTACCTTTATTGACAGCCTGCAAGTGAAGCCCAGCAAGAGGGCAAGGAAGAATAAGCTGTCCCAAGAGCCGATTGTTACTGAACCGGCGCCAGACATGTCTTCTCCTGATAGCTCCACCCATCAACCGCCGCCTGAACCGGCTTCTGATATTCTAGTGCCAACCTCTGACCCGCCTGCCGAAGATGCTATCAACAGTTCTGATAATCTAGAAGCTCCTAGCCCGGTCAAGACGACTGACCGGAAGTTGAATATCTGAAGAGTCAATATGTTGAACTCGGGCGACCCACTGTTCTTGCCAAATGTTCTGCCAAGGAAGAACTTGTTGAACCGAAAGGCCAAGCTGGACGTTACTGATTATTCTCACTTAAGCATTGGCGATATAGTCTCGGGCTATCTAAATCAAGTGCATAACAGCCGTGACCTGGAAATTGACATGGTGAAGCAAATACAACAAAAATCCGAGGTATAACTTACACTACCTTTCTGAACCTTACTTACTGTACCAGCCCCCAAGTCTATTGCTTATGAATAAATATGCTGTAGACTTAGAAATCTGCTTACTGTTGGTGTGTCCGGCTCAAAGAAAATATATTTAACCCGGTAGTTGCATAATACCTTAAACTTGCGATACACATTAGCCCCCAAGTGCCAAGTATCTTTACTTGTAAAATGCTTGGGACTTAATATGCATGGCCCAGATTTGTATGTTAAAAATTCTTAAGCATACATTAGCTCCCCAAGTGTCAAGAAACTTTGCTTGCAAAGTACTTGGGACTTTTAATGTTATCTTACCATGATCCTTACCATAACCCGGTATTGCTACAGGCCACCATAAGTCAATTTGAGTCGGAACTTGCTGACCTGAAGAGCCGGCTGAAAACTCAAGAACTTGAAACTCATAAAGCCAACTCCAAATTTGAATCCAGTGCCTCTGAAAATGAGAAGTTGAAGAAAAATTTTGAGTCAAAGAAGAAAGCTTGGGTCGATGAGAAGGCCTCACTGGTGACTCGTGCCGAGACAGCAGAAGCATCTCTTGCAGAGGCAACAACCGAGCTGTCCGACTTAAAACGGCAGATATCCCAAATGGTCTCAGCCATCTTCGGTAAGTTACTGTGCAAAACTTCAAACATTGTAATCTTCCAATGACTATTGTAATAGTTACCTCCGGCTTACTGTTATGCTTGTAAACATACAGGCCCCAGGAGTACCAACCTCAAGCAAAACATGCTGATCAAGCTTAAGGCGGTTTACACTTTAGTGGAACAGCTGTACTCTGGGTCACAACGTGCCTTGGCCGTTGTAGCCTTATCAAATACCACTCCCCACCTTCTGCAAGACATGCTGAAGCATCTCGCTGTGCTACCTCCGCGAATTCAGGACTTAAGGCGGGCATCTTCAAGAGCCGGGGTTGTGGCCGCATTGAGCCAGGCAAAGGCATGGATGCCAGAGCTTGACCTGGCTGACCTCGCTCTTGGATATCCAAGCCTGAAGGAGGACAGTACTGTATTTGATGATCAAGATTTCACCGTCTGTGTCAAAGTCGTATGTCCTTTGGCCACCCTTATTGGGAATGATACTGATCTTACCAAGTATTCGCCGGGCTATGATAGCGAGAACCGGAGAATCCCCAACATTCCATATGACCAAGTCAGCCTAATCCCTCCAACGCGTAAGCATACTTTTGCCCCTGAAGTGGACCCGGCCGGTTTAATAGACGATGAGGCTGAATTTGAAGCCTTGAGTGGCATTGACTAGGCCTCGTCAACCTTCCAGGACAAAGCAACCGACGAAGAGGCGGAGAAGGATAACCCGGAGTCGTCGAGCCTGCCGAAGGAGTGAACCGCCAGGCATTTGATACTTTTGCAAAAAAACAATGCTTCATTTATTCAGACTCGGGGAGTCTTGTAATAGGGTAGTAGAAACTTCTCAATGTTTGTCATGCCTTCGCGCATGTTCCTGGTGTTTAATACTTTTGTAAGCCGCCATTGCTATAAATTTCTGGCTTATGTTGAGCGTTTATTTCCTTGATGTTTAAATTTGCTTTGCCTTATCGTGCACATAAAACAAGCAAAATTTCCTTGGCGGTTTATCGCGTCAGGGGTTATATAAATTATTGATAACCCGGGACACGAACAAAAAACATCCTATACAGGCCGGCTTATGTTTATATTTGTTAAACATAATCATAATAACATACCTACAATCCCCTTGATAATCTTCCCCACTTATAGGATGTTCACCTGGCACTTTAACCACCTGGAGTGATCAATATTAAACCAGAAGAATCAAGAACCATCTCATAATGCTTGCAAGAAGGTCTCAAGATAGTCAAAGTAATTATACTTATAATGGATAATAAGCAATGTTCACAGGCTCCTGATTCGAATACGATCAGAAAATCATCCCAAAGGGGTTAAGCTAAGATTCGGATACGATCATATAGCCCCCAGTGGCTTTGGCGATGCCGATCAAGTGGGTATCGACAGCTATGTTCTCTTTGGTTCGAATACGACCTATGTTTGAACAGGAAGCCCCCAAGTGAACATAAGAGTTGTTTAATGACGCTGATTCGAATACGATCCATGTCAGACCCAAAGGGGTTAAGCTGTGATTCAAATATGATCAAGAAGCCCCCAAGTGGGTTTGGCAGTATGCCGATCAAGTGGGTATCAACCGTTATGTTCTCTTTGGTTCGAATACGACCTATGTTTGAACAGGAAGCCCCCAAGTGACCATGGCTAGATTCAGATATGATCATAAGCCAGTCCAAAGGGAAAGCCAGATTCGGATGTGATCTGCTCCCTGTTAGTTGTCTCCACTACCTGATAAAGAAGACACATAGATTTTTGAGGGTAAAAAGGACGGAGGTCCTGCTTTATTTATTTATGTAATATATACATTGTCAAAAAATATATACATCTTGAAAGCTAGTGGCTTAAGTATAGTAAGGCCGGAGGTGAGCAATATTCCACGGCCGGCGGGTCTCCTCCTCCGACTTACGTGAGTCTTTGCGCTCTCGAACATCGATGAGGTAGTATGACCCGTTGTGCAGATTCTTGCTGGCCACAAAGGGCCCTTCCCAAGGTGGGGATAGCTTGTGCATATCAGACTGATCCTGGATGAGCCGGAGCACCAAGTCGCCTTCCTGAAAGGTTCTACTCCTAACCCGGCGGCTGTGATAGCGGCGCAAGTCTTGTTGATAAATCGCCGAGCGGGCTATTGCCAAGTCTCTTTCCTCATCCAACAAGTCAAGTGCATCTTGACGAGCTTCTTCTTTGTCAGCCTCAACGTAAGCCGCCACGCGGGGTGAATCGTGCCGGATGTCACTTGGCAGGACCGCCTCTGCCCCATACACCATAAAGAAAGGCGTGTAGCATGTAGATCTGTTAGGCGTAGTGTTGATGCTCCATAACACAGAAGGTAACTCCTCCACCCAACAACCCGGAGTCCGTTGTAAGGGGACCAAGAGCCGGGGCTTGATACCCTTCAGGATCTCTTGATTAGCTCTTTCTGCTTGACCGTTGGATTGAGGATGAGCAACAGCCGAAACATCAAGCCAGATATGTTCTTGTTGATAGAACTCTTCCATGGCACCCTTGGAGAGATTAGTGCCATTGTCAGTTATAATGCTGTGTGGGAAACCAAAATGAAAAATCACCTTTTTCATGAACTGAACCGCTGTGGCTGCATCACACTTACTGACCGGCTCTTCCTCAACCCAGTTTGTAAACTTATCCACTGCCACCAGGAGGTGTGTCTTTTTATCCTTAGATCTCTTGAAAGGTCCAACCATGTCAAGCCCCCGGACTGCAAACGGCCAAGTGATTGGGATCATCCTTAATTCTTGAGCCAGCACATGAGCTCATCGTGAAAACTTTTGACAACCATCACATTTACTGACCAGATCCTCCGCATCAGCATGAGCCATCAGCCAGTAGAAACCATGATGGAAAGCTTTGGCTACAAGAGATTTTGACCCGGCATGATGGCCAGAATCCCCTTCATGGATCTCACGGAGTATTTCTTGGCCTTCTGCAGGTGACACACAGCGCTGAAACGCCCCAGTGACACTTAGGTGATGTAACTCGCCGTTAACAATCGTCATAGATTTGGAGCGCTTGACGATTTGTCTTGCCAAGGTCTCATCCTCAGGTAACTCACCTCGGGTCATATAAGCCAAATATGGCACTGTCCAATCCGGGATAACGTGAAGAGCTGCCACCAGTTGTGCCTCCGGGTCTGGCACTGCTAGTTCTTCCTTGGTAGGCACCTTGACAGAAGGGTTATGTAAAATATCGAGAAAGGTGTTAGGCGGCACCGGCTTACGCTGAGATCCCAACCGGCTTAAAGCATCAGTCGCCTCATTCTTCCTTCGATCAATGTGTTCCACTTGATAACCCTTGAAGTGACCAGCCACAGCATCTACTTCACGACGATAAGCCGCCATAAGGGGATCTTTGGAATCCCACTTGCCTGACACCTTTTGAGCCACGAGATCTGAGTCGCCCAAGCATCTTACCCGGCTTAGGTTCATCTCCTTGGCCATCCGGAGACCATGGAGCAAGGCCTCGTACTCAGTTGCATTGTTAGTACACAGAAACATAAGCCGGAGTACATAACAAAATTTGTCACCTCGAGGGGAGGTTAAAACAACTCCCGCCCCTGAGCCTTCTAGCTACCTAGACCCGTCAAAGTAAATAGTACAATATGTGTTATCTGGCTTCTCCTCAGGTGCCTGCAACTCTGTCCAATCATTGGTAACGCCCACCAAGGCCTGGGACTTAATAGCAGTACGTGGCATATACTTCAAATCATGAGGCCCAAGCTCAATGGCCCACTTGGCGACTCGTCCTGTGGCCTCCCTATTCTGGATGATTTCTCCCAAAGGAGCAGAACTTACCATAGTTATAGGATGACTTTGAAAGTACTGCTTCAACTTCCGGTTGGCCATAAACACTCCGTAAACGAGTTTCTGCCAATGTGGATATCTTTGCTTAGACTCAATGAGCACCTCACTGATGTAGTAAACCGGCCGTTGAACCGGATGCTCCTTGCCAGCTTCCTTACGCTCCACCACAATGGCAACGCTGACGGCTCGTGAATTGGTAGCCACGTATAACAGCAATGGCTCTTTATTAACGGGAGCTGCAAGAACCGGCGGCTCAGACAACTGTCTCTTCAAGTCTTCAAAGGCAGCATCAGCAGCATCACTCCAGACAAAAGTGTATGTCTTCTTAATCATCTGATATAGCGGTAGGGCCTTCTCACCTAACCGGCTTATGAACCAGCTTAAAGCGGCAACATGACCCGCCAGTCGCTGAATATCATTGATGCACGCCGGTTTAGCCAGAGAGGTAATTGCCTTAATCTTCTCCGGGTTAGCTTCAATGCCTCTGTTTGATACCAGAAAACCCAAAAGCTTGCCTGCAGGTACACCAAATACACACTTGGCCGGGTTAAGCATCATTTTATAAACTCGGAGATTATCAAAGGTTTCTTTCAAGTCGGATATTAAGGTTTCCTTTTCTCTAGACTTCACCACGATGTCATATACATAAGCATGAACATTATGCCCGATTTGATTGTGTAAACAATTCTGCACACATCGCTGATAAGTCGCCTGAGCACTCTTGAGTCCAAACGGCATAGATACATAACAGAAGGCCCCAAACGGAGTGATGAAAGCCGTCTTCTCCTGGTCCTTAACTGCCATGTTTATCTGATGATAACCAGAGTAAGCATCCAAAAAGCTCAAACGTTCACAACCCGCCGTAGCATCAATGATTTGATCAATACGGGGAAGAGCAAAGGGATCAGCCGGACATGCCTTGTTTAAGTCCGTGTAGTCCACACACATCCGCCAGGTGCCGCTCTTTTTAAGCACAAGCACCGGGTTAGCCAACCACTCCGGGTGAAAAACTTCAACAATAAACCCGGCCGCTAAGATCCGGGCGACCTCCTCTCCAATAGCTTTCCGTCTCTCTTCGTTGAAACGTCGAAGAAATTGCCTGACCGGTTTATACTTTGGATCAATATTGAGAGTGTGCTCAGCGAGTTCCCTCGGTACACCCGCCATGTCAGAAGGTTTCCATGCAAAGATGTCCCGGTTCTCACGGATGAACTCGATGAGCGCGCTTTCCTATTTGGGATCCAAATTGCTGCTGATGCTGAATTGCTTAGAAGTGTCACCTGGGGTAAAATCAACAAGCTTCGTCTCGGCGGCCGATTTAAATTTCAATGCCGGGTCATGCTTTGTAGTTGGTTTCTTCAAGGAGGTCATATCCGCTGGGTCAACATTATCTTGATAAAATTTGAGCTCCTCCGCTGCACAGACAGACTCGGCATAAGCCGCGTCGCCCTCTTCACATTCCAGTGCTACCTTGCGACTTCCATGCACAGTGATGGTGCCCTTGTGACCCGGCATCTTGAGCTGCAGATAGACATAACACGACCGTGCCATGAACTTAGCATAAGCTGGCCGCCCAAACAGAGCGTGGTATAGGCTCCTAATTTTGACCACCTCAAACGTCAATTTCTCAGCCCTGGAGTCATATTCATCTCCAAAGGCAACCTCCAGCTCAATCTTGACAACTGGGTACGCTGACTTACCTGGAACCACCCCATGGAAAACATTGTTGGATGTCCTCAGATTCTTGTCAGTTAACCCCATGCGTCGAAAGGTCTCATAATAGAGGATACTGATGCTGCTACCTCCGTCCATGAGTACCTTAGTGAATTTATATCCACCAGCCTGAGGTGCTACCACCAAGGCCAACTGACCCGGGTTATCGACCCGTGGCAGGTGATCTTCTCTGCTCCATACGATGGGCTGTTCTGACCACCTCAAGTAACGAGGAACTGCCGGCTCAACAGAATTCACAGCCCTCTTATGAATCTTCTTGTCGCATTTGCATAAACTAGTGGTAAACACGTGGTACTGCCCACTATTCAACTGCTTCGGATTGCTTTGATAACCTGACTGCTGCTGCTGCTGTTCTCCTTGACCAGACTGCTGTTGATTATAGCCGCCTTCATGTCCCTGAAAGCCGGAGCCTGAGCCACCACCCGGGCCATGAAAACCGCCAGCCCCTGAGCTGCCACCAGGCCCGTTATTGCCATCAAAGGTGTTGGAATTCTTAAACGCTTTCATGATCGCGCAATCTTTCCACAGGTGTGTGGCGGGCCGCTCCTTGGTGCCGTGTCTCGGGCAGGGCTCATTGAGTAGCTACTCAAGAGATGGGCCTGACCCACCGAATCGAGGCGGCTTACCCTTACATCTCTTATTGTAACCTTGTGCATTGGCATTGGCCACAAACTCCGGGTTACCATCCGCCTTACGCTTATTGCCTCCTTGATTCATTGGGTTATACTGCTGACCCTTTCCATTGCCATTCTTCTTTCCCTTCCCGGTTTTTTCCTCATCAGACACGGGATCCTTGGTACTATCAGAATTGGCATATTTGACTAAAGCCGCCATCAGCGTACCTATATCATTGCAATCACGCTTAAGGCGCCCCAGTTTCTGCCTCAGCGGCTCAAAGCGGCAATTCTTCTCCAACATGAGGACTGCAGATCCGGCATCCATCTTGTTAGATGAATGTATTATCTCCTTGACCCGGCGTACCCAATGAGTCGTAGATTCACCTTCCTCCTGTTTACAATTCGTCAAGTCCACAATTGACATAGACTACTTACAAGTGTCTTTGAAGTTCTGGATGAAACGAGCTTTCAGTTCTGCCCATGAGCCAATGGAATTGGGTGGCAAACCCTTCAACCAGGACCGGGCTGTTCCATCTAACATCATGGTGAAGTACTTAGCCATCGCCGCGTCACTGACTTCCAATAACTCCATAGCCATCTTATAACTTTCAATCAAAGTTCCGGGCTGCAAATCGGCCGTGTAATTTGGCACCTTTCGAGGTCCTTTGAAGTCCTTGGGCAACCGCACATTACGCAAAGCCGGTACCAGACAAGGAACACCGCCGGTTCTAGTGGCTACTCCCGTCTCAACGGAAGTCATTGGATACTCTGGGAAATCTTGATGTGCCGTCTGTTGAGACGCTAGCTGAGCCGCTAGCTGAGCCGCCCGCTCGTTCTCCTGACGTACTCGGTCTTGCACCAGATTATAGCCACCGGGTTGGTTACGGCGTTGGGCGTTGCTTGACAAAGCTTCAGACTCCATGTGCCTGCTGTAACTCGGGCTCCGGTTCTGACGTGGCGGCGCTAACCAAGGCGTAGGAGTTGAATGAATCATGTCCCGGCTGTAAGAATAGGTCTCTTGCTGAGCTAAGGCTGTCTGGAGAAGTTCTCTGACCCTCCGGGTCTCCACTGCTGTCGGGTCATCGCCGTCCATGGGAAGAGCCGCCAAACGCGCTGAAGCCGCGATTAAGTTCTCCATGGGGTTGGAAAAGTGACCTGGTGGTATCGGTACATAACACGGCGGTGCCATGCTCCCATGAGGAGGTACCATCTCCCGAGGCTGAGCCGGCCCTCCTGTTCCGGTTGTCGCAAACTGATTGGTCTCTGGCGGGTTACTTGGGCCGGCTCCGCGTGTAGCAAAAAGAACCCGAGGGTCGTAATTCAGAGGTAAACGAGATTGGGTTTTCTGATGTCTCCTCCTCATCACCTCATTGGACGCGTTTAAGCTCATCATGAGCTGGTAAGCTTCTGACTGTAGCCGCTGTGCCCGGGCATCTAGAGCCGCCCGCTCTGGGGCTAACCTAGTGTCCTCAGCTGCCAAGGCCTCCTTGGCCTGAGCTATTTCCTCACGCACCCGTGCCACCTCCGCGTCATGCTCATCTTTATTCGCGGGAACAACCGTTGCAGTTAACAGGGTCGTAAGCTTGTCCATGAGATCTATCAGCACCTGAGCCGGCGGGCGCACGGGGCCACCTGCCCCGGTTGCTCCTACCCTGGATGTTATTGCTGTAGCCGCCGTAGAGTTTGAGTCGGGCTGAGTCCCACCCATGAAGACTCCTGCCCATCTTGGCGACTCACAGGGGTCCGGAATACTGATGCCATGGGAACAGCCCCCGAGCACGCCGTCTTGCACTTGGTACAACGAGTCCGTTGAGCCGGCAGACGAATCACCGTCTAAGAGGACGGCTGTCTCACCACCATCTCCAGATCCTTCAGAGAGTTCCTCTCCATGGATGCAGCCCACGAAGGTACGCTTCATGACAGGTTGGATTCGGGTCTTCCTCGCACGCTGAGCCGTCTCGACGAGGTTGGTGCAGTTGTCCGGCTCAGGGCCCGGCTCACCGATCCGGCCAATGAAGACGTGGATTCCGCCGAAGGGGACCCGGTACCCGTACTCAATTGAGCCGGCGTCGGGACCCCAGCCTTCGTCGTCGATGTAGATCTTGCCGCGACGACTCTTGGTCATCCGGCCCACTACGTATCCCTTGAGCCCTTCGAAGTTGCCCTTCAAGAACTCAAATCCACCGTGCGCTGGCGCCACGGTGGGTGCCAACTGTCGTGGAATTGTCACGTCAGATGTCCTCGTGAAAGGACTTAGTTGTGGAGCCATCGCAACTAGGAAGCTTGAAGGGGTTAAATCGGGACAAGGGACACGAGAGGTTTTTATACTAGTTCGGCCCCTTACGGTGAAGGTAAGTCCTACGTCTAGTTGGGTTGGTATTGATGTTTCGATGACCAGGGAGCGAGATACACTATGCCCGGCTCTCGATGAGTTGTTTCTTGCCCTAAGCCGCCAGCAGGTCGTACCCTTATATACACGGGTTGACGCCCTGTGGCTTACAGAGTCCCGGCCGGCTTATAAACAGTGTCCGGCTCGGTGACTAGTTAAATCTACCTTATGATAAAAGTCATGCCATTATGGCGGTTTACTACAACGGGCCTTAAGCCGCCTATGGGCTTTAAGCCCTTTATTGAACCGCCATCTTCATGCTTGGTCTTGGGCTTCTTTCTTGTGAGTCTTCTTTGCGTAACCCGGCCCCTCCTCTGGCTTACACAAATAGTTATATCCCCAACACTTACCATACCACATACCTATTCCTTTTCAAGGTCTAAAACATTCTGGAAAGTGTCTCTTATGTATTCCTTCGGGGTTACGGTTTCAATAATATTGGTTTCAATATTTATGGGATTACCTGAGATATAATGTTTAATTCTTTCACCATTTACCACCTTCGGATTTGTGCCTTTGAAGTTGTTGATTTTTATGGCACCGGAATGATAGACCTCCTCGATAACATAGGGGCCTTCCCATTTAGAGAGAAGTTTGCGTGCAAAAAATCTTAAACGAGAGTTGTATAGATATACATAATCACCTACGTTAAACTCACGCTTTTGTATCCTTTTGTCATGCCATCTTTTAACTTTTTCTTTAAACAACTTGGCATTTTCATAAGCTTGGGTTCTCCATTCATCAAGCGAGCTAATATCAAATAACCTCTTCTCACCGGCACATTTGAAATCATAGTTGAGCTCTTTAATAGCCCAATATGCCTTATGTTCTAATTCGAGAGGTAAATGACATGCTTTTCCATAAACCATTTTATATGGAGACATACCCATAGGATTTTTATATGCAGTTCTATAGGCCCATAATGCATCATCAAGTTTCTTGGACCAATTCTTTCTAGACCTATTAATAGTCTTTTGCAAAATTAATTTGAGCTCTCTATTGCTCAATTCTACTTGACCACTAGACTGCGGGTGATAAGGAGATGCAATTCTATGATTAACATCATACTTAGCAAGCATCTTACGGAAAGCACCATGAATAAAATGTGAACCACCATCAGTCATTAAATATCTAGGGACTCCAAACCTCGGAAAAATAACTTCTTTAAGCATTTTAATAGAAGTGTTATGATCAGCACTACTAGTTGGAATGGCTTCTACCCACTTAGTAACGTAATCAATAGCAACTAGAATATGTGTGTGTCCATTAGAGGCAGGAAAGGGTCCCATATAATCAAAGCCCCAAACATCAAATGGTTCAATAACAAGTGAATAATTCATAGGCATTTCTTGACGTATACTAATATTACCAATTCTTTGACATTCGTCACATGACAAGACAAACTTACGGGCATCCTTGAAGAGAGTAGGCCAATAAAAACTGGATTGCAATACCTTACGTGCAGTTCTATCTCCAGCGTGGTGTCCTCCATAAGCTTCGGAGTGACACTTGCATAGGATCTGTTCCTGTTCATGCTCAGGTACACAACGTCCAATAACACCATCTACTCCTTTATAAAGATGTGGGTCATCCCAAAAGTAATGTCTCAAATCATAGAAGAACTTTTTCTTTTGTTGGTAAGTGAAACTAGGTGGTATGAATTTAGCAACAATATGATTAGCATAATCAGCATACCAAGGAGTACTACGAGAAGTACTTATAACATTTAATTGCTCATCAGGAAAGCTATCATCAATAGGTAGTGGGTCATCAAGAACAATTTCTAACCTAGACAAGTTGTCTACAACGGGGTTCTCAGCTGCCTTTCTATCAACGACATGCAAATCAAATTCTTGTAGCAAGAGAACCCATCTAATAAGTCTAGGTTTAGCATCTTTCTTTTCCATAAGATATTTTGTAGTTGCCTTTCTTTAGAATCAACAATATAGGGTCTAAACTTATCACAAGCAAATACAACTGCTAAAAGCTCTTTTTCAGTAGTAGCATAATTTTTTTGAGCATTGTATAGAGTCTTACTAGCATAATAGATAACATTTAATTTCTTATCAACTCTTTAACCTAGAACAGCACCTACAACATAATCACTAGCATCACACATAATTTCAAAGGGTCAATTCCAATCAGGTGGCTGAACAACAGATGTAGAGACTAATTCTTTCTTAAGTATCTCAAATGCTTCTACACAATCATCATCAAAGACAAATGGTATATCTTTTTGTAATAAGTTAGTCAGAGGCCGAGAAATTTTTGAGAAGTCCTTAATGAACCTCCTATAAAATCTGGCGTGACCAAAGAAACTTCTTATACCTTTGATGTCCTTGGGACATGGCATCTTTTTAATAGCATCAACCTTAGCTTTATCAACTTCAATACCTCTTTCAGAAACTTTATGACCCAAAACAATTCCTTCATTAACCATAAAGTGGCACTTTTCCCAATTCAAGACAAGATTAGTTTCTTCACATCTCTGCAAAACTCGATCAAGATTGCTCAAGCAATCATCAAAAGAGGACCCACACACGGAAAAGTCGTCCATGAAGACCTCACAAATCTTTTCACAAAAGTCAGAGAATATAGCCATCATGCATCTTTGAAAGGTAGCAGGTGCATTACATAAATGTAACGCCCCGGATTCGATGCGCCAGGTGTCTGCCAGTTATTTGCCATCCTTGCCATGTCATTTGCTTGCGTGTTGCATTTTGCCATGTCATCATGTGCATCTCATTTTGCATACGTGTTAGTTTCATGCATCCGAGCATTTCCCCGTTGTCCGTTTGGCAACCTGGCACTCCTATATCATCCGGCGTCCCCTTCTTGTCTCTTTTCGTGAGGGGGTGTTAAACATTCTCGGAATGGACCGCGATTTGCCAAGCAGCCTTGGTACACCATCGGTAGACCGCCTGTCAAGTTTCGTTCCATTTGGAGGTTGTTTGATGCTCCAACGGTTAACCGTGTAACCGTAAAGGCCTCTTTTGTGTGTAGCCCAACACCCCTCCAAATCAGCCCATTAACCCATCCAAAACCCCTCCATGCTCCCGGTCGTTCGATCACGATGGTGTGGGCGAAAACCGCTCCTCATTTGGTCACTCTTAGCCCCCTCTACCTATATATTTGCACCCCCCCCCGAAAATTCGCGGATGAACCCTAGCAGTCTTCCATCTCGCGCCGCCGGACATGTCCATCCGCGCCGGACATGTTGCTCTGGCCAATGAGAGGCCGCCACGTCACCCCACTGCCGCTCTCCTCCAACCGCATGCCGCCACCTCACCCTCTCTCTCCTCCCAACACCGCGCGGCCCGCGGGACCCGGATCGGGCCCG
>NC_041381.1:358306547-358388619 GCF_002162155.2 Triticum dicoccoides | reverse complement strand
CGCCGCCTCGTCGGCCGCCATCCGCCGTCACGCGCCACCGGAGCTTCGCCGCCCCGCCGCCGCGGCTCCCCGCCTCGTCACCGACCTTGCCGGCGCCCTTCCTCCAGGGAACCCCCTTCCCCGCACCGGCCCCATCTCCTCCCTCGACCGGCAAAACTCCGGCGAGCCTAGCCCGCCTCAGAACTCCGGCGAACTCCAGATCCAGATCCAGATCCGTTTTCGAGGTTGACCCCGAGATATTTCTAAGTCCTTTTCTGCAGTAATTTTTATGCCCTGTTCATCATGCCATAACTTTGTGTGTGGTACTCCGTTTTGTGCGTGTGATATATAGAAATGTTCATCTGGTTGTGATCTTCACTTTGTTCCATTGTGCCATGTTCATTAGAGTCCATGTTGATGCCTGAATCATCTTTGCAAGAGTGCTATATGATGTTAACTAATGTCTGTTAACAGAACTTGGTGATTTGTCCTTTTCATTGCATTTTGTGTGTGCATCCTATGAGCTTGATGTCTACATGAGTTTTGAGCCACATCATACAGTATTTACTGTGGTGTAATCCATGTATTTTTTTGAGTCTTGTAGTGAGTGCATCGAGCTCGTGTAGGGTACTTGCTGTTACTGTTTTGCTTGTCTGAATCTGCTATATCATGATGCTATGTAAACCTGCTGCTACAAGTCATTCTATGCATAATCTGGAGATGTTCACTAAGGATGTTTTGTTATAAATGTCATTCTATATCTATTCATGCCCCTTTTTGCATTTATATACTGCTGTAACTTGTTGTTATCTTGCTCCAAACTTGCTAAATAATGTTGTTGTCAGTCTGTTAACACTAAGTTCAATGTTGCCATGATTTTTGTTAGTGATCCAAGCATGCTATGAACTTGCTCTAGCCATGTTTAGCTTCATAAATATGCCATATTACTATTGATCACCTTGCCATGCCATGTATTGCTCTGTGGTGAGTGGTCCAAGCTCACCAACATGCCTACTTATTGTTGTTCCTGCCATGTATGAATCTGTCATATCATTTGCCATGTTTGCATGGATGATACCATCTCTTCTGTTGACCTTCCGAATTAGTTCAGTAAGGGAGTTTTGTTCTTTGTCTTTAGTACTAGCATACCATGTCTTTTTTTTCCATGATAAGTTCCTGTAACATGTTGTTTGATAGCTCTAAACATTGCAACCTGATGTTATTTCTGCCAAGTCTGTAAACTGTTATTATTTGCAATCTTGTCATGTCCTTTTGAGCATGTTCTAGTGATTTCTGGAGATAGCTCAGTCTTCATGTTTTGTAATACTTTACCTGTACATCATTCCCATGCCTTTTGTTCTTATGTTGAGGTGCTATAGCATATTATTTTGATGCTTGCAAGATGCCTAGTTGCTGTTTTGGACAGCTTGTCCTTTAAACTTGTATAGAGTATGTGTTGAACCGTTGCTCCGTTTTGAGTGTGCTCTATATGAAACTTGCTTTGTTTTGCATGTAGATTCATCTTATCATGTTGCATCCTTGTTTTGAGAGTGTTTTCTTGATGTTTGGATGTATTTTGCATCAATGCCATGTTTAACTTGTTTTGCTCATATCTTCTAGGCCGTAGCTCCAAATTAAATGAACTTTATATGTAACTTGAATAGAATCTCGTGTAGATCATCTTGGTGCATCTTAACTTGCTGTTTGATAACTTGAACATAAGGTTTATTCAGTTCTGGACCAATTTCTATATTTGCATATGAGGACTTACCGGAATTGTTATATGTTGTTTCCGGCTCATTTAAACTTGTTTGATATGTTGCTCTTGTATGCATCCTCTCTTGCCATGAGTAGCTTCTTGTAGCCTTGTCATGCATCATACTTGGTTGAGCATCATGCCTTGTCATGTGTGGTGTGTTTACCATGTTGTGTGCTTCTTCTCGATAGTTCCTGTTTCGTTGCGATCGTGAGGATTCGTTCGTCTACGCTTGGTTCGGCTTCATCCGTTCATCTTCTTCATGGACTCGTTCTTATTCCTAGCGGGATTTCAGGCAAGATGACCATCACCTTGGATCTCACTACTATCATTGCTATGCTAGTTGCTTCGTTCTATCGCTATGCTGTGCTACCTATCTTTTGTTCTTCAAGCCTCCCAATTTGCCATGTCAGCCTCTAACTTTTTCACCCTTCCTAGCAAACCGTTGTTTGGCTATGTTACTGCTTTTGCTCAACCCCTCTTATAGTGTTGCTAGTTGCAGGTGAAGTTGAAGATTGCTCCATGGTGGATAGGATTATTTGGGATATCACAATATCTCTTATTTAATTAATGCATCTATATACTTGGTAAAGGGTGGAAGGCTCGGCCTTATGCCTGGTGTTTTGTTCCACTCTTGCCGCCCTAGTTTCCATCATACCAGTGTTATGTTCCCGGATTTTGCGTTCCTTACGCGGTTGAGTGATTTATGGGACCCCCTTGACAGTTCGCTTTGAATAAAACTCCTCCAGCAAGGCCCAACCTTGGTTTTACCATTTGCCTCACCACCACCTACTTTCCCCTTGGGAGTCACTCTCTCGAGGGTCATCTTTATTCAGCCCCCACCCGGGCCAATGCTTCTCTAAGTGTTGGTCCGAACTAGAGCCACTTGCAGCGCCACCTCAGGGAAACTTGAGGTCTGGTTTTAGTTGTACGTAGTGTTCATCCGATGTTGCCCTGAGAACGAGATATGTGTAGCTCCTATCGGGATGTCGGCGCATCGAGCGATGTTTGCTTGTTTTGGAGTTCTTCTTCTGCTTCTTCTTCGATCTGGGGATAGGTTCCAGGTTGGTAGCCTGGGCTAGCAGGGTGGATGTCGTTCGAGTTTTGGTTTGTGTTTCATCCGTAGACAGATGGTTCTCTTATGTAATATGATGTTGTATTCGTGTGGCATTGTATGCCTTATGTATGTATCCCTATCTATTATGTAATGTTGATGTAATGATGTCCACCTTGCAAAAGCGTCTTCAAGATGCGCTTCTATCCTTGGTGGGACCTTCGAGTTCCTTTAGGATAGGGTCGCATCTTGGACGTGACAAGTTGGTATCAGAGCCTCGACCAACCCTAGGAGCCCCCTTGATTGATCATGTAGTTTGGCCGTTGTCGAGTCTAGAAGAAAAGTGTTTTCGAAGTCTAGTTATATCGGTGAGTAGGAATTCTTTTTACTCCTCAGCCTCTTCGTCGCTCTGGTGAGAAATTTTGACGTAGGTGTTTTGAACTACTCCTGTTCCCTTCAAATTTTTCTTTAGGATCACGCAGTTGGTTTTTCAATCGTTGTTCCTCAGCTCTTTGCATCTGGTGCATTTCTCGTCAAGTTGACTCGAGCCTCTTCTTCTTTGCCAAGTTCAATCCTCAGTTGTTTTCTTTTCCCACCCGCCCACCCATTTTTCTTCTCGGAGCCGGAGTCTGTAATCGAGTATACATCCTACTCGTGCGAAGTCTTTGCTTTCTTTCCTCTATGATTTCAACCGGTGTTTTATCTTCAAGAGATTCGTTTCGTCAGTCTTCATCTTTTCTTCTCCGGTGGACTCAATTCTAATTTTCGGTAGTGATTATATTCTTTCCCTTGGTTAAAATGTTTTCCCCTTGCTCGTTCGCCTCTCGCCAGTTTATCTTTTCGGAGTGCTCAAGACATCTCAGGAGATTCGTCTGCGTTCCAATTAATTCGAGTTTGTCACCTCATTCTAATATTTCATTCATTCCGGTGCATCATCTACCTCTTCAACAATCCTTTCCAACGGTGTTTTCTTTTAGTGGGCCCTAACCCATAGGTCTTTTCCCAGGATCTTACCTGACTCTTCTAATTATTCCGGAGCCATTCCTAATTCCTTTCAAGTGTGACGTAAGAATGAATTTCATCAGTCACATGCCTTCTCCAAGATCGCTTTCAAATTCTTTTCATTGTTGCCTCAACCTCTTCTCTTTTCGTTCTCCTGTAGTGCCTTAACAAATTTTGGTGGTGTCTCTCGTCATCATTTGAAGACCAAAGAAGAGTTTTTCCTCTAAATCTTGTCTCTTCTCCCGAAGTTTCATGGTTATAGCTTCATGTTATCCTCTCGAATTATTCCATTTGTCAGAGATTCCTTTTCTTACTCATCCGGAGTATGGCAGAAGTGTTTTCCCGTTCTTTTCACCAGAGGCCATCATTCCAGAAGAATTCTTCGTCCTCACATTTCAGCTACCATTATCCAATTATCCCGGTGCTTCGTTCAAGTGTTCTTTAATCAGCTCATGATCTCTTTGTTCATCTAAATCCCCTCTAACATATTAGTTCTTCAAATTCTTCCTGGTGATTTAGTCTCTTTCATCAGTCATTTTCGAATTCTTATGGTGGTTCGTTCAAGATTCTTTTTCTTTGATTATCATTTCAGTTCATCCGTTCTTTTCAATCCTACCGGTGATTCATGAAGACCTTCCCAAATTTGGCGCTATATCTTAATCTTTCCCCAACGTGGATAAGTTGTATGCAATCCATTGCTTCTCATCAATTTAATTGATGAAGGATAAGCATAACATAATTCTTATTCTTCTTTCATCAAGTGGATCAATTCCTTCCTTCAGAGGTTTTTCATGATGATTAGTCTCTCGATTCCGAGTTAATCTTTTCTTTTCCGGAGTTCAAATTTCCTCGGCCATCTCGTCGGAACCCCCATCTAAATCATCGCAAGGCTCATCTTATTCTTTCTTCCCTCATTCTATCTCATCATATTTTCGTCACCGGAGTTCTTCATGGTGGTTCTTCATGATTTAATTCATTCTTCAATAGTTCATCAAGATTTTGTTGGAGGAGTTCAAGTATCGTTCCTCTCGCGTCTCGAAGTGCAAATAATTCTTCTTTTCTTCTGAAGTGGAGTTTTGCATTTCTTCATTCTTCTCAGCTATTCAGACTTTTGGTTGTGGTATAATTTCACCTCAAGTTTTGAGTTGTTTTTGATAAGTCCACAACAAGCTTATTCTTTTCGTTGTTGATTTTTCTCAACAACTCCATTTAAATCTTCCTTCTAAAGATGCTTTCAATTTCATTCATGGCACAAGTTGTAATTTTATTCTCCATTCTTTTCATTCAACTCTTTCAATTCTTCCGGAGGTTTTGTGGCATGTCTTCATCAAGTATCATTCCATCCTCTCAAGCTCGTGTTCGATTCCTCCATGTTTCAGCCGGAGTGCTGCCTAAATCCTTTGAGTCTTATTCGTTTCTTATCTTGTTCTAACCAGAGTGGTTTCATAGTCTATCTGATTTCATGAGCTTTTGATTCTCGTCATTCTCGTCGTTCCTCTCTTCTTCTTGAGTGCTCTCGATTCTTGCTTCTTTTCTTGAGTTCTTATTTCACCTCATCCCTTTTCTCACCTGTCTCGTTCCTAAGATCTCGGGACGAGATCTCTTGTTAGTAGAGGAGAGTTGTAACGCCCCAGATTCGATGCGCCAGGTGTCTGCCAGTTATTTGCCGTCCTTGCCATGTCATTTTCTTGCGTGTTGCATTTTGCCATGTCATCATGTGCATCTCATTTTGCATACGTGTTCGTTTCATGCATCCGAGCATTTTCCCCGTTGTCCGTTTGGCAACCCGGCACTCATATCTCATCCGGCGTCCCCTTCTTGTCTCTTTTCGTGAGTGGTTGTTAAACATTCTAGGAATGGACCGCGATTTGCCAAGCGGCCTTGGTACACCACCGGTAGACTGCCTGTCAAGTTTCGTTCCATTTGGACGTTGTTTGATGCTCCAATGGTTAACCGGGTAACCGTAAAGGCCTGTTTTGTGTGCAGCCCAACACCCTTCCAAAACATCCCATTAACCCATCCAAAACCCCTCCATGCTCTCGGTCCTTCGGTCACGATCATGTATGTGAAAACCGCTCCTCATTTGGACACTCTTAGCTCCCTCTACCTATATATTTGCACCTCCCCCCGAAAATTCGCGGATGAACCCTAGCAGTCTTCCTCCTCGCGCCGCCGGACATGTCCATCCACGCCGGACATGTCCGCCGGACACGTCGCTTCGGCCAATGAGAGGCCGCCACGTCACCCCGCCGCCGCTCTCCCCCAACCGCACGCCACCACCTCACCCTCTCTCCTCCCACCGCCGCGCGGCCCGCGGGACCCGGATCTGGCCCGCGCGAGCCCGCGCCGCCGCCGCCGTCCGCCCGTTTGGCCCGCGCCCCCACATTGGAGCCCGTAGCTCCGCCTCCGTCTGCCGGACTCTGCCGCCCCTCGCCGCCTTCTCTCCTCCCGTCGGCGTCCTGCTCCACCGCCGCCGTCGGCCACCGCGCCTCGCGCGCCGCCCTCGCCGGCCACCGAGTGTCCCGATCACCGCGCCTCCGTGGCGGCCCGTGCCTCGGCCCCGCGCCGACCTCCGCCGCCGCGCGCCTCCCGCGCCGCCCCGTCGGCCGCCATCCGCCATCACACGCCACCGGAGCTTCGTTGCCCCGCCGCCGCGGCTCCCCGCCTCGTCATCGACCTCGCCGGCGCCCTTCCTCTGGCAAGCCCCCTTCCCCGCGCCGGCCCCGTCTCCTCCCTCGTCCGGCGAAACTCCGGCGAGCCCAGCCTGCCTCGGAACTCCGGCGAACTCCAGATCTAGATCCAGATCCGTTTTCGAGGTTGACCCCGAGATATTTCTAAGTCCTTTTCTGCAGTAATTTTTATGCCGTGTTCATCATGCCATAACTTTGTGTGTGCTACTGCGTTTTGTGCGTGCGATATATCGAAATATGCATCTGGTTGTGCTCTTCATTTTGTTCCATTGTGCCTTGTTCATTAGAGTCCAGCTTGATGCCTGAATCATCGTTGCAAGAGTGCTATATGATGTTAACTGATGTCTGTTAACATAAATTGGTGATTTGTTCTTTTCATTGCATTTTGTGTGTGCATCCTATGAGCTTGATGTCTACATGAGTTTTGAGATACATCATTCCCTCTTTACTGTGGTGCAATCCATGTATTTTTGTGAGTCTTCTAGTGAGTGCATAGAGCTCGTGAAGTAGGGTACTTGCTGTTACTGTTTTGCTTGTCTGAATCTGCTATATCATGATGCTATGCAAACCTGCTGCTACAAGTCATTATATGCATAATCTGGAGATGTTCACTAAGGATTGTTTGTTATACATGTCATGCTATATCCATTCTTGCCCCTGGTTGCATTTGTAGCCTGCTGTAACTTGTTGTTATCTTGCTCCAAACTTGCTAAATAATGTTGTTGTCAGTCTGTTAACACTAAGTTCAATGTTGCCATGATTGTTGTTAGTGATCCAAGCATGCTATGAACTTGCTCTTGCCATGTTTAGCTTCATAAATATGCCATCATACTGTTGGTCACCTTGCCATGCCATGTATTGCTCTGTGGTGAGTGGTACAAGCTCACCAACATGCCTACTTATTGTTGTTCCTGCCATGTATGAATCTGTCATATCATTTGCCATGTTTGCATGGATGATACCTTCTTTTCTGTTGATCTTTAGAATTAGTTAAGTAAGGGAGTTTTGTTCTTTGTCTTTAGTACTAGTATGCCATGTCTTTTTTTGCCATTATAAGTTCCTGTAACATGCTGTTTCGTAGCTCTAAGCATTGCAACCTGATGTTATTTCTGCCAAGTCTGTAAACTATTATTATTTGCAATCTTGCCATGTCCTTTTGAGCATGTTCTAGTGATTTATGGAGATAGATCAATGTTCATGTTTTGTAATAATTTACCTGTAAATCATGCCCATGACTTTTGTTCTTATGTTGAGGTGCTGTAGCATATTGCTTTGATGCTTGCAAGATGCCTAGTTGCTGTTTTGGACAGCTTGTACTTTAAACTTGTATAGAGTGTATGTGTTGAACCGTTGCTCCGTTTTGAGTGTGCTCTATATGAAACTTGCTTAGTTTTGCATGTATATTCATCCTATCATGTTGCATCCTTGTTTTGAGAGTGTTTTCTTGATGTTTGGATGTATTTTGCATCAATGCCATGTTTAACTTGTTTTGCTCATATCTTCTAGGCCGTAGCTCCAAATTAAATGAACTTTATATGTAACTTGACTAGAATCTCGTGTAGATCATCTTGGTGCATCTTAACTTGCTGTTTAACAACTTGAACATAAGGTTTATTTAGTTCTGGACCAATTTCTATATTTGCATATGAGGACTTACCGGAATTGTTATATGTTGTTTCTGGCCTCATTTAAACTTGCTTTGATATGTTGCTCTTGTATGCATCCTCTCTTGCCATGAGTAGCTTCTTGTAGCCTTGTCATGCATCATACTTGGTTGAGCATCATGCCTTGTCATGTGTGGTGTGTTTACCATGTTGTGTGCTTCTTCTCGATAGTTCCTGTTTCGTTGCGATCGTGAGGATTCGTTCGTCTACGCTTGGTTCGGCTTCATCCGTTCATCTTCTTCATGGACTCGTTTTTCTTCCTAATGGGATTTCAGGCAAGATGACCGTCACCTTGGATCTCACTACTATCATTGATATGCTAGTTGCTTCATTCTATCGCTATGCTGCGCTACCTATCTTTTGTTCTTCAAGCCTCCCAATTTGCCATGTCAGCCTCTAACTTTTTCACCCTTCCTAGCAAACCGTTGTTTGGCTATGTTACCGCTTTTGCTCAGCCCCTCTTATAGCGTTGCTAGTTGTAGGTGAAGTTGAAGATTGCTCCATGGTGGACAGGATTATGTTGGGATATCACAATATCTCTTATTTAATTAATGCATCTATATACTTGGTAAAGGGTGGAAGGCTCGGCCTTATGCCTGGTGTTTTGTTCCACTCTTGCCGCCCTAGTTTCCGTCATACCGGTGTTATGTTCCCGGATTTTGCGTTCCTTACGCGGTTGGGTGATTTATGGGACCCCCTTGACAGTTTGCTTTGAATAAAACTTCTCCAGCAAGGCCCAACCTTGGTTTTACCATTTGCCTCACCACCACCTACTTTTCCCTTGGGAGTCGCTCTCTCGAGGGTCATCTTTATTCAGCGCCCCCCGGGCCAATGCTTCTCTAAGTGTTGGTCCGAACGAGAGCCACTTGCAGCGCCACCGCGGGGAAACTTGAGGTCTGGTTTTAGTTGTATGTAGTGTTCATCCGGTGTTGCCCTGAGAACGAGATATGTGCAGCTCCTATCGGGATGTCGACGCATCGGGCGGTCTTGCTGGTCTTGTTTTACCATTGTCGAAATGTCTTGTAAATCGGGATTCCGAGACTGATCGGGTCTTCCTGGGAGAAGGAATATCCTTCGTTGACCGTGAGAGCTTGTGATGGGCTAAGTTGGGACACCCCTGCAGGGTATAAACTTTCGAGAGTCGTGCCCGCGGTTATGTGGCAGATGGGAATTTGTTAATGTCCGGTTGTAGATAACTTGACACCAGATTCGAATTAAAACACATCAACCGCGTGTGTAGCCGTGATGGTCTCTTTTCGGCGGAGTCTGGGAAGTGAACACGGTTTGGGTTATGTTTGACGTAAGAAGGAGTTCAAGATCACCTCTTGATCATTGCTAGCTTCACGACCGTTCCGTTGTTTCTCTTCTCGCTCTTATTTGCGTATGTTAGCCACCATACTTGCTTAGCCGCTGCTGCAACCTCACCACTTTACCCCTTCCTTACCCATTAAGCTTTGCTAGTCTTGATACCCATGGTAATGGGATTGCTGAGTCCTCGTGGCTCACAGATTACTACAACAACAGTTGCAGGTATAGGTTATGCGATGATCATGACGTGAGAGCGATGTTTGCTTGTTTTGGAGTTCTTCTTCTGCTTCTTCTTCGATCAGGGGGTTCCAGGTCGGCAGCCTGGGCTAGCAGGGTGGATGTCGTTTGAGTTTCTGTTTGTGTTTCATCCATAGACGGATGGTTCTCTTATGTAATATGATGTTGTATTCGTGTGGCATTGTATGCCTTATGTATGTATCCCTATCTATTATGTAATGTTGATGTAATGATATCCACCTTGCAAAAGCGTCTTCAAGATGCGCTTCTATCCTTGGTGGGACCTTCGAGTTCCTTTAGGATAGGGTCGCATCTTGGGCGTGACAATAAACCAAAAGGCATACGTCTATAAGCAAAAGTACCAAATGGGCATGTAAAAGTAGTCTTTGATTGATCTTTAGCCGACACAGGTATTTGAGAGAAACCAGAATAACCATCTAGAAAGCAATAATGTGTATGTTTGCATAATCTTTCTAGCATTTGATCAATAAAAGGTAAGGGGTAATGATCTTTCTTGGTAGCCTTATTTAATTTGCAGAAATCAATTACCATCCTATAACCTGTAATAATTCTTTGTGGAATTAATTTATCTTTATCATTAGGAACAACAGTAATACCTCCCTTCTTAGGGACACAATGGACAGGACTTACCCACTGACTATCAGCAACGGGATAAATTATACCTGCCTCCAGAAGCTTGAGTATTTCTTTTCTTACCACTTCTTTCATTTTAGGATTCAGATGTCGTTGAGGATCACGAACTGGTTTAGCATCCGCTTCCAAATTTATTTTATGTTGACATAGAGTGGGACTAATGCCCTTAAGATCATCAAGAGTATATCCAATAGCAGCACGGTGCTTCTTCAGAGTTTTCAATAATCTTTCTTCTTCATGCTCTGAAAGGTTAGCACTAATAATAACAGGATATATCTTCTTTTCATCAAGATAAGCATATTTAAGATTGTCAGGTAACGGTTTAAGCTCAAACATGGGATCACCCTTGGGTGGAGGGGGATCCCCTAGGATTTCAACAGCCAAATTGTGTTGCAGAATAGGTTCCTGTTTAAAGAATACTTCATCTATTTCCCTTCTTTCATTCATAAACATATCATTTTCGGTCTAGCAAATAATGTTCTAGAGGGTCACTAGGAGGTACAACAATAGAAGCAAGACCAATAATTTCATCCTTACTAGGAAATTCTTCTTCACGATGTTGTTTACTAAATTTAGAGAAATTAAACTCATGAGACATGTCATCTAGACCAATAGTAACAACATTCCTATTGCAGTCTATCTTAGCATTAACAGTATTCAAGAAGGGTCTACCAAATATAATGGGACAAAAGCTATCTTGTGGGGAACCAAGAACAAGAAAATTAGCAGGATATTTAGTTTTTCACACAAGACTTCAACATCTCTAACAATCCCCACTGGTGAAATAGTATCTCTATTGGCAAGTTTAATTGTAACATCAATATCTTCTAACTCAACGGGTGCAATATCGTGCATAATTTCATTGTATAAGTCAATAGGTATTGCACTTGCACTAGCACCCATATCACATAAGCTATGATAACAATGATCTCCTATTTTAACAGAAATAACAGGCACGCCTACCACATGTCTATGTTTATCTTTAGCACAAGGTTTAGCAATTCTAGCAGTTTCACCACAGAACTGAATAACATGCCCATCAATATTATCAGCCAAGACATCTTTAACAATAGCAACATTAGGTTCAACTTTAACTTGTTCCGGAGGTGTATAAGTTCTAATATTGCTTTAACGAACCACATTTGAAGCTTTAGCATGATCCTTTATTCTAACAGGGAAAGGTGGTTTCTCAACATAAAAAGTAGGAACAATAGGATCATTATAAGTGACAGTCTTTTCTTCAACTTTAATAGGTGCAGCTACTTTTACTTCATTGGGAGGATGATATTTAAACCACTTCTCCTTAGGGAGATCAACATAAGTAGCAAAAGATTCACAGAAGGAAGCTACTATCTCAGAGTCAAGTCCATATTTAGTGCTAAACTTACGGAAAATATCGGTATCCATGAAAGATTTAACACAATCAAACTTAGGTGTCATACCTGACTCCTTACCTTCGTCGAGATCCCAATCTTCAGAGTTGTGTTTAATTCTATCCAATAGATCCCATTTAAATCTAATAGTCTTCATCATAAAAGAGCCAACACAAGAAGTATCGAGCATGGTGTGATTATTTTTAGAAAGCCGAGCATAAATTTTTTGAATAATTGTTTATCTTGGAAGCTCATGATTGGGGCATGAATATAACATTGATTTAAGCCTCCCCAAGCTTGAGCAATGCTTTATCCTTCGCGAGGCCAAAAATTATATATATAATTGCGATCACAATGAACAAGATGCATAGGGTAATATTTTTGATGAAATTCCAGTTTCAATCTTCTATAGTTCCATGATCTCGTATCATCACATAGCCTATACCATGTCAATGCGTCTCCCTTCAAAGATAAAGGGAAGACCTTCTTCTTAGCAACATCATCAGGTATACCTGCAAGCTTAAATAATCCGCAAACTTCATCCACATATATTAAGTGTTCATCAGGATGCTTTGTTCCATCTCCTGTAAAAGGATTAGCTAGCAGTTTTTCCATCATACTCGAAGGAAATTCAAAAGGGATTTCATTATCAATAGGTTCAGTAGGTTGAGGAGCAACTCTTTGCTCTACTGGTCGGGGTGAAGATACCCCGAACAAGCCCCTCAGAGGATTACTTTCCATAGTAACAAGTGACAGTAAATTTCAGCACACTATATAAATTTTTCCTTACCAAATTCCACCTACCAAAGGCGCTTCACTCCCCGGCAACGGCGCTAGAAAAGAGTCTTGATGACCCGCAAGTATAGGGGATCTACCGTAGTCCTTTCGATAAGTAAGAGTGTCGAACCCAACGAGGAGCAGAAGGAAATGACAATCGGTTTTCAGCAAGGTATTCTCTGCAAGTACTGAAATAAGTGGTAACAGATAGTTTTGTGATAGGATAATTTGTAATGAGCAACAAGTAACAAAAGTAAATAAAGTGAAGCAAGGTGGCCCAATCCTTTTGTAGCAAAGGGCAAGCCTGGACAAACTCTTATAATAGGAAAAGCGCTCCCAAGGACACATGAGAATATCGTCAAGCTAGTTTTCATCACGTTCATATGATTCGCGTTTGGTACTTTGATAATTTGATATGTGGGTGGACCGGTGCTTGGGTGCTGTTCTTACTTGAATAAGCATCCCACTTATGATTAACCTCTATTGCAAGCATCCACAACTACAACAAAATTATTAAGGTAAACCTAACCATAGCATGAAACATGTGGATCCAAATCAGCCCCTTATGAAGCAACGCATAAACTAGGGTTTAAGCTTCTGTCACTCTAGCAACCCATCATCTACTTATTACTTCCCAATGCCTTCCTCTAGGCCCAAATAATGGTGAAGTGTTATGTAGTCGACGTTCACATAACACCACTAGAGGCTAGAAAACATACATCTCATCAAAATATCGAACGAATACCAAATTCACATGACTACTAATAGCAAGACTTCTCCCTTGTCCTCAGGAACAAACATAACTACTCACAAAGCATATTCATGTTCATAATCAGAGGGGTAATAATATGCATATAGGATCTGAACATATGATCTTCCACCAAATAAACCAACTAGCATCAACTTCAAGGAGTAATCAACACTACTAGCAATCTACTAGGACCAATCCCAGACTTGGAGACAAGAATTGGATACAAGAGATGAACTAGGGTTTTAAGAGGAGATGGTGCCGGTGAAGATGTTGATGGAGATTGCCCTCTCCCGATGAGAGGAGCGTTGGTGATGATGATGGTGATGATTTCCCCCTCCCAGAGGGAAGTGTCCCCGACAGAACAGCTCTGCCGGAGCCCTAGATTGGTTCCGCCAAGGTTCCGCCCCGTGGCGACGGAGTCTCATCCCGAAAGGTTGCTTCTCATTTTTCCCTCGACGAAAGACTTCATATAGCAGAAGATGGTCATCAGAGAGCCACCAAGGGGCCCACGAGGTAGGGGGCACGCCCCCCACCCTCGTGGACAGGGTGTGGGCCCCCTAGCCTTCATCTTTGGCGAGGATTTTTTATTATATAATATAAGATATTCCATAGAGTTTCAGGACTTTTGGAGTTGTGCAAAATAGGTCTCTAATATTTGCTCCTTTTCCAGCCCAGAATTCCAGCTGCCGGCATTCTCCCTCCTTATGTATACCTTGTAAAATAAGAGAGAATAGCCATAAGTATTATGACATAATGTGTAATAACAACCCATAATGCGATGAATATCGATATAAAAGCATGATGCAAAATGGACGTATCATGTAGCACCGCGGTAGAACACTCCTAGCGCTGCGTATTGCCATGTTATGCCTTGTGATGCCTTGTTGGCTCTGTATTTATTGTTTCTTCCCCCTCTTCTCTCCGGTAGACCTCGAGACCGCTGCTGATGCCACTGTGATCGACTACGTCGACGACGCCTCCTTCTTCCCTTTCAGCCAAGCTTACAGACAAGCCCCCCTTTGATCATCCCGATATCGCCCATTCCATTCTCTCATGCTTGCATTAGATTTTGCTACTGTAATTGTTTGCTCCTATTCTGATGCATAGCCCGCTTTTGTATCTGCTGTTGTACCTTGCCTGCTATCCTAAACTGCTTCGTATAGGTTGGTTAGTGATCTACCTGTGCCCCCCCCACCTTGTCCTTGTTGCCCCTGCTTCATCATCAACGACTCGATCAACGTGATTGACGACCAAGCCCGACACCTCACATGGCATCACGCCCCTTTTGTTGCTCGACTCTGCAGAGTTACCATCAAGTGTCGAGGGTGATACCTCGCACATCACTCCTGATGAGATCTCTGTAGTGTAGTTATTCGGTCGTAGTCATCGAGGGTGATTCCTCCTTAACCACTTCCAATACGACTCTGTCGTGGAACCCCTCAAGTGTGAACCTCGAGGGTGGTTCCTCTTACATTCACCTTGATGATTACATCAAGTGGAATCCACCGAGGATGATTCCTCGGGTTTTCCCCTTGATGTTTGGACACACTGTTACCTTGACTTTACTTGAGACCTTGGTGAAAGTTGAGCGGGCCCGGAGAGCACCCGCAAGATAATTACATGGCACGACCGGGCATTCTAGGCCCTTGCCATAAGTCCACGAGACAGGGTGACGGGGTCTCATTGATCATGAGTCTCTGCTCGTCTCTGCAAGCTAATAATACACTATGGTTTGGGTATTTGTTCTGAGTTAGCCTTTGGCCTTTACGCAGTAACCACCACGCGAGAATAGTTATGGGCCTTGGCGTCGCAGTATCAGCCGAAGCTTTGTCAGATGTCCAGTTCAGCATTACGACATGGCTGGGCCGACACCATCCATGTAGAGGTGGAGCTTGGACCCGCCCTTCTCGCAATGACCCGGAGTGCAACGTGCGATGGGCCCAGACCCCGGAGTGCTTAGGATGTAGACCGAAGGGGACCTCTCCGAGCCTAGGTAGGGCTACGACGTGTTGATCTTCCGGGGCCGGGCATGACCCAGGAAAGTGTGTCCCGCCAGAGTAATCAAGCGTGTTGGAAAATGTGGTGCACCCCTGCAGGGAAGATTATCTATTAATAGCTGTGTCCACGGTAAATAAGTTCAGACTTATATCTTGATCTTTTACAACTAGAAATGGATACTGGAGATATGTGGCTCCAGGATTGCTTTCTCGCAGGGAGTTGAGGAAGGATCTCTGGGCGTTAATTCTACAACATGCTTGTTAAATATAAATTGCTATTCTTTACTCTTCTACATGCTGCAAGATGCTTGGAGCTGCTTGAAGATGCTAGTCTTCGATAGGCTAGGCCTTCCCCTCTATTCTGGCATTCTGCAGTTTAGTCCACAGATACAACCCTTCCATTTGATACCAATGCATACTTAGTATAGATTTGATGCTTGCGAGTCCTTTCGATGAGTACTCACTGTTGCTTTGCTACCCCTCTATTCTGGCATTCTGCAGTTTAGTCCACAGATACAACCCTTCCATTTGATACCAATGCATACTTAGTATAGATCTGATGCTTGCGAGTACTTTGGATGAGTACTCACGGTTGCTTTTCTACCCCTTTTCCCCCTTCTTCCTTCTTTCCGGTTGTTGCAACTAGATGGTGGATCCCTGGAGCCAGATGCCATCGCCGATGAATACTACTACATGGAGGGCGCCGAAGACCAGGAGTAGTTAGGAGGTCCCAGTCAGGAGGTCTTGCCTCTTCGATCGTGTTGCTTTTGTGCTAGCCTTCTTAAGGCAAAACTTGTTTAACTTATGTATGTACTCAGATATTGTTGCTTCCGCTGACTCTTGTGTATCGAGCTTTTGTATTCGAGCCCTCGAGGCCCCTGGCTTGTAATATAAAGCTTGTATTATTTTATTTGTGTCTAGGGTTGTGTTGTGATATCTTCCCGTGAGTCCCCGATCTTGATCATACACATTTGCGTGTATGATTAGTGTACGGTCGAATCGGGGGCGTCACATCCCTCCTCATCATGGTGGCCGCCAGGATGATGAAGATGGCCACCGGTGATGATTCCCCCCCTCTGGCGGAGTGCCAGAGAAGGGCTATAGATTGGATCTCGCGGTTCTGGAACTGGCGGTGGTTGGAACAAAATTTCGTCGACTCTCCTAGGGTTTTTGGAATATTTGGGCATTTATAGAGCAAAGAGGCGGTGCGAGTGGCCACCGAGGTGGGCACAACCCACCTGGGCATGCCTGGGACCACTGGATGTCTTTTGGTCCAAAAAAAACTCCAGAAAGTTTCGCTGTATTTGGACTCCGTTTGATATTGATTTCCTGCGATGTAAAAACAAGCAAAAAACAACAACTGGCGCTAGGCACTATGTCAATAGGTTAGTCCCAAAAAATGATATAAAGTTGCTATAAAATGATTGTAATACATCCAAGAATGATAATATAACAGCATGGAACAATCAAAATTATAGATACATTGGAGACATATCGAATGCCTCTGCATATTTAAGACTCCTATCCTCAAATAGAATCATTAAACTAGCAAACATATGCAAACAATGCAATCATAACAGCAATATGTCTAAACAGAACAGTCTGTAAAGGATGAAGAATGATCCATACTTATTCAACTTAAAAATTCTGAACAATTTCCACACTGTAGAAAATTTATCATATCTTATTTTGCAAAAAGTTACAACATTTTACCACATTCTGACTTCTCTAGAGAATTTTTGCAACAGCGATAAACTTTCTGTTTTGAAACAGCAACTCATATACTTGCAAAATAAGCATGGCAAAGGCTATACTTGAATTTTTATTGAAGTAAAAGATGCAAAAAATTATTATAGATAGCAGCAATCAAATCAAAACAAAATAAAATGATGCTCCAAGCAAAACTCATATCATGTGACAAATGAAAATATAGCCCCAAGTAAGATTACCGATAATGTTGGAGACCAAAGAGGGGATGCCTTCCGGGGCATCCCCAAGCTTAATTGCTTGGATCTTCCTTGAATATTAACTTGGGGTTCCTTGGGCATCACCAAGATTAGGGTCTTGTCACTCCTTATTCTCCTCATATCGATATCTCACCCAAAACTTGAAAACTTCAATCACACAAAACTTAACGAAACTTCATGAGATAGGTTGATATGATAAAGCAAATCATTCACTTTGGTATTGTCAAAGACAAGATTCATAATTGTTCTCACACAATGCCTACTGTACCTTTTCATTTCCACAATTTATATTGAGCAATATAAGCCATAGAAACTAGGAAACAAGCAAACTATGCATTGAAAATAGAATCTGTCAAAAACAGTACAGTCTGTAATGATCTGGAAAACAACCATACTTCTGCTACTCCAATTTTTTTTGAAAAATTAGGACAACGTAGGGAATTTGTATGTCTATCACCAAAAAAAAATCAGATCAAAAGCATGTTCCTATGAATTTTGAAAATTCATGGACTGAGCACAAAAGTTTATGCTTTTGCACAGATTCAAGTCAACTATCATCCACACTATCCCAAAGGCTTTACTTGGCACTTTATTGAAAGAAAAGCAATAAACACATGGTTACTACAGGAGCATAATCATGTGAACACACAAAAACAGTAGGTAAAAGTGTTGGGTTGTCTCCCAACAAGCGCTTTTCTTTAATGCCTTTTAGCTAGGCATGATGAGTTCAATTATGCTCGCATAAAAGACAAGGATTGAAACATAACAAGAGCATCATGAATCATAAGTTCCTCTCTCATAATAATTTTCAATAGCATCATGAATAGATTCATCAATATAACCATCACATAAAGCATTCTTTTCATTATCCAAAAGCATAGAAAATTTATTACTCTCCGTATAAGAAATTTTATTCTCATTCACAATAGTGGGAGTATCATATGAAAATCGAACACTAAAAAATTGTTTCCACATTAAAAGAGTAATGTTTGGTAAAAGGATATTCAAAATTATGACAATAATTATCACTACTTCTTATAACATAAGTATCATCACAATAATCATCATAAGTAGCAACTTTGTTCTCATCATAGATAGGAGGCATGCGATCATCATAGCAAATTTGATCATTTGAAGTAGGGGGACTAAAAAGATCATCCTCATTAAGCATATCATCCCAAGCTTGGGGCAAACATTAATTGCAGCAAATAAATTCTCAGACATGTCATTCTCATCAAATATAGCATTCCCAAGCTTGTGGCTTGGCGTATCATAAGCATAATCATTCTCATCATTAATAGTATGAATAGCACCAATGGTATAATAATTCCTATCATCATAATTTCCCAAGTTGGTGCCAAAAAGATTTCCAAGATTATAAGAAGTATCATTATCTTCCCAATAATAATCATCACAACAAGCAATAGGCATATCAAAATCATCATCAATAGTGCTCTCAGACATTGTGCCATAAGACATAGAAGCAATATCATCATCAAGTGCATCATCTTCAAAAATTATTTTTGATTCATTTTCATGAGGCACAACAATAATAGGAGTAACATTATTTGGGAGAGATACCTTTTTACCTCTATTCTTTCTTCTTTTCTTCTTGCTCACCACATCATGTATGGGTTTAATTAATTTTTTCAAGCTTCTTATTAATGAGATTGGTTGAATAGGGAGCTCCTCCTCGTCACCTATTTCATCATGAGAGACAATAGGAGGGAAAGTGGAAATCTTTACCCTTTCATTAGTATTCTTTTTATATTCTATTGGTTTTCCCATCTTTCTATAGTTGGCAATATAAGCATTCTCATTGCAATTTACCATGCAAAACATATTGATATTTTTTAGATTAGTTTCAATGCCGTTCGTTAGAATGAATACTTCAAACCAACTATTTTTATGTGTCAATTCTTCACTCCCCAAAAATAGACAAAGCTCATTATAAAGTTCAAGGGTGATCAAGTCATTACAATATTTGGCCATGATTCGATCATGAAAAAGTTTGCATTGGAAATTAAGATGACCATCCTTATTGCAAAGTTCACAAGTAGTAGGACAAAGAGAACATAATTTTGTAGCAAATTCATCTATCACTTTGAGCAAAAAATTGGTCCTATCATGCTGATGCTTCTTACAAAATCTATCTTCCCTATAAGGCACGTCCTCACAAAGTCTTTCCACTCCACAAAAATTGACATCCTTATAAGAAACATTTTTGTCATGACTTGTGCAATCATGATTAGCATTTTGGATATTCAAAGAATTCATACTAACAACATTGCAATCATGCTCATCATTCAAATATTCTTTGCCAAACATTTTATTGAATTCTTCTTCTATCAATTGAGCACAATTTCTTTTCCTTTTCATCATTTCAAGAAAGACATGATAAAGTCAAATAATATGAGGTCACCTCAATTCCACTTTTTATAGTTTTCTTTTATAAACCAAACTAGTGATAAAACAAGAAACTAAAAGATTCGATTACAAGATCTGAAGATATACCTTCTAGCACTCACCTCCCCGGCAACAGCGCCAGAAAAGAGCTTGATGTCTACTACACAACTTGGTCTCTTAGACTCGTCTTGGGCCTCCAAGCGCAGAGTTTTGGAGGACAGTAGATATTTTCCCTCAAGTGGATGACCTAAGGTTTATCAATCAGTGGGAGGCGTAGGATGAAGATGGTCTCTCTCAAATGACCTTGCAACCAAATAACAAAAAGTCTCTTGTTTCCGGAACACACCAAATACAATGGTAAATTGCATAGGTGCACTAGTTCGGCGAAGAGATGGTGATAAAAGTGTAGTAATGATAGTAGATATTGATTTTTGTGGTAGGAACAATAAAAAATAGCACGGTATCAAGTAACAACCGTGAGCACAAAAGGTATTGCAATGCTTGAAAATGAGGCCTAGGGTCCGTACTTTCGCTAGTGCAATCTCTCAACAATGCTAATCTAATTGGATCACATAACCACCCCTCAACGTGTGATGAAGAATCACTCCAAAGTTATTATCTAGCGGAGAACATAAGAAAATGTTTGTAGGGTACGAAACCACCTTAGTTATTATTTCCGTTCGATCTATTCAAGAGTTCGTACTAAAATAACACAAAGTTATTCTTTCCGTTCGATCTATCCTAGAGTTTGCACTAAAATAACATCATATGATACACATCAACCAACTCTAATGTCACCTAGATACTCCAATGTCACCACAACTATCCATGAGTTAATTATATGATATGCATCAAACAATTTCAGATTCATAATACTCGATCCAACACAAAGACCTCAAAGCGTGCCCCAAGATTTCTACCTGAGAAACAAGGATGAAAACGTGCATCAACCCCTATGCATACATTACCCCAACGTCACCTCAGGAATCCGCGAGTTGAGTGCCAAAACATATAACAAGTGAATCAATA
This sequence comes from Triticum dicoccoides, assembly GCF_002162155.2. Lineage (NCBI taxonomy): Eukaryota > Viridiplantae > Streptophyta > Magnoliopsida > Poales > Poaceae > Triticum > Triticum dicoccoides. The sequence continues at coordinate 358,367,975 of NC_041381.1, read as the reverse complement.
TAATACCCCATTGCCGCCACGGGTATTCATATGCAAGACATATATCAAGTGCTCTCAAATCCATAAAAGTATTCAATTTGATAAAACAAAATCTCAAAGGGAAAACTCAATTCATCACAACAAGATAGAGAGGGAGAAAAACCATATGATCCAACTATATTAACAAAGCCCCCGATACATCAAGATCATGCCATCAAGAAGACGAGAGAGAGAGAGAGAGAGAGAGAGAGAGAGAGAGAGAGAGAGAGAGAGATTAAACACATAGCTACTGGTACAAACCCTCAGCCCTGAGGGTGGACTACTCCCTCCTCATCATGGTGGCTGCCGGGATGATGAAGATGCCCACCGGTGATGATTTCCCCCTCCGGCAGGGTGCCGGAACAGGGTCCAGATTGGTTTTTCATGGCTACAGAGGCTTGCAGCGGCGAAACTTCTGATCTAGGGTTATTTCTGGGGGTTTCTGTATTTATAGGATTTTTGGCATTGGTATCACGCGAATATGGGCCTCGAGGTGGGCACAACCCACTAGGGCGCGCCTTGGCCCCTAGCGTGCCCCGGTGTCTTGTGCTCACCTCCTTCACCTTCTAGTCCTCCATGAAGCTTTTAGTGCCTCTTTTGTTCCAAAAAAATCGTCAAAAAGTTTCATTGCATTTAAAGAACTTTTATTTCTGTACAAAAAATATCACCACAGTAGTTCTGCTGAAAACAACGTCAGTCTGGGTTAGTTCCATCCAAATCATTCCAAAACCATATAAAATTATTATAAACATGGCATGAATACTTCATAAATTATAGATACGTAGGAGACGTGTCAGCATCCCCGAGCTTAATTATTGCTCGTCCTCGAGTAGGTAAATGATAAAAGAAATAATTTATGAAGTGTGAATGCTAGCAAAGTGCATAATTTTGATCAATGATAATTTGAATCAATTTTCCTAGAATCATAACAGCAACTCTTTCTCATAAAACTCATCATGATAAAGTAGCAATTGAAAACATATTTTTTATTGTGGAATGCTACCTATCATATTCATCATAAACTCTTTACTTTTGTAGCATGAACATTTGGACTTGAATGATTCAAAGCAATAGTCTATAATTTGACATGAGGACATTAATACTCAAGCATATCAACAAGCAACCATGTCTTTCAAAATATCAACACTAAAGAAGAGCTATCCCTAGCCCATCATGCTCAATCATTGATCCATTCATGAAACACACTCGCATATTAGCTACATCCAATGCTCAAGTATGATCATGTGCCCCTTAGTGCTTTATAAGAGAAGATGGAGACTCAAATAAAAATAAAAATTGCATAAAGTAAATAGATAGGCCCTTCGCAGAGGGAAGTAGGGATTTGTAGAGGTGCCAGAGCTCAAAGCTTAAATTGAGAGGTAAAAATATTTTGCGAGGCATACTTTTCCTGTCAACGAAAACGACCGAGTAATTCCCAACACTTTCCATGCTAGATATATTATAGGCGGTTCCCAAACAGAAAATAAAGTTTATTCATTTTTCCAGCATACTTTCACACTCCACGGCTAGCCGTATCCACAGGTACCATCCATACCAACACTTTCCAAGGAATTTATTATTTGACAACATAAAGTAAATTTCTTTTTCATTTCGGGACCGGACGTCCCTATTACCTTTGTCGTACTCTTGTGCAATGACAAGTGAATAAACACTCATCCTTAGAATAACACATCTAGCATGGAAAATATTGGCCACCCCCTGCCGCACCATGACCGGTACGAGCACACAAAAAGTAAAATTATTTTGAAAATTAGAGATGGCACATACAAATTTGCTTAGAACGGTATGGAAATGCCGCATATAGGTAGGTATGGTGGACTCATATGAAAAAAGTGGGTTTAAGGATTTTGGATGCACAAGTAGTATTTCTACTTAGTACAAATAGGGGCTAGCAAAAAGATTGAGAAGCAACCAAGCAAGAAACGAAAAATCACATAAGCGAGCATTAAGCATAACTAACACAGAATAATGCACCACAAGTAGGATGTAATTTCCTTGCATAGGGAATCACAAACCTTAACACCAATATTCTTACTAAAGCATAATTACTCACCAACATGACTCACATATTATTATCTCCATAACGCAAAACTATTGCAAGGAATCAAACTTATCATATCCAATGATCTACATGAAAGTTTTTATTATATACCTCTTGAATATCTATCACTTTGGGACTAAACTTATATATTACCATTGCTACTAACAAGCTCTCAAATAAATTTAAGTGAACCACGAGAGCATAAGTATTTCTTCAAGAATTTCAACTCTCAAAATAATCTAAGTGAAGCATGAGAGTAAATGACAAACTACTCCAAAAAGAAATAAGTGAAGATCAAGCGAGTAGTTATGTAAATGGGTAGCTATTTGAGGACTCTCTCTTATTTAAAAGTTTCAGATCTAAGTATTTTATTAAAACATCAAGCAAAACAAAATTAAAAAAATTCTAAGAATGGCACACTTTATGTGAAGAAGCAAAAACTTAGTCTCAACCAAGGCTAACCAATAATTGTTGATGAAGAAAAGTGGGATGCCTACCAGGGCATCCCCAAGCTTAGATGTTTGAGACTTCTTGGAATATTAACTTGGGATGCCTTGGGCATTGATACGTCTCCGTCGTATCTATAATTTTTGATTGTTCCATGCCAATATTCTACAACTTTCATATACTTTTTGGCAACTTTTTATACTATTTTTGGGACTAACATATTGATCCAGTGCCCAGTGCTAGTTCCTGTTTGCCGCATGTTTTTGTTTAGCAGAATATCCATATCAAACGGATTTCAAATGGGATAAAAACGGACGGAGAATTATTTTGGAATATTTATGATTTTTGGGAAGTAAAATCAACGCGAAACGGTGTACGAGGTGGGCACGAGGCAGGGGGCGCGCCCCTGACCCTCATGGTCCACCTGTAAGGCGGTTGACGCTCTTCTTTTGCCGCAAGAAAGCTAATTTTATGAGAAATATCTGGGCAAAAGATTCACCCCAATTGGAGTTACGGATCTCCGGATATAAAAGAAACGGTGAAAGGGTAGCAGAGAACAACGCAGAGGAACGCAGAAACAGAGAGAGACAGAGAGACAGATCCAATCTCGGAGGGGCTCTCGCCCCTCCCATGCCATGGAGGCCAAGGACCAGAGGGGAAACCCTTCTCCCATCTAGGGAGGAGGTCAAGGAAGAAGATGAAGAAGGGGGCCCCTCTCCCCCTCTCCTTCGCTGGCGCCGGAGCGCTACCGTGGCCATTATCATCATCACTGCAATCTTCACCAACATCTTCACCAACTCTTCCCCCCTTTGTGCAGCGGTGTAACCTCTCTCTTACCCGCTGTAATATCTACTTAAACTTGGTGCTCAATGCTATATATTATTTCCCAATGATGTATGGCTATCCTATGATGTTTGAGTAGATCTGTTTTGTCCTATTGGCTATTTGATGATCAAGATTGGTTTGAGTTGCATGTTTTATTATTGATGTTGTCCTATGGTGCTCTCCGTGTCGCGCAAGCGTGAGGGATCCCCGCTGTAGGGTTTGCAATATGTTTATGATTTGCTTATGGTGGGTGGCGTGAGTGACAGAAGCACAGACCCGAGTAAATAGGTTGTTTGCGTATGGGATAAAGGGGACTTGATGCTTTAATGCTATGGTTGGGTTTTACCTTAATGATCTTTAGTAGTTGTGGATGCTTGCTAGAGTTCCAATCATAAGTGCATATGATCCAAGTAGAGAAAGTATGTTAGCTTATGCCTCTCCCTCAAATAAAATTGCAATAGTGATTACTGGTCTAGTTATCGATTGCCTAGGGACAAATAACTTTCTCGTAACAAAAAGCTCTTTACCAAAACTAATTTAGTTGTGTCTTTATCTAAACAGCCCCTAGCTTTTATTTACGTGCTCTTTATTGTCTTGCAAACCTATCCAACAACACTTCTAGTTTCATACTTGTTTCCGGTAAAGTGAACGTCAAGTGTGCGTAGAGTTGTATCGGTGGTCGATTGAACTCGAGGGAATATTTGTTCTGCCTTTAGCTCCTCGTTGGGTTCGACACTCTTACTTATCGAAAACTGTTGTGATCCCCTATACTTGTGGATTATCAAGACCTTTTTCTGGCGCCGTTGCCGAGGAGCAATAGCGTGGGGTGAATACTCTCGTGTGTGCTTGTTTGCTTTATCACTAAGTAATTTTTATTTGTTGTTCTTAGTTATTCTCTATCTTTAGTTATGGATATGGAACACGAAATACCAAAAAAATTAGGTGTACTTGCTGCCCATGGAGATGGGGAACCTCCTAAAACCCTCGATGCTGGTTATGTGAAAGGTATTATGTAGTACTTTAATAATCCCGAGAAAACCCCATTCAATTATGTAATGGGAGTAACGTTGGATCAACGTGAATACTTTAGGGATTATCGCTTGACACAAAAAGGGAAACTATTATGGGATCAAATTCATATATTGAAGCAGTATGCTAGACAACTATGCTTGAATTATGATTATACTTGCTGCTCTAGGATGAAGGCTCCACACCTTCCCTTTTAAAGAGAATTTAATGATAATGAAACCTTGGCTTCTTATGCTAGAGGTATATATGATTACTATGATGTGGAACGAATAGAAGAATTTGTTGCTTTTATGGGTGCTTATGAAATTGAATCTATGTTTAAAGAGTTTGAAGATTTTGATGATGTTGTTTATAGACCGAAAAATTTAGATATCCTTAAATATTATTATGAGAATTATGAATACAATTACGATATTAATGCACTTATTGAGAAAGTCTCCGATGTCCAAGAAGAGACTAATATTTTGCAGCAATCTATGCAAGAAGAAGTTGATGAAACTGTGAGCTCATTGGATGAAAAGATGAGGAGGAGAGCGAAGAACAAAAGGAGGAAGAGCGGATTGATCACCCGTGCCCACCTTCTAATGAGAGTAACTCCTCAACTCATACATTGTTTAATTTCCCTTCGTGCTTACCGAAGGATGATTGCTATGATGACTGTTATGATCCCTTTGATTCTTTTGAAATATCCCTTTTTGATGATGCTTGCTATGCTCATGGCCAAGATGCCAATATGAATTATGATTATGGAGATGAACTTGCTATAGTTCCTTATGTTAAACATGAAATTGTTGCTATTGCACCCACGCATGATAGTCCTATTATCTTTTTGAATTCCCCCAACTACAATATATCGGAGAAGTTTGTGCTTATTAAGGATTATATTGATGGGTTGTGTTTTACTACCACACATGATGATTTTGATAGATATAATATGCATGTGCTTGCTGCTCCTACTTGCAATTATTATGAGAGAGGAACTACATCTCCGCCTCTTTATGTTTCCAACACGATAAAATTGCAAGAAACTGCTTATGCTATGTATTGGCCTTTACTTGATGTTCATGAATTGTTCTTGTATGACATGTTGATGCATAGGAAGAGAGTTAGACTTCGTAATTTCTTGATATATGTTACTTTGTGCTCACTACTAAATTACAAATCATTGTTAATTAAAATTGGCTTTGATATACCTTGGGATCCGAGTGGATCCATTACTTGAGCACTATATGCCTAGCTTAATGGCTTTAAAGAAAGCGCTGCCAGGGAGACAACCCGGAAGTTTTAGAGAGTCATTTATTTCTGTTGAGTGCTTTTATAAAGTTCAAAAAAAGAGGGGAACCTAAAACTTTTTCAAAAAGGAAGGTGAAAGTGAGAGAGACAAGCATTGTTGAAGTGGGAGCTAGCCTTGTACTTTGTTCATGCTCACGGAAACTTTGTGAATCTTGATTACAGAAAATTTTCAATAAAAATAATTATCCCCTTGTACAATTCCATTGTATTATAAAAACAATGTGCCAAGGGTTGCCTTTAGGATGGTTACAATGCTTGTTGGTTTGTGTGGTGCAGGACAGAAACTTTGGCTGTAGTGCTCGATTTTTAGTTTTTTACTGGAACGTCAAACGGTTTTGATTCTTTGCGCACTGTATTTCTATGCAAATTTTTTATTTATGCTAATTTTGGAAGAATTTTTGAAGTATCATAAGTATGGTGAATGTTCAGATTATTACAGACTGTTCTGTTTTAGACAGATTCTGTTTTTGATGCATAGTTTGCTTGTTTTGATGAAACTATCAATTTCTATCAGTGGATTAAGCCATGGAAAAGCTATATTACAGTAGAAACAATGCAAAAACAAAATATAAATTGGTTTACAACAGTACTTAAAGTAGTGATTTGCTTTATTATACTAACGGATCTTACCGAGTTTTCTGTTGAAGTTTTGTGTGGATGAAGTGTTCGATGATCGAGAAGGTCTCGATGTGAGGAGAAGAAGGAGAGGCAAGAGCTCAAGCTTGTGGATGCCCAAGGCACCCCAATTAAATATTCAAGGAGACTCAAGCGTCTAAGATTGGGGATGCCCCGTAAGGCATCCCCTCTTTCTTCAACAAGTATCGGTATGTTTTCGGATTCGTTTTGTTCATGCGATATGTGAAATCTTGGAGCGTCTTTTGCATTTAGTTTTCACTTTTTATTTTATGCTCCATGCTGATATGAGATAGTACTTGGTTGATTTATAGAATTCCCATTGCACTTCACTTATATCTTTTGAGTATGGCTCTATAGAATGCTTCATGTGCTTCACTTATATCATTTGAAGTTTGGATTGCCTGTTTCTCTTCACATAGACAACCACCATTTGTAGAATGCTCTTTTGCTTAACTTATATTTGTTAGAGCATGGGCATATCTTTTATAGAAAGAATTAAACTCTCTTGCTTCACTTATATCTTTTTAGAGAGATGAGAGGAATTGGTCATTCACATGGTTAGTCATAAAATCCTACATAAAACTTGTAGATCGCTGATTATGGTATGTTTGATTCCTTGCAATAGTTTTGCGATATAAAGATGATGATATTAGAGTCGTGCTAGTGCGTAGTTGTGGATTGTAGAAATACTTGTGTTGAGGTTTGTGATTCCCGAAGCATGCACGTATGGTGAACCGTTATGTAACGAAGTTGGAGCATGAGATATTTATTGATTGTCTTCCCTTATGTGGAGGTCGGGGGCGCGCGATGGTTAACTCCTACCAACCTCCCCCCTAGGAGCATGCGTGTAGTGCTTGGTTTTGATGACTTGTAGATTTTTGCAATAAGTATGTGAGTTCTTTATGACTAATGTTGAGTCCATGGATTATACGCACTCTCACCCTTCCATCATTGCTAGCCTCTTCGGTACCGTGCATTGCCCTTTCTCACCTCGAGAGTTGGCGCAACTTTCGCTGGTGCATTACACCGACCATATATCTTCCTCAAAACAGCCACCATACCTACCTATTATGGCATTTCCATAGCCATTCCGATAAATATTGCCATGCAACTTCCATCATCATCATATACATGACTTGAGCATTCGTTGTCATATTGCTTTGCATGATCGTAAGATAGCTAGCATGATGTTTTCATGGCTTGTCCATTTTTTGATGTCATTGCTATGCTAGATCATTGCACATCCCGGTACACCGTCGGAGGCATTCATATAGAGTCATATCTTTGTTCTAGTATCGAGTTGTAATATCGAGTTGTAAGTAAATAAAAGTGTGATGATCATCATTATTAGAGCATTGTCCCATGTGAGGAAAGTATGATGGAAGCAATGATTCCCTCACAAGTTGGGATGAGTCTCCGGACTTTGTGAAAAATAAAAGAGGCCAAAGAAGCCCAAATAAAAAAAGAGGCCAAAGAAGCCCACCAAAAAATAAAAAATTAATAAAAAATGAGAGAAAAAGAGAGAAGGGGCAATGTTACTATCCTTTTACCACACTTTGCTTCAAATAGCACCATGTTCTTCATATAGAGAGTCTCTTGAGTTATCACTTTCATATACTAGTGGGAATTTTCATTATAGAACTTGGCTTGTATATTCCGATGATGGGCTTCCTCAAATGCCCGAGGTCTTCATGAGCAAGCAAGTTGGATGCACACCCACTTAGTTTTCAGTTTGAGCTTTCATACACTTATAGCTCTAGTGCATCTGTTGCATGGCAATCCCTACTCACTCACATTGATATCTATTGATGGGCATCTCCATAGCCTGTTGATACGCCTAGTTAATGTGAGACTATCTTCCTCATTTTTGTCTTCTCCACAACCACCATATTCTATTCCACCTATAGTGTTATGTCTATGGATCACGCTCATGTATTGCGTGAAAGTTGAAAAGGTTTGAGAATACTAAAGTATGAAACAATTGCTTGGCTAATTCCGGGGTTGCGCATGATTGAAATATTTTGTGTGGTGAAGATGGAGCATAGCCAGACCATATGATATTGTAGGGATAGCTTTCTTTGGCCATGTTATTTTGAAAAGACATGATTGCTTTATTAGTATGCTTGAAGTTTTATTGTTTTTATGTCAAATGATAGACTATTTCTTTGAATCACTCATGTCTTAATATTCATGCCATGATTAGATACATGATCAAGATTATGCTAGGTAGCATTCCACATCAAAAATTATCTTTTTTTATCATTTACCTACTCTAGGGCGAGTAGGAATTAAGCTTGGGGATGCTGATACGTCTCCGTCATATCTATAATTTTTGATTGTTCCATGCCAATATTCCACAACTTTCATATACTTTTTGGCAACTTTTTATACTATTTTTGGGACTAACATATTGATCCAGTGCCCAGTGCCAGTTCCTGTTTGTTGCATGTTTTTATTTCGCAGAATATCCATATCAAACGGAGTCCAAACGGGATAAAAATGAACGGAAAATTATTTTGGAATATTTATGATTTTTGGGAAGTAAAATCAACGCGAAACGGTGTACGAGGTGGGCATGAGGCAGGGGGGCGCGCCCCACCCCCCTAGGCGCGCCCCTGACCCTCGCGGTCCAACCGTAAGGCGGTTGACGCTCTTCTTTTGCCGCAAGAAAGAAAATTTTATGAGAAAGAACTGGGCGAAAGATTCACCCCAATCAGAGTTACGGATCTCCGGATATAAAAGCAACGATGAAAGGGTAGCAGAGAATAACGCAGAGGAACGCAGAAACAGAGAGACAGAGAGAGAGATCCAGTCTCGGAGGGGCTCTCGCCCCTCCCATTCCATGGGGGCCAAGGACCAGAGGGGAAACCCTTCTCCCATCTAGGGAGGAGGTCAAGGAAGAAGAGGAAGAAGGGGGCCCCTCTCCCCCTCTCCTCTGGTGGCGCCGGAGCGCTACCATGGCCATCATCATCATCACCGCAATCTTCACCAACATCTTCACCAACTCTTCCCCCTCTATGCAGCAGTGTAACCTCTCTCTTACCCGCTGTAATCTCTACTTAAACATAGTTCTCAACGCTACATATTATTTCCCAATGATGTATGGCTATCCTATGATGTTTGAGTAGATCCGTTTTGTCCTATTGGCTATTTGATGATCAAGATTGGTTTGAGTTGCATGTTTTATTATTGATGTTGTCCTATGGTGCTCTCTGTGTCGCGCAAGTGTGAGGGATCCCCGATGTAGGGTTTGCAATATGCTTATGATTTGCTTATGGTGGGTGGCGTGAGTGACAGAAGCACAGACCCGAGTAAGTAGGTTGTTTGCGTATGGGATAAAGGGGACTTGATGCTTTAATGCTATGGTTGGGTTTTACCTTAATGATCTTTAGTAGTTGCGGATGCTTGCTAGAGTTCCAATCATAAGTGCATATGATCCAAGTAGAGAAAGTATGTTAGCTTATGCCTCTCCCTCAAATAAAATTGCAATAGTGATTACCGGTTTAGTTATCGATTGCCTAGGGACAAATAACTTTCTCGTAACAAAAAGCTCTTTACCAAAACTAATTTAGTTGTGTCTTTATCTAAACAGCCCCTAGCTTTTATTTACGTGCTCTTTATTGTCTTGCAAACCTATCCAACAACACTTCTAGTTTCATACTTGTTTCCAGTAAAGTGAGCGTCAAGTGTGTGTAGAGTTGTATCGGTGGTCGATAGAACTCGAGGGAATATTTGTTCTGCCTTTAGCTCCTCGTTGGGTTCGACACTCTTACTTATCGAAAACTGTTGTGATCTCCTATACTTGTGGGTCATCAGGCATCCCCAAACTTGAGCTCTTGTGTCTTCTTAATTCTTCTCATAACACAGTTTCCCTAATTCTTAAAAACTTCATCCACACAAAACTCAACAAGAACTCATAAGATAAGTTAGTATAAATTAATGCAACACCTTATCATTCTCTAATGTATCAAATCACTAAAATTATAATTTAACATTGCATACTAAATGCCTCTGCATATTTAATACTCGTATCCTCAAATAGAATCATTAAACTAGCAAACATATGCAAAAAATGCAATCATACCAGCAATCTGTCTAAACAGAACAGTCTGTAAAGGATGAAGAAGGTTCCATACTTATTCAACTTAAAAAATTCTGAAAAATTTCCACACTGTAGAAAATTTATCATAGCTTATTATGCAAAAGAATTCAACATTTTATCACATTCTAACTTTTCTAGAGAATTTTTGCAACAACGATAAACTTTCTGTTCTGAAACAACAACTCATATACTTGCAAAATAAGCATGGCAAATGCTACACTTGACATTTTTATTGAAGTAAAAGATGCAAAACATTATTATAGATATCAGCAAGGAAATCAAAACAAAATAAAATGACACTCCAAGCAAAACTCATATCATGTGACGAATGAATATATAGCCCCAAGTAAGATTACCGATTATGTTGGAGACCAAAGAGGGGATGCCTTCCGGGGCATTCCCAAGCTTAGTTGCTTGTATATTCCTTGAATATTAACTTGGGGTTCCTTGGGAATCCCCAAGCTTAGAGTCTTCTCACTCCTTATTCTCCTCATATCGATATCTTACCCAAAACTTGAAAACTTCAATCACACAAAACTTAACAGAACTTCATGAGATAGGTTAGTATGATAAAGCAAATCATTCACTTTGGTACTGTCAAAGACAAGATTCATAATTGTTCTCACACAATGCCTACTGTACCTTATCATTTCCACAATTTATATTGAGCAATATAAGCCATAGAAACTAGGAAACAAGCAAACTATGCATTAAAAACAGAATCTGACAAAAATAGAACAGTCTGTAATGATCTGGAAAACAAACATACTTCTGCTACTCCAAAAATTCTGAAAAATTAGGACACCATAGGGAATTTGTATATCTATCACCTTAAAAAATTAAGATTAAAAGAACGTTCCAGTGAATTTTGAAAATTCCTGGACTGGGCGCACAAGTTTCTGTTTTTGCACAGATTCAAGTCAACTATCATCCACACTATCCCAAAGGCTTTACTTGGCACTTCATTGAAATAAAAGCAATAAAACATGATTACTATAGGAGCATAATCATGTGAACACACAAAAACTGTAGGTAAAAGTGTTGGGTTTTCTCCCAGTAAGCGCTTTTGTTTAATGCCTTTTAGCTAGGCATGATGAGTTCAATGATGCTCGCATAAATGATAAGGATTGAAACATGACAAGAGCATCATAAATCATAAGTTCCTCTCTCATAATTATTTTTAGTAGCATCATGAATAGATTCATCAATATAATCATCACATAAAGCACTCTTTTCATGATCCAAAAGCATATAATATTTATTACTCTCCATATAAGCAATTTTATTCTCATTCACAATAGTGGGAGTATCATATGAAACTTGAATACTAAAAATTATTTCCACATTAAAAGAGTAATGTTCAGTAAAAGGATATTCAAAATTATGACAATAATTATTACTACTTTTTATAACATAAGTATCATCACAATAATCATCATAAGTAGCAACTTTGTTCTCATCATAGATAGGAGGCATGCAATCATCATAGGAAATTTGATCATTCGAAGTAGGGGGACTAAAAAGATCATCTCCATTAAGCATATCATCCCCAAGCTTGGGAAAAACATTAATTGCTTCAAATAAATTCTCAAACATGGCATTCCCATCAAAAATAGAAACCCCAAGCTTGTGGCTTGGCTTTATCATAAGCATAATCACTCTCATCATTAATAGTATGAATAGCACCAATGGTATAATAATTGCTACCATCATAATTTCCCAAGTTGGTGCCAAAAAGATTTCCAAGATTATAAGAAGTATCATTATCTTCCCAATCATAATCATCACAACAAGCAATAGGCATAACAAAATCATCATCAATAGTGCTCTCGGACATTGTGCCATAAGACATAGAAGCAATATCATCATCAAATGCATCATCTTCCAAAATTATTTTTGATTCATTTTCATGAGGCACAACAATAATAGGAGCAACATTATTTGGGAGAGATAACTTTTACCTCTATTCTTTCTTCTTTTCTTCTTCTTCAGCACATCATGTGTGGGTTTAATTAATTTTTTCAAGCTTCTTATTGATGAGATTGGTTGAATAGGGAGGTCCTCCTCGTCACCTATTTCATCATGAGAGACAATAGGAGGGAAAGTGGAAATCTTTACCCTTTCATTAGTATTCCTTTTATATCTATTGGTTTTCCCATCTTTCTATAGTTGGCAATATAAGCATTCTCATTGCAATTTACCATGCAAAACATATTGAAATTTTTTGGATTAGTTTCAATGCCGTTCGTGAGAATGAATACTTCAAATCAACTATTTTTATGTGTCAATTCTCCACTCCCAAAAATATACAAAGCTCATTATAAAGTTCAAGGGTGATCAAGTCATTACAATATTTGGCCATGATTCGATCATGAAAAAGTTTGCATTGGAAATTAAGATGACCATCCTTATTGCAAAGTTCACAAGTAATATGACAAAGAGAACATAATTTTGTAGCAAATTCATCTATCACTTTGAGCAAAAAATTGGTCCTATCATGCTTATGCTTCTTACAAAATCTATCTTCCCTATAAGGCACGTCCTCACAAAGTCTTTCCACTCCACAAAAAATGACATGCTTATAAGAAACATTTTTGTCATGACTTGTGCAATCATAATTAGCATTGTGGATATTCAAACAATTCATACTAACAACATTGCAATCATGCTCATCATTCAAAGATTCTATGCCAAACATTTTATTGAATTCTTCTTCTATCAATTGAGCACAGTTTTCCATTTCATCATTTCAAGAAAGACATGATAAAGGCAAATAATATGAGGCCACCTCAATTCCATTTTTTATAGTTTTCTTTTATAAATCAAACTAGTGATAAAACAAGAAAATAAAAGATTCGATTGCAAGATCTAAAGATATACCTTCAAGCACTCACCTCCCTGGCAACAGCGCCAGAAAAGAGCTTGATGTCTACCACACAACTTGTTCTCATAGACTCGTGTTGGGCCTCCAAGCGCAGAGTTTTGTAGGACAGTAGCAATTTTCTCTCAAGTGGATGACCTAAGGTTTATCAATCCGTGGGAGGCGTAGGATGAAGATGGTCTCTATCAAACAACCCTGCAACCAAACAACAAAAATTCTCTTGTGTCCCCAACACACCAAATACAATGGTAAATTGTACACTAGTTCGGCGAAGAGATGGTGATAAAAGTGTAGTAATGATAGTAGATATTGATTTTTGTGATAGGAACAATAAAAATAGCAAGGTATCAAGTAACAAAAGTGAGCACAAATGGTATTGCAATGCTTGAGGCCTAGGGTCCGTACTTTCGCTAATGAAATCTCCCAACAATGCTAATCTAATTGGTTCACATAACCATCCCTCAACATGTGATGAAGAATCACTCAAAAGTTCATATCTAGCGGAGAACATAAGAAGAAATTGTTTGTAGGGTATGAAACCACCTTAAAGTTATTCGTTCTGTTCAATCTATTCAAGAGTTTGTACTAAAATAATGCAAAGTTATTCTTTCCGTTCGATCTATCCAAGAGTTCGTACTAAAATAACACCATATGATACGCATCAACCAACTCTAATGTCACCCAGATACTCCATTTTGATCTATCCAAGAGTTCGTACTAAAATAACACCATATGATACGCATCAACCAACTCTAATGTCACCCAGATACTCCAATGTCACCACAAGTATCCATCAGTTAATTATATGATACACATCAAACAATTTTAGATTCATAATACTCGATCCAACACAAAGAACCTCAAAGAGTGCCCCAAGATTACTACCGGAGAAACAAGGACGAAAACGGGCATCACCCCTATGCATAGATTACCCCAATGTCACCTCTGTTGGGGAACGTAGTAATTTCAAAAAAATTCCTACGCACACGCAAGATCATGGTGATGCATAGCAACGAGAGGGGAGAGTGTTGTCCATGTACCCTCGTAGACCGAAAGCGGAAGCGTTAGAACAACGCGATTGATATAGTCATATGTCTTCACGATCCGACCGATCCAAGTACCGAACCTACGGCACCTCCGAGTTCAGCACACGTTCAGCTCGACGACGATCCCCGAACTCTGATCCAGCAGGGTGTTGGGGATGAGTTCTATCAGCACGACGGCGTGGTGACGGTGATGATGTTCTACCAACACAGGGCTTCGCCTAAGCACCGCTACGATATGACCGAGGTGGAGTATGGTGGAGGGGGGCACCGCACACGGCTAAGGAACGATCACTATCGGTGTCAAAACCGGCGGATCTCGGGTAGGGGGTCCCGAACTGTGCGTCTAGGTGGATGGTAACAGGAGACAAGGGACACGATGTTTTACCCAGGTTCGGGCCCTCTTGATGGAGGTAAAACCCTACGTCCTGCTTGATTAATATTGATGATGTGTATTACAAGAGTGGATCTACCACGAGATCAAGGAGGCTAAACCCTAGAAGCTAGCCTATGGTATGATTGTTGTAATGGAGGTTATGTCCTACGGACTAAAGCCCTCCGGTTTATATAGACACTGGAGAGGGCTAGGGTTACACAGAGTCGGTTACAATGGTAGGAGATCTACATATCCGTATTGCCAAGCTTTCCTTCCACGCCAAGGAAAGTCCCATCCGGACACGGGGCGAAGTCTTCAATCTTGTATCTTCATAGTCTTGGAGTCCGGCGGACGATGATAGTCCGGCTGTCCGTACACCCCCTAGTCCAGGACTCCCTCAGTAGCCCCCGAACCAGGCTTCAATGACGATTAGTCCAGCGCGTATGTAGTCTTCGGCGTTGCAAGGCGGGTTCTCCTTTTAAGTTCCATGTACTTGCTGAATAGTGTCCGGCTTCCTCATCAATGTTGCGCTTCTTGGCTTCCATGCCCAATAATGGCCTTCTTCCACGCGTCGCACGAATGCGAAAAGTCAGGGTATCCTTTACGTTTTACCCCCTAGCTGTGCAAATAATCTGCCTATAAGAGAGGCAAGAATCCAGATCCAAATCACACCATCTTCCCTCCGCGAATACTCATTGGAGCGCTTCTGACCAAGAATCCATTCCACCATGGACCGTCGTCGCGGCTCCTCTTCTCGCGCTCCCAGCCCTCTGCCAGGAGATTGGAGGAGGTGCTCTGTTTCGCACAACGAGCTGGTGAAGCTCCAAGCGGGGGGATATCTCCCTCCGGCCTTCATGGTCCCGGTTCGAGCCGGGCTGGCCACCTACCAACGTGGGAAGCAAGCGGAGGATACCCCGAGCCCCAATAAAGGGGAGCGGGTATGCTTCGTCCCCTATCTAATAAGGGGACTCGGATTTCCTATACATCCGTTCCTCCGCGGGCTCCTGGAGTTCTACGGACTCCAGCTCCATCACCTTACACCCGCCTCTATTTTGCATATCGCGGGTTACGTAGCTCTTTGCGAGCTATTTCTGGGCATCGAGCCCCATTTTGCGCTGTGGAAGAGGTTGTTCTTCCTCGTACCCCGCTCTCATGAGGGGTCCATATATCAAGTGGGCGGCACCGAAATATGGCGCATTGTCGGGACCGGATATCCATCCAGAACCCCTAAGAAGGCGTCCGAAGACTAGCCTTTGGAATGGTTTTACATAGAGGATGCTCCGCTGCCGGACCCTGTTCGGATCGGCCTCCTGGAGTTCAGTACTGCTCCCTTGAAGAAACGCCTTAGTTGGCGCCCGCGGAGCCCCCAACTGGAGGAAGACAAGAGCGTCCATTATTTGATGGGCCGAATAAGATTACTGGCCCACTCCGGGTTGACCATGATTGGAGTCATGGCAACATGCATTACGCGAGGGGTGTAGCCACTGCAGTACATGGGCCACCCCATGTGGGATTTCAACGGGGAAGACGATGCCACCCGTCATGGCCGCAAAGGACCGGATTCGGCCGAGGATCTGGTGCAAATCCTATCCGGCCTGTACAAGGGGGAGAAGGAGGACTTCCTTCAGACGAACCCTTTAAATGGGTTCTCCATGAACAACCCCCGGTGCTGGGTAAGCGAACACTTTAAGGGTCCGACCCGTGCTTTCGAAGTTTAAGCTTCTCATATTGTGTCTTCGGCGCAGGAACTGCGCCGGACTGTGGAGGACATGATAAGTCCAGCCCCGCAACCCAAGGATCCAGAGAGATCCCGGGATCCGGCCTCCGAAGAGGATCCGGACATAAAGGTGGAGCTAATCGACGGGGTGTTCCACCAGCTTAGCATGGATAATGCTCTAGTCGCCATTACGGCTGACTACCCCGGACTATATCCGGCTTCCCAGGTGATTGTGACCGAAGTCCCGACACCGTTATTCCTTCTTTGTCTATTTCTGACCATCGTATACGATGGCGCTGCGTAGCAGGCGCCTTCAGGGCGGGAAGCCGAGCCTGTGGCGGCTGACCAACAAAGGTCAGTCCGGACCAGCAGGCGGAAGAGGAGCGCGGCGCGGACTGAAATGTCACCGCAAAGGTATAGCTCACAACTCACTACTTGGAGCAACGTTCCTAGGAAGCGTTTGAGTGCTCATATTTGTAGGAGAAAAAGCGCCCGCCGGACTGTGGGCGCGGAAGTTGCCAATCCGACCTCTACCAACCAGGCTCCAACACCTGGTCTGGAGGGTGAGGCGAGCGAAAGGCATGAGCCGGGCACTCCTCCAACGGAGGATACCGACCGACTGTCCGCCACCAAGTCTGAGGTGGAGAGCGCCATGAACCACAGGCGCCGCCGGACAGTATTTCGCGACGCGTGCTTCTCCCCTGAGGCGTTGAATGCCTTTAACGCGGGGGACGCGCACCTCCGTGCTGCTCAAGATGGTTTTACCAGAGCCACGGAGCAATATGTAAAAGACATACGGGTAAGAGATTTTAATAGTTATATATGCCAATAGCCCCCGAGACTTAAAGTAGTTATGTTAACTGATTTAAGGATCATTTGAAACGCAGGATCTTACCGAGAAGAATACCCAACTGTCTCAGGAGCTGCAAGAGTGCAAGACCCAACTTGGGGCCGCACTTGCCGCCGCAGGAGGAAACACCGAGGCCCCTCCTGGTAACACATTTATATTGATAAATATAAGCGCTGTGCGGCATGCGCGCGAGTCTAATAATGACATTGCAGGTGCCGCCAGACAAGATCCGGACAGGCAAGAATTACTGCGCCAGCTGAAGGCCGGCGAGAGGGTGTTGACTAGGGTGCAGCAAGAGAGGAACAGGCTCCAGGATGCCCACGCCAAGCTCGGGGAAGAGCTGAAAGGTGTGCGGGCCGCGCTGTCTGGCTCCATTAAGGAGAATCAGCGGCTTCGTCGCGGCATCTATAGTAAGTGCTTAAGCGATCTCCTTTGAAAAGAAGTGTTCGGCGAGGAAGTCAATTGACAAAATATGTCTTGTAGGTATACTCACAGGTCGCCCTGCGGAGGAGATGCCCGTATCAACGGGTGATCAACTTCCCGAGCTATTGCAGCTGCTCGAACGAGTTCGGCAGGCAATGAGTGGCGTCGTCCAGGCTTTATGGCCAGCCCTCTCCCTACCCGAAGGCCTTGGGGAGCTTGCGGAGAAGCTGTAGGGAGTGCGGCAGCGCTTCCATTTATGGAAGATTTCTGCCTACCGCCATCAAGTTCTACTTTCCTCCCACTCACTTCTTTCGAGAGAAACTCCTTCTCTAGAAAGGATCCGAATTTAGCAATGAAAATCTTGCCCTCAGATCTGTGATAGAAGGTGTACCCAATAGTCTCTTTTGGGTATCCTATGAAGACAGATTTCTTTGATTTGGGTTCGAGCTTATCTGGTTGAAGTTTCTTCACATAAGCATCGCAGCCCCAAACTTTAAGAAACGACAACTTTGGTTTCTTGCCAAACCACAGTTCATAAGGCGTCGTCTCAATGGATTTTGATGGTGCCTATTTAATGTGAATGCGTTCGTCTCTAAAGCATAACCCCAAAACGATAGCGGTAAATCAATAAGAGACGTCATAGATCGCACCATATCTAGTAAAGTACGATTACGACGTTCGGACACACCATTTCGTTGTGGTGTTCCGGGTGGCGTGAGTTGCAAAACTATTCCGCGTTGTTTCAAATGTAAACCAAACTCGTAACTCAAATATTCTCCTCCACGATCAGATCGTAGAAATTTTATTTTCTTGTTATGATGATTTTCCACTTCACTCTAAAATTCTTTGAACTTTTCAAATGTTTCAGACTTGTGTTTCATCAAGTAGATATACCCATATCTACTCAAATCATCTGTGAAGGTGAGAAAATAACGATACCCGCCGTGAGCTTCAATATTCATTGGACCACATACATCAGTATGTATGATTTCCAATAAATCAGTTGCTCGCTCCATAGTTCCGGAGAACGGCGTTTTAGTCATCTTGCCCATGAGGCACGGTTTGCAAGTACCAAGTGATTCATAATCAAGTGATTCCAGAAGTCCATCAGTATGGAGTTTCTTCATGCGCTTTACACCGATATGACCTAAACGGCAGTGCCACAAATAAGTTGCACTATCATTATCAATTCTGCATCTTTTGGCTTCAACATTATCAATATGTGTATCACTACTATCGAGATTCAATAAAAATAGACCACTCTTCAAGGGTGCATGACCATAAAAGATATTACTCATATAAATAGAACAACCATTATTCTCTGATTTAAATGAATAACCGTCTCGCATCAAACAAGATCTAGATATAATGTTCATGCTCAACGTTGGCACCAAATAACAATTATTTAGGTCTAAAACTAATCCCGATGGTAGATGTAGAGGTAGCGTGCCGACCGTGATCACATCGACTTTGGAACCATTTCCCACGCGCATCGTCACCTCGTCCTTAGCCAATCTTTGCTTAATCTGTAGTCCCTTTGTTCACTTTGCCATCCTTCTTATCCGCCAAATACTTGGGGCAGTTCCGCTTCCAGTGTCCAGTTTGCTTGCAGTAGAAGCACTCAGTCTCAGGCTTAGGTCCAGACTTGGGTTTCTTCTCTTGAGCAGCAACTTGTTTGCTGTTCTTCTTGAAGTTCCCCTTCTTCTTCCCTTTGCCCTTTTTCTTGAAACTGGTGGTCTTATTGACCATCAACACTTGATGCTCCTTCTTGTTTTCTACCTCTGCAGCCTTTAGCATTGCGAAGAGCTCGGGAATAGTCTTGTCCATCCCTTGCATATTATAGTTCATCACGAAGCTCTTGTAGCTTGGTGGCAGCGATTGAAGAATTCTTTCAATGACACTATCATCAGGAAGATTAACTCCCAGTTGAATCAAGTGATTATTATACCCAGACATTTTGAGTATGTGTTCACGGACAGAACTATTCTCCTCCATCTTACAGCTATATAACTTATTGGAGACTTCATATCTCTCAATCCGGGCATTTGCTTGAAATATTAACTTCAACTCCTAGAACATCTCATATGCTCCATGACGTTCAAAACGTCGTTGAAGACCTGGTTCCAAGACGTAAAGCATGGCACACTGAACTATCGAGTAGTCATCAGCTTTGCTCTGCCAGACATTCTTAACGTCGTCAGTTGCATCTATAGCAGGCCTGGCACCCAGCGGTGCTTCCAGGATGTAATTCTTCTGTGCAGCAATGAGGATAATCCTCAGGTTACGGACCCAGTCTATGTAATTGCTACCATCATCTTTCAACTTAGCTTTCTCAAGGAACGCATTAAAATTCAACGGAACAACAGCACGAGCCATCTATCTACAACAAACATAGACAAGCAAAATACTATCAGGTACTAAGTTCATGATAAATTTAAGTTCAATTAATCATATTACTTAAGAACTCCCACTTAGACAGGCATCTCTCTAGTCATCTAAGTGATCACGTGATCCAAATCAACTAAACCATGTCCGATCATAACGTGAGATGGAGTAGTTTCAATGGTGAACATCACTATGTTGATCATATCTACTATATGATTCACGTTCGACCTTTCGGTCTCCGTATTTCGAGGCCATATCTGTATATGCTAGGCTCGTCAAGTTTAACCTGAGTATTCCGCGTGTGCAACTGTTTTGCACCCGTTGTATTTGAACGTAGAGCTTATCACACCCGATCATCACGTGGTGTCTCAGCACGAAGAACTTTCTCAATGGTGCATACTCAGGGAGAACACTTCTTGATAATGTTAGTGAGAGATCATCTTAAAATGCTACCGTCAATCAAAGCAAGATAAGATGCATAAAGGATAAACATCACATGCAATCAATATAAGTGATATGATATGGCCATCATCATCTTGTGCTTGTGATCTCCATCTCCGAAGCACCGTCGTGATCACCATCGTCACTGGCGCGACACCTTGATCTCCATCGTAGCATCGTTGTCGTTACACCATCTATTGCTTCTACGACTATCGCTACCACTTAGTGATAAAGTAAAGCAATTACAGGGCGTTTGCATTTCATACAATAAAGCGACACCATATGGCTCCTGCCAGTTGCCGATAACTTCGGTTACAAAACATGATCATCTCATACAATAAAATATAGCATCACGTCTTGACCATATCACATCAGAACATGCCCTGCAAAAACAAGTTAGGCGTCCTCTACTTTGTTGTTGCAAATTTTACGTGGCTGCTACGGGCTTAGCAAGAACCATTCTTACCTATGCATCAAAACCACAACGATAGTTCGTCAAGTTAGTGTTGTTTTAACCTTCGCGAGGACCGGGCGTAGCCACACTCGGTTCAACTAAAGTGAGAGAGACAGACACCCGCCAGTCACCTTTAAGCACAAGTGCTCGTAACGGTGAAACCAGTCTCACGTAAGCGTACGCGTAATGTCAGTCCGGGCCGCTTCATCTCACAATACCGCTGAACCAAAGTATGACATGCTGGTAAGCAGTATGACTTGTATCGCCCACAACTCACTTGTGTTCTACTCGGGCATATGACATCTACGCATAAAACCAGGCTCGGATGCCACTGTTGGGGAACGTAGTAATTTCAAAAAAATTCCTACGCACACGCAAGATCATGGTGATGCATAGCAACGAGAGGGGAGAGTGTTGTCCACGTACCCTCGTAGACCGAAAGTGGAAGCGTTAGAACAACGCGGTTGATGTAGTCGTATGTCTTCACAATCCGACCGATCCAAGTACCGAACCTACGGCACCTCGAGTTCAGCACACGTTCAGCTCGATGACGAATCTAGCAGGGTGTTGGGGATGAGTTCCGTCAGCATGACGGCGTGGTGACGGTGATGATGTTCTACCGATGCAGGGCTTCGCCTAAGCACCACTAAGATATGACCGAGGTGGAATATGGTGGAGGGGGGCACCGCACACGGCTAAGGAACGATCACGAAGATCAACTTGTGTGTCATGGGGTGCCCCCTGCCCCCGTATATAATGGAGCCAAGGGGGAGGGGGCGGCCGGCCAAGGAGGGCGTGCCAAGGGGGAGTCCTACTCCCACCGGGAGTAGGACTCCCTTCTTTCCTAGTTGGAGAAGCAGAAGGGGGGAAGGAGGAGGAAGAGGGGAAGGAAAGGGGGGGCACCGCCCCCCTCTCCTTGTCCTATTCGGACTAGGGAGGGGAGGGGGCGCAGCCCACCTCTTGCCTCCTCTCTTCCTCTCCACTAGGGCCCATGTAGGCCCATTAAGCCCCAGGGGGGTTCCGGTAACCCCCCGGTACTCCGGTAAAATCCCGATTTCACCCGGAACGATTCCGATATCCAAATATAGGCTTCCAATATATCAATCTTTATGTCTCGACCATTTCGATACTCCTCGTCATGTCCTTGATCACATCCGGGACTCCGAACAACCTTCGGTATATCAAAACTTATAAACTCATAATAAAACTGTCATTGTAACGTTAAGCGTGGGGACCCTACGGGTTCGAGAACTATGTAGACATGACCTAGAACTGTTTCCGGTCAATAACCAATAGCGGAACCTGGATGCTCATATTGGTTTCTACATATTCTATGAAGATCTTTATCGGTCAAACCGCATAACAACATACGTTATTCCCTTTGTCATCGGTATGTTACTTGCCCGAGATTCAACATCGTCGGTATCCAATACCTAGTTCAATCTCGGTACCGGCAAGTCTCTTTACTCGTTACGTAATGCATCATTCCGTAACTAACTCATTAGCTACATTGCTTGCAAGGCTTATAGTGATGTGCATTACCGAGAGGGCCCAGAGATACCTCTCCGACAATCGGAGTGACAAAACCTAATCTCGAAATACGCCAACTCAACATGTAGCTTTGGAGACACCTGTAGAGCTCCTTTATAATCACCCACTTACATTGTGATGTTTGGTAGCACACAAAGTGTTCCTGGTAAACGGGAGTTGCATAATCTCATAGTTGTAGGAACTTTGTATAAGTCATGAAGAAAGCAATAGCAACATACTAAACGATCAAATGCTAAGCTAACAGAATGGGTCAAGTCAATCACATCATTCTCCTAATGATGTGATCCCGTTAATCAAATGACAACACATGTCTATGGTTAGGAAACACAACCATCTTTGATTAATGAGCTAGTCAAGTAGAGGCATACTAGTGACGTTAAGTTTGTCTATTTATTCACACATGTATTATGTTTCCGGTTAATACAATTCTAGCATGAATAATAAACATTTATCATCATATGAGGAAATAAATAATAACTTTATTATTGCCTCTAGGGCATATTTCCTTCAACCTCGGGAATCCATGAGTTGAGTGCCAAAACATATATCAATTGAATCAATATAATACCTCATTGTCACCACGGGTATTCATATGCAAGACATAAATAACAGTGCTCTCAAATCCATAAAAGTATTCAATCCGATAAAACGAAATCTCAAAGGGAAAACTGAATTCGTCACAACAAGATAGAGAGGGAGAAAAACCATATGATCCAACTATATTAGCAAAGCCCCCGATACATCCAGATCGTGCCATTAAGAACACGAGAGAGAGAGAGAGGGAGAGAGGGAGAGGGAGAGATTAAACACATAGATACTGGTAGAAGCCCTCAGCCCTAAGGGTGGACTACTCCCTCCTCATCATGGTGGCCGCCGGGATGATGAAGATGGCCACGTGTGATGATTTCCCCCTCCGGCAGGGTGCCGAAATGGGGTCTAGATTGGTTTTTCGTGGCTCCAGAGGCTTGCGGCGGTGGAACTTCCGATCTAGGGTTATTTCTAGGGTTTTTTGTATTTATTGGATTTTTTGGTGTCGGTATCACGCGAAGATGGGCCTCGAGGTGGGCACAATCCACCAGGGCGCGCCTGGGCCCCCTGGCGCCCCCATTGTCTTGTGCTCACCTACTTCACCTTCCAGTCCTCCCACGAAGCTTCTAGTGCCTCTTTTTTTTCAAAAAAATCGTCAAAAAGTTTCGTTGCATTTGGAGAATGTTTATTTCTGCAGAAAAAATAACACCACGGTAGTTCTGCTGAAAACAGCGTCAGTCCAGGTTAGTTCCATCCAAATCATTCCAAAACCATATAAAATTATTGTAAACATGGCATGAATACTTCATAAATTATAGATACGTTGGAGATTTATCAGGATCTCATGAAGGTTTTTGTTAAGTTTTGTGTGATTGAAGTTTTCAAGTTTTGGGTGAGATTGCGATGGATGAAGGAATAAGGAGTGGCAAGAGATCAAGCTTGGGGATTCCCGAGGCACCCCAAGGTAATATTCAAGGACTCCCAAGCAACTAAGCTTGGGGATGCCCCGAAAGGCATCCCCTCTTTCTTCTAATGACCATCGGTAATTTTACTTGGTGCTATATTCTTATTCGTCATATATCATGAGTTTTACTTGGAGCGTCATGTATGATATGAGTCTTTGCTTTGTTTGATTTTTAGGTTGTCAATAATCCTTGTTAAACACACCCATTTGAGAGAGCCATATGTTATCATGAATAGTTAGAATTGATCTTTGTGCTTCACTTAAATTTTTTGAGCTAGGAAATTGCTCTAGTGCTTCACGTAAATCTTTTAGAGCACGGTGGCAATTAAATTTTAAAGAAATTAACTCTCATGCTTCACTTAAATTATTTGGGAGTTTTTATAATTAAACTTTAAAGAAATGAACTCTCATGCTTCATTTATATTATTTTGAGAGTTGATATATGAGGGTTTTTTGAAGAAATATTTATGCTCTAGTGCTTCGCTTAAATTATTTTGAGAATTGTTAATAGCAATGGTAATTTGCACGAGATATGAATTTGGTCCCGAAGTGATGAATATTCAAGAGGGATATAATAAAAACTTTCATGAAAAGAAAATTGGATATTAAAAACTTGATTCCTTGCAATAGTTTTGTGATATGGAGATAGTGATATGTGAATCATGTTGGTGAGTAATTATGCTTTACTAAGAATATTGGTGTTAAGGTTTGTGATTCCCTATGCAAGCACGAAAGTTAATAGTTATGCAACAAAGTTATATCCTAGTTGTGGTGCATTATTCAGTGTTAGTTATGTTTAATGCGTGTTTATGACCTTTTTTTTGTTGCTCACTTCTAGATCTATTTGCTAACCTCCATTTTTACTAAGCGGGAATGCTGCTTGTGCATCCAACTCCTTAAACCAAAGTTGTGCCAAATGAGTCCACCATACCTACCTATATGAGGTATTTCCATACCATTCCAAGTAAATTTGTATGTGCCAACTCTAAAAATTCAAAATATATTTCTGTTTCGTGTGCCTGTACCGCTCATGAAGCGGTAGGGGGTGGCCAATATTTCCATGCTAGGTATTTTATTCTCACAATTAGTGTTTATGCACTTGTCATTGCACAAGAGTGTGACAGGTAATAGGGATGTCCAGTCCCGAAATGATTCTTTTTCTAATATGATGTTAAATAATAAATTCCTCGGAAAGTGTTGGTACGGAAGGCACCCATGGATACGGCTAGCCATGGATTGTGTAAGAATGGTGGAAAGGAAATAAACTTTATTTTCTGTTTGGGAACCGCCTATGATGTATCTAGCATGGAAGACATTGGGAATTCTCAGTCATTTTCATTGACAGGAAAAGCATGCATCTCAAAATAATTTTACCTCTCAATTTAAGCTATGAGCTCTAGCACCTCTATAAATCTCTGTTTCCCTCTGCGAAGAGTCTATCTATTTACTTTTATGCAATTTTTATTTTTTATTTTGAGTCTCCATCTTCCCTTATAAAGCACCAACTAGGGAACACTATTGTCATACTTGTGCATTGGATGTAGCTAATATTTTAGTGTGTTCCATGAATGGATCAATGATCGAGCATAATGGGCTAGGGATAGCTTTCTTTAGCATTGATATTTTGAAAGACATGCTTGCTTGTTGATATGCATGAGTATTGATGTCTTCATGTCAAATTATAGACTATTGCTTTGAATCACTCAAGTCCAAATGTCCATGCTATAAAAGAAACGATTATATGATGAATATGATAGGTATAATTCCACATCAAAAATTCTGTTTTTATCATTTACCTACTCGAGGACGAGTAGGATTAAGATTGGGGATGCTTGATATGTCTCCAACGTATCTATAATTTCTTACTGTTCCATGCTATTATAGTATCAATCCTGATGTTTTATATACATTTACAAGCAAATTTATATCAGTTTTTTGGACTAACCTACTAACTTAGTGCCTAGTGCCAGTTGCTATTTTTTGCTTGTTTTTTTACTTTGCAGAATATCAATACCAAACAAAGTCCAAATGCCACGAAACTTTTTGGAGATTTTTTTCTTGCGATAAGAGACCCTGGAAGCTTGGGAGGCCACGAGAAGATGAAGGAGTGTCCAACTAGGTTTGACTTATCTTTACATGGGAAGAGGTGCTTTGTAATGGGTTCGATCTTGCGGTGCTCAATTCCAGTGAGAGAAATGGACGACACGTTTGTATCCTGATATTAAGGGTAAAAAGATGTGGTCTGTTTGAGTTTATCTTGTCTGTATCATGTCATCTTGCCTAAAGCATTACTCCGTTTTGCCATGAAGTCAATACACTAGATGCATGTTGGATAGCGGTCGATGTGTGGAGTAATAGTAGTAGATGCAGCGGTCTACTAATCTTGGACGTGATGCCTATGTATGATCATTGTCTTGGATATCATCATAATTATTTGCTTTTCTATCAATTCCCAACAGCAATTTGTTTACCCATCTTATGATATTTTCTCGAGAGAAGACTCTAATTAAAACTATGCCCCGGGGTCTATCTTCTATCATATATTAAATCTAAAATATCTTGCTACAATTTTCTTTTATTTATTTTATTTTGTATTTCTGTCAGATCTATCTATCAAAAATTATACAATTTAATCTTGCTCGTAACCGTTGAGGGATTGACAACCCCTCTACGCGTTGGGTTGCAAGTATTTGTTGTTTGTGTGTAGGTGATGTTTACATAGTGTTGCTTCGTTCTACTACTGGATTGATAACCTTGGTTTCATAACTGAGGGAAATACTTATCTCTATTGTACTGCATCATCCTCTCCTCTTTGGGAAAATCCTAACGCTGCTCACAAGTAGCATCGGGGAGAGAGGTCCTGGAGTGTTGGCAACCAGCAAGCAAAGTAGGAGCGAGAGCCAAGACAGCGCCACCGTTTATGCATCACGACCACCTAGCAGGGAGGAGTTAGATCCGGAATTTTTTTTTGCTAGTGATCAAGAATTGGGCCGCAAATCTCTAGTATCTCAAAATCTCCCCCCATAAGCATGCGTTTTATACTGAAATCTATGACTATGTGTTAGATCCAGGATAGGGAGGTTGAAGAGGGGTGTGCATTGTACCGGGTTTTTGGGCGAATCAATGGTTTTCTGCATGGGGGTGGTTTTGTGGCGTGGAGATGCAGGGGCTGGAATCGTGGACGTTTTGAGCCAAAAGTGTCCAAAAGTTGCCCAACGCATAACTGTTAGTTGCTGGAGATACTGGCGCTAGTTGCCTAGAGATCCGCTACCAGGAGTGTTGGGTTTTATTTCGCCCAAAACTTGCCCAACACATGATAGTTAATTACTGGAGAGGTTGACACGAGTTGCCCAAAGATATTTTTAGCAACAAATTAATTTAGTTTGCCCCAAAGTTGTTATTTTCAGTAGGATAAGTTTCCTACATATAGACAATACTTGCCTAAATTACCTAAGTTTGTAGATATTTTGTTATCCACTATTTTGATACACAGAAATAGCTTTTCATTTGGTCCACCTAAATATGCAAACCATTTCGGTTGTAACATAATCAACACCCATTATTTTATACATGGATAATGTTAGCAAAAATAGCCTTATAGTATTAGAAAGTACTTGTAGGCTAGGATAATATTCAGGGAAAGTACTTCATGGCAAAGTTGCCTAACTCTGTAGTATTGTAGAAAAGTTAGGGGAAATTACACTTTAAACAACTGGTCTATAACTTCTGTCTACCTCTAAAGCTAAGTTGATTATAGTACTTGAAAGTACTTGTAGGCAAGTTAGGATAATGTTAGGGAACTTTAGAGATGCTTATGAAACTTTAAAATGACGTTAGGCAACTTGGAAGTCATGGTGTTCAACTTAGGGGAAAGTATTTTGAGTTGATAGACATCCATGATAGGAAACTTTATATGTGATATTAGGCAACATCCAAGTAGCCCCATATAGCATCAAGTTGCTTCCTGTAGTACTGATAGCCAACTTAGAAGTGCTTGGGCATAGATATGTAATCATGATAGGCAATCTTTTGCAAAGTTGCTTCTTGTAGCATCAAAGTTGCCTCAAATAGCACCAAAGTCTTGTTGTTTCATTGGTAGTCAACTTTAGAGTGCTTGTGGTAGATATGTAATTGTGATAGGCAATCTACTGCAAAATTGCTTCCTGTAACACCAAAGTTGCCCCAGGTAGCATCAAACTTCTTGAAAAATAATGTTTGGCGAAACATACCCATATGGGGTCTTGTTTCAAAGAGCTCATTGCAAGAAGGCAAACGGTGAAAATGAAACTTAATTTTGACGCTCAGTTTAAAAGTTATAGCTTTTTATTTTTTCTTGAATGAACTAAATGCACGAGATGCATTTCCTAACTTGTGTGCTCCATATGATTGGAGGAAGGAGTGACGGAACCACGTGGTGGGGAGGCAAGATCTTTTATGTTGAGGGCCACATGGGATAGGGACAACCTTTCCTTTTTTGGACGGTGTGGACAGAGTTTTGCCTTTTTAGGGTGTATGCTTGGAGGCACTAGCCAGCCAACGGGTGCTGGCTAGCCGTGTCATTATTATGCTTCCCTCCCCTGAAGCTTTTACACATGTGTAGCTTCCTTTGCTAAAAAACATGTGTAGCTTCACATCGATGTATTACTTTCCTCTGGGTTTTTATTTTTTTTATTTTTTTATTTCAGTTTTCTCTATTTCTTTACCGGTTTAATCAATTTTCTGTTTCCTTTGTTCTGTCATCGGTTTTCTTCTTTACTCACGGTTTTAATGGGAATTTTTCTTTCTTTTTTTGTTTTTCTTTGTTTCTTTCTTGGTTTTTACTGGGTTTTTTTTCTTTTCTTTTCTTTCTTTTATTTGTTTCTTTCCTGGTCTTCATCGGTTTTATTCCTTTTCCTATTTTCACACTTTTTCGCTATTTTCTTTGTTTTGCACTGATTTTATTTGGTTTTATTTTCATTTTTCCTTAGTTTTATCCTTTGCTTTGTTTTACGTTTTCAATGTTTTTCTTTGATTTGTTATTCTTTTTCAGGATTTCCCCCCCTCTTTTCGTTTACAACAGGAATATTTTTTTACATGTTTAACATTTATGTAAAAATATGCAAACTTTTTTGTGTAAATCTTGAACATTTTTTCAAATACATGATTAGCATTTTTTCCAAACAAATATTTTCAGGTCAAATTTTTATCATATGCAATCTACATTTTTTTATACATCAAAAATTATTTCATACACACATTTAACATTTATTAATACATATTTTTATGTCTACTTTTTGGAATATAGATTGTACATTTTAAATACATCAAGAGCATTTTTTACATACATGTTTAATATTATTAAATACATGATTAATATTATTTTAAATACATTTTTATGTCAACTTTTTTGCATAAACAATTGTACAGATTTTATATATCAAGAAGGTATTTTATACATGTTTAAAATTTATTAAATACATGATTAAAAAGTTTTCATATATATATATATATCTTTTGATGTCCACTTTTTCGCACACAAATTGTATACTTTTTTTGTATACACGATGAACATTTCTTTATGCATGGTTAACATTTTCTAAATACATGATTCATATTTCTTCATGTATATGTTATGATGTCTACTTATTTCCATAGACATTGTACACTTTTTTAATACATTAGAAACATTTTATATACATGTTTACATTTTTAAATGCAGTCAACATTTTTCAATTATGTATGTAAAGTTATTTTTTATAATAGATATATTTAGAATATTTCAAAATATAAGCAAAAGTTAAAAAGCAAAGTAAGAATGTAAAATGAGAGAGAGAGAGAGAAAAAACAATCAATGTCTATTGTGCCCGATGGGCTAGCCCATTCTGGGCGCTGCTTGACGCGAGGCTGCACTATGCCTCGCTACAAGCGAGTCATAGTCACGCCCACTCCACCCTGCTCACATAAGCATTAGACAAATCACGATCGCCAACGAAATTGTGTGACGCCCCTCTTGCCTCCTCATATCATCTTGGATCGACCGCGTCCAAGACAGCGCGGCGGTTCGAGTCATACAACTTTGGCTATTAGGGCTTTGGCAGTCGCTAAGGCAGATCGTCATGCACGGCCACCGTTCCTACGAGCGAGAAGGACGACAATCCATGACCGAGGACACCTCCTTCCAACAGTTTGAATCTAGGTGAGACTGGTGCTTAGTCTTGCACACGCACACGTACTAATTTTTCGGAGGAGAAACTGAGAATTCACTGTTGCTCCTCCTATTTAGGGATTTTAGTATCGGTTTGTAATTTGCAGGAATATGTGACCGTTAAGGATTCTATCATCCCAAGAAAAGTTGAGCCATGGAAAATCCATATCTACTTCACATGTTAGGAGACGTACTAGAAAACAAATTATTTGGTCCTACGAACACGGTCCAGGATCATTATATGCATAAGGGTTTAGATCAGATTGTTACCAACTCTGAGTTGCAGCGGAGTAAGAGTTGATGAAGATCGTTCTTGAAGTCCCTCAAAATATCCATGATCGTCTCTCGAACTATCCACGACGATCCCTCGAACAAAAGACCAAAGCACGGCATCTCTACTGATTGCAAGCGTACATGCTTCCGACAATGCTTCACCGTCCAGAGCCAATCATCGCCAAAGAATTAGAGGGAGACGATTAGAGCCACATAGGGCCTCTAATTATGAGGATGGGGAGAACTAGATCTAGCTCTAATTTTATCAACTAAAACTAGAACTAGAGAACTAGAGAAGGCTCCAAAACTTATCACTACAAGGGCTAAATCCTCAAGTATATATAGGTTGAAGGAAGAGGGAGGGGTGGCCAACTTGGGGAGGGGTTTCCCTCCCCTTGCGCCGGCCTAGGGGCTGGTGGAGTCCAACTCCACCTCCCTAATTCGGCCTCCCCCTTGGGCGCCTCCACTAATGGGCCTTAGGGCCCATTAACTCTCCCCTAGTAGGCATTTTCTTATTTTTTATAGCCCATTGACCATGAATAAATTTTAGGGGCCTCCTAATCATATTAGAGCGCTTTATAATTTATATTTAAGTCCTCGAAAACAAGATCCACTTGTATATCAATTCCCTCTATTACCCGGTAAACCCCAAAACTCCTTCGGTCACTCCGAAACGCTTCCGGTTTCTCTCAAAACTATTTCTAATACCAAAGAAAATATTTCATAAATATTTTCTCATAACTCCTGCTCCACTAATACTCGGCAGATTGTGATTCCCTTAAGTTTGTGACCCTGTAGGTTTGATAAAACATAGGCTTGAACAAAACCCCTTTCCTTCAATGACCGATAGCGGAACCGTGGACATCCATATCGATCCCTATGAATACACAAATGATATTCGAGTGAACCTTTGGTTATCATGTGCTATTCCCTTTGCTTCGAGATACTTTACAAAACCCGAGGTGAGATGTATCGTTATCTTCTTGAGTCACTCACATGCTCACTATACCGGTCTCCTCATTACCGATTTTGTTCTTATTTCTCGCTGACATGTTTCGGCATCCTTGTGACCTAGTCACCCGTGTCCATCCAGAATATGATGGACACTGTCACATCGAGTGGGCCCTAAGAATATCTATCCATTGTTGGAGGAGCAAATCCCACTCTTAAGCTTTCTAGTCCCTTGTCAAACTTTTTGATGTACGTGTAAGTTGTTATTATGATCATCGTGTTACAGATGACGTTTGAGCAACCGAAAGTCCATCGTACGGTAAGAAGTTACTACAATACTCTCATGGTCTAAGGAACTAAAGCATACGTTAACTCTCTGTGTTATACCGATTGACTTGTGACGATAGTATCTCAAAGTATGACAAACAAGTTGGGTCAATTCAATATGATTGTTATTCCAACGTCATATTCTCAAAGTAATTTTGTGACTATCATTACACTTTAATGATATCCCAAGACCCGGAAAACATGATCACAAACAACACTTGAGCTACTTCTAAAGGCAAGAATAGGAATTGGGTTTTACGGTTTATCATTCTACACGTGCATATGAGTTTTCCACTGAATCGCATATTTCAGGATCATGGCAGTTATGGCATAGAATATAAAATCTTAATTATGAATATGGGGAAAATAATACAATATTACTACCTCTAGGGCATATTTCCAACATCACATAGGTATTGTCAATTTTCCTTTTGAATTCTCTAACCAGACTGTTGTTAGTTAGTTCAACCATTGCAAACCATTCAAATTTAATCTTAAATTATGAAATTTTAGATATGAGTAGGTCTTTGGTTCCTAGAGCAAGTATTGAGAATGCAAGTGTTGTGCCACCAAACCCAGAGATTGACCTCCCCATTCATGTTGCAAATAATAGGGTATTTAATCTGGATGTAATTTAGTCTGATCTTGCATTGAGAAAACAAATTGTTGAATATGCACCACAAAACAAATCCCTGGACCTAGGAGGGCCGCGGATGGGCTCAGTGGGTTGCGACTGGAGGTGGGTGGAGGTGGCTGGCTTGGGGTGAGGGGAGCCATCAGATATGAGATCCAAGGGCACAAATCGAAAGGGAGAGCTAGTGTGGCTTGGTTGAAATTTGGATCATATCGGAGAGGACGAAAAGGGTAGTGGCTGAGAGGACAGAGAGGTGGGGGTTAGGGTTGGGAACCCCCATTGGAGGGGAATTGTGTCCAAAAATTGTAGAGAGAGCTGTCATTTATAGAACGAGGTGGATGAGCTAGGTGGGATGGGCTAGATGAGATGGAAGCTTGGTTGGACAGTTAGACAATTTTATTTAGCAAATGATTTATTATTTAACCGGCTATAATGTGCGTTCATATTTAACAATTTGGGTACAAAAGGAACTCCGGTTGACACAAAATTTGAAACGTAGCTTTTGTAGGATATATAAAAGTGGCACACAAAATGTTTGAGGTCATTTGAACTTTGTTTAAGTCTCAATTTAGAAATTTCCTAAAAGAAAGTGGGTTTAAACTAGAGAAGCAGGATATGGGCATGCTAAAACTGTGAAACAATTTGGGTAGCTTCTAAATGTCGCAAAAAGAGTGTGTCAAAGGTTAGGGAGTGAGTCTCGGTGCAAGAGATAAAAAGGAGAAGAGGGTTTACTTATTCACCATTTTCAAAATGATGAAATGAAATTTTCAAACTAATTATTTAATTAATGCAATATGATGCGAATGAGATGCATATGAGACCCATGGTTGAAGAATGATGTTTTTCGTTCTATTGAAATCCTGCGTCGAGCCGATGTTGCTGTGGTGTTGTACGCGATGAAGAAAATTGGGCGAGCTGCCCACGGAGAGGCATTGCAGGAAGTTCCACGCACCGACCGCTGCATGCCTCGACCAGCCTCCCAACTTGCCCACAAGGATCACCGGGTCTGCGCCTATTGATTATCTCTTCCTTCTCCCGCCATCCTTCTACATGGCCATTAGTGCATCTCCACCACGAGAAGACACCAGATTCAGTTTCAGTGGTTGGTGAGTAGCCGATGGAGGAAGGAGATGGTCAGGTGGTGCTGGCATTGGCTCCGGGACAGAGAGTGGGGGAAAGGGGGTCGGGTTGGATTGGAGTGTGGGAGGAAGAAGAGGATAGGAGAGAAATGATATGGCATGTGGACCTGAATTGTTAGTGAAATTAATAAATGAGCGCAACTAGGATTGTTCATTTTCCCAGTGTGCCAAACATGTTTAGGGCTAGGATTGACCACAAATGATAAAGATAGGGTGCCGATTTTAGGGATTAAAGTTGAGAGTTCAATTTTTTTCTTTCTCAAATGCACACACTCATAGTATAAAGAAGGAAGCGGGGAAGACACCTGTCCACAATGGTGGTTCACAAATTACATGCAAATCAGTCAAGTCCACCTCCACCCTATGCCTAAGCTAGCTACTCCCGTTTTCCCACCATGACAACACTCCAAAAAACAAGTCTTGATCCCCCTTGAGTAAACCAGCAACTCGCCAAGTTCTTCTTTCTCTGTCAATGCTCTTGGCCAGCCGAGAGATGGACAGTGTGGCTCCATCAAACACGATATCTCGTTGTGCTGCTTCCAAATGGACCACACGATAAGAACCACAATTCCACATATGTCCTTTTTGCAGTGCCCATTGCCTTGCTTGTTGGTGCACCACTCAAAGAGTATATCCATCCCCTATGGGGTCCGGTCTGGTCTTCCGAGGGCCCTGCACACATTGGACCAAATTTCTCTTCTGAACACGCATCCTATATACCTAAGAGATTCATCCCCACTATCTAATTTATCTCCACATGCAGACTATCCACCTAAGCCATGCAGCCACATTAGCCCACCTAATATTTTTTGTTCAAGGTGCATGCACCACATCATCCCGTTTTTATAATGCTAAAAAAAATCAAGCTATCCCTTTTCCAGTCGCCTCCGGCATGCATGGGTCGTAGAAATCCTGGCCAATTAACTGCCCATCGATTAATTTAGATCATATTCATCTTCTCCACCGAATGGCAGCCCTTTTCTTTTTCCTGTTCGTCTTATGTAGCCCTTTTCTTTTTCCTGGTCTCTTCTGTAACTGACAAGCCATCCATCGATCATATAAAAAGATATCAATTGGTTCCTGCTCGAAGCGCCAAGGGTTGCCACCGCCTGCCTTGTTCCTCACTGTCGTCGTTGCATCACAAGGGCCCTCACGATAGCCCGATCCATCCCGTCTCCTCTATGCAGCCCCTTCGTTCCGCTTCCCCAATCCATCCCCATTCCTCCCGGTCTAGCCCCTGCGTGAGGAGGAGGATTGTGTTAGGTACTCTCTTGATTATCTCTTGGTTACAATGGTTTGGATACAAGCAGAGACTCATCCCAGGATAGGAGATGAACGTTGGGAAAGAGGAACACACACACGCCGCCGCCGCCTGTTCTAAGCCTAGCCGGGATGAACATTGTGCTGTCGACCTGCTGGCTTATATATCTCCTTCCTCGTCTGCCTTGTCGGGCTCAAACATATAGGACACCCACTGCGGTCCAGTAAACTTGTGGTTGGGCCTGGGCTCTCTCTTGGGCCGAGTCGTGGTGGCGCCCTCCTTCTCCTGGCGACCCTGGGCGTTGTTAGCTGGGTCGCTAACACCCCCTCCTTCAGACACGACTTGTCCCCAAGTCGGTGCCGTTGGGAAGCGACGATGAAGATCTTCCAGATCCTCCCATGTATCTGGTGTTGCCGTTGGATCGCGCCAGCGCACCAATCCTTGCTCCAGCATTCTGCGAGACCCGCGGCGCCATCGCCTCTCCAATATCTTGACAGGAACATTAACCACATCAGTAGGAGTAGGAAAAGTGGAAGAAGCACTGGCACCTGGGTGTAGGACACGTCG
Organism: Triticum dicoccoides; assembly: GCF_002162155.2. Taxonomy (NCBI): domain Eukaryota; kingdom Viridiplantae; phylum Streptophyta; class Magnoliopsida; order Poales; family Poaceae; genus Triticum; species Triticum dicoccoides. The sequence continues at coordinate 358,332,614 of NC_041381.1, read as the reverse complement.
CAGTTGGGAGACATGGAACACCGGAAAGATGGCTGAGTTGTCCGGCAGCTGGAGTTCATATGTTACTGCATTGACGAGTCGAATCACCGGATATGGCCCGAAGAACTTGAAGCTTAACTTGTGGTTCGCTCGACGCGCAACTGAAGTTTGAATGTATGGCTGAAGCTTGAGAAAAACTTGGTCTCCCACTTGAAATTCACGCAGAGTGCGATGTTGATCCGCCTGGTTCTTCATCACTTGCTTGGCACACAACAAATGTTGGCAAAGGACATCTTGCATTTGTTGCCGCTCCTCGAGCCACTCATTCAGCTTAGGTATGGGTGTCGCGTTGTCCACTGTGATGCCCAACTGCCGCGGTTCCTGCCCATAAACCACCATGAAGGGGGTCTTTCCTAATGTTGAATGGAAAGCTGAGTTATACCAAAACTCTGCTAAAGCCATCCACTTGCTCCAATTCTTGGGTGAACTATGCACAAAGCAGCGGAAGTACGTCTCCAGACTTTGATTAACCCTCTCGGTTTGCCCATCCATTTGTGGATGATGAGAACTCATTTTCAATTCAACTCCTTGCAGCTTGAATATTTCCTGCCAAACTTTACTTGTGAACACCGCGTCCCGATCCGAGATCAAAGCTTCAGGCATGCCATGGAGTTTGTAGATATGATCAATGTAGAGTTGTGCTATTGTTTGAGCTGAGTACGGATGAGAGACTGGTAGAAAATGTGCATATTTGGAGAAAGTATCCACTACCACCTAGATGCAGTCAAATCTCCCCGATTGTGGCAGCCCTCCAATGAAATCCATGGAAACCAAATCCCAACAATGCTTAGCTACCGGCAGCGGGTGAAGCAGTCCTGGGTAAGGTTGGCGATCTGGTTTTGCTTGTTGATACACTTGACAAGCCTGCACATGGTCTTTAATATGTTGTTTCATCCCTGGCCAAGCAAATAAATGCCTAACACGACGATATGTTGCTGGAAACCCTGAATGCCCCCCAACTGAACTATCATGCAAAGCTCTCATGATCTGTTGCTGCAGTTTGGTCTTATTGCCCAACCAAACACGGCCTCGAAAATGCAACACTCCTTTAGTGTAAGTAAACTTGCCCCCTGCCACTGGTGCGACTGCCAATTGTGCTATTAGTTGTTGTGCTTTAGGATCTTTTTCATAGCCTTTTGTCACCTCTTGCAGCCATGCTGGCTGACACATAGAAATTGCAAGCACTTGAGCTTGTTCATCCACCGGCCTTCTGGATAACGCATCGGCAGCATTGTTATCAGTAGCTTTGCGATAGCAGATTTTTTATTGTAGACCCAACAACTTCGTGAACGCCTTTTGTTGCCATGGTGTGTGAAGTCGCTGCTCTTCTAAATGCACTAAGCTCCTCTGATCAGTCTTGATGATAAACTCAGAGAACTGCAAATAGGCACGCCACTGATCCACGGCCAACACAATTGCAAGGTATTCCTTCTCATATGTCGACAGTCCCTTGGTTCTTGGTCCCAGTGCTTTGCTTAGATAAGCAATTGGATGCCCTTCTTATTGCAACACGGCTCCCACCCCATAGTCACACGCGTCTGTCTCCACGATGAATGTTTTGGTGAAGTCTGGTAGGGCCAAGGTAGGTGCTGTAACCAAAGAATTCTTCAGGGTGTCAAAAGAAACTTGAGTGGCATCTGTCCAATGAAATGGTACATTCTTGCGCAACAAATTAGTCATAGGCCGCGCAATCATCCCAAACTGCTTGACAAAACAATGGTAATACCCTGCTAAGCCCAGGAATGCCCTCACTTCCTTAACTGATGTTGGGGTAGGCCAACTGGCCACTTGTTGTGTCTTCTCACTGTCTATTGACACTCCCTTAGCTGATATGGTGTGCCCCAGGTAGTTCAATTGCTGTTGTGCAAACACACACTTTGACTGCTTCACATACCACTAGTCTTTCTGAAGGATCTCAAGGACCTCACGTAGATGTTGCAGGTGTTGAGCAAAAGATTTACTGAATACCAAGATGTCATCGAAAAAAACCATGGCACAGTAGCGCAAAACTGGATGCAATGTGATGTTCATGGCACCAAGGAAAGTTGCGGGTCCTCCTGCCAATCCAGCTGACATGACCTTAAATTCAAAGTGCCCTGAGTGTGTTTGGAAAGCGGTCTTGTACTCCTCACCCTCTGCTAGACGTATCTGATGATATCCCGCACGTAGATCCAATTTAGAGAACCAGCATGCACCAGCCAACTCATCCAAGATTTCTTCGATAACTGGCACTGGATATTTGCTAACGATAGTCATCGCATTGAGACGCCTGTAGTCAGTACACATACGCCATGTGCCATCCTTTTTCTTCACCAGAATAATAGGTGAAGAAAAGGGACTACTGCTTCGCTGAATAATGCCAGCTTTTAACATTTCCATAATTTGTTTTTCTATCTCTGTTTTCAGCTCTGGTTTATGTCTATATGGCCTCACATTCACTGGTTGTGACCCTGCCATCAAAGGTATCTTGTGGTCACACTCACGCCGTGGTGGTAGTCCGGTGGGCTCTGCAAACACGTCAGCATATTGTTCCAATATTTCAGCAACAGCCGGTGGCAGCTCTGTACACTCAACTGATGTCACGGTGTCTGAATCACTGTCGAAACAAACCTGCACAGTGTAAGCCACAGCTGAATTCTTGGCAATGCTGGCCAACTGCAGACTGTTGAGTTTCTCACATCGCGGCGATTTCGTTGCTACCCCCCAAAATGATATCATATGATCCCAAAGGAATAACTCTGAAGTTTGTGCTGAACGTGTGGCCTTGTGTATACCATGCACAAGCAAGGATCTCCTGAGTACACTGTAGTTCAAACCCATTGGAAACTGATACTCTCACTGGTCTGCTCATCATCTGCAATCCTTGCAACTGAGAAGCCATTTGTTGAGACACAAATGCCGCGGAACTGCCCAAATCCACAAGCATGAGCACCTCTTTTCCTTGTACCCAACCATGCAATTGCAAACAACTGGGAGCTTCTGTGCCTGTAGCTGCATGAAGAGATAAATGCCAAACTTGTTCCACTATGGTTTCCTCCACTAGCTGATGTTCCTGAACTTCCTTGCTTGGAAGAGTATCCATGTGAAATAAATCCAACAGTTCCTCAATTACTTGCAGTCTAACAGTCGGAGGACAAATATGATCGTGCCCCCAACGCTCGCCACACTTGAAGCATAGACCTTTTGCACGGCGATAATTGCGCAGAGCTGTGACTTTGGTTGCCTCGCTACTGGCACGAGCACTTTCAGTCCCCCTGCGGACGTCAGCTGTGGGTGCTGCATTTGGGAGCCGCACGGGTGGCGCTGGCAAACAGAGCGGAGTCTGATACTTGGGACGAGCAGCATACGGCGAGTATCCGGCCGCCTCGCTTCGGGTGTGTCTCTGGCCTTCAGACACTTCTTCTTGCAAGATAGCCAATGCACACGCAGTATCAAGATCACTGGGGCGTTGTACCATGACCACGGAACGGATATCTGCCCGTAGCCCCTCGATGAACCTCGTCAAAAAGTACAATGGATGTATTGCATCAGAGTATGACATCAAATGATTCATGAGAGTTTCAAACTGTTCAATGTATTCAGAAACAGTACTAGTTTGTCGCAGAGCATAAAATTGCCTAATCAGAGTCTGGTGTCGATCTCGACCAAATCGAGTGCACAACAAGGTGCAGAAGGCCTCCCAATCTAGATCGTCAATTTTGGATTGAATAGATTGTAACCAAATGGCTGCAGCACCCGTGAAATGAAGTGTCGCCATGGGAACAAAGTAAGATGGGCTAATTTGAAACATAGAAAAGTACTGCTCACACAGAGTTTTCCAAATTTTTGGATTCTCACCAGCAAATTGGAAAAAACTAAGAGAAGGTGGAGTCTGGCCTAAACTTGCCATGACTTGACTTGAGGATAAATTGATGGCAGAAGGAGACTCGAACAAGCGAGGAAACAGAGGAGCCTGGGAATCGACCGTACCATTGGCCGGAGTTGCCGTCGGCGGGTGCTCTCCCCCCGACGACAGGCTCCGTGGATGATGATGCGCGTCGTGGCCATCGGGCCCATGGATCTCGTCGAGCGAGGCTAGACCACGAGGACCGGCAGTTCGCGACGAGCCACCTGCAGCAGCAGCAGCAGCAGCAGCCCGAGAAGACTGTGTGCTCTGCAGGGCGGAGACCGACTCCTGCAGCTTGGCGAACCGGGCCTCGAGGTCCGGCTGCCATGCCGCGAGCGCCTCCACCTGCTCCGATTGGGCGTTGATCTGCCCCTTGAGGCCTTGGATGTCGGTGCGCGTGTCCGCGCTGGCTTGTGTCAGCGTCTCCGTCAACTTGTCGAGATAAGCTTTGAGCGCCGGATCCATGGTGGCGAACAACCGCTGGCGATCCGCGATCTGCTTGCGTGTCTCCATCGCGAGGAAGGGAGGTGGTTTGGCGTCTGATACCAGGTGTTAGGTACTCTCTTGATAATCTCTCGGTTACAATGGTTTGGATACAAGCAGGACTCAGCCCAGGATAGGAGATGAACGATGGGAAAGAGGAACACACACACGCCGCCGCCGCCTGTTCTGATCCTAGCCGGGATGAACGCTGCGCTGTCGACCTGCTGGCTTATATATCTCCTTCCTCGTCTGCCTTGTCGGGCTCGAACATATAGGACACCCACTGCGGTCCAGTAAACTTGTGGTTGGGCCTGGGCTCTCTCTTGGGCCGAGTCGTGGTGGCGCCCTCCTTCTCCTTGCGACCCTGGGCGTTGTTAGCTAGGTCGCTAACAGATTGCACGAGGTGGAGAACTCCGGCCCCTCCTACCCCCACCATGGTGAGGCCTCCTTTAATGATTCATAGGTAGACAACGAGGACCCGGGACTGCTCGTTGTCGCCTCATCTGCACCAAGGTGGCCGATACGCTCCTGCACACTATCGGTGAACCCCACGCAGTTAGCTTTGCAGGCTGACGACAAGGACGACGGGCTGCTTGTTGTCGCCTCATATGCACCGCGATCGAGACCAATCTGCTCTACATGTCGTTGGCAGGGACAGAGCCAGGAATTTGGTACAGGGGGCGAGTTCCTAACTTGAGCTCTTACATACTAATGAGCTTCGACCCAGCCCAAAAATTAAGACCATATAAAAGGCCAAAACTGAAACCATGTTTTCATGGATGTAAACACTAGACTACCAAATTGTCCATCTTCGACCAAACAAACTTCATTTTGTATTAAATTTATACAACAAAATTGGTACGTTGTACTACAAATAATTGATTTCAATCTGATTTTCATGTCCATCAATCAATGATCATTTATTTTAGACAAAATTAATTAAAAGATTTGAAGTTGATGAGAGGGGTCGTACAGGCATAGATGAAGTCATGCATCTTTAGGTCCATGATGGCTCCTTGTGATAGTGCTTCGCCTAATCCACTTTATGCTGGCTAAAACAATGATCAGGTTGATAATCACCTTCAGCAGGACTAGGGTTGTTCTCTTGGATAGGTTGCAGATCGTTTGCGTTTGCATCGTGTTCACATGGCTGACAACTTGAACCAATTGGCATAAAAAACTATGAATTGATTCATCTCTCTTCATCTTCATGTCTACACAAACACAATTAGAGAATAAAAAAATCCTAATTAGTTTTCCTTGTATGTAGTTCTACAATCACATAAGTACATTATAAGACACAAACTCATTTAATCCTAAAAAAATAAACTAACCCTTTTTCCTCGCTTGGTCGATGTCGGTCGGCCAGAATGTGCATGTGGATCTGCGCGACGGTGCTTGCCTATCACCTTCCCTTCTCGACGGTAGATGATCTAGTAGACGGACACAACAGCGGCGGCGACGGCAGCGAGTAGATTTTTCCGATCGCAGGAAGCCAGGAACTAGCAGAGTGGAAACAAGCGACCAGAGGAAACTACCGTGTACGTGCGACGTGCGTGAGCGTGGGTCCTTCTGTTTCATGGTGGGTTGTTATTCTTTTCTTTTTCTTCTTCTAATATTTGGGCCTTTGACCGGCTACCTGCTGCAATCACTACATGGGCTTTGACCTGCTGCCTGCAAGTACGTGATATATACATATGGGCTTGATATATATACATGGGATATGGGAGGCACAGGGGGGCGAGACAAGTGCGTATCCACAACTTTTCTTCCTCTTGGAATCGTCCCTGGTCGTCGGGAATCCCACACCAAGGCCGATCTGCTGCACACACATAGCTGTCGTGACATGCATATCCACAACTTTTTTTCCTCTTGCTTCCTTTTTGTGGATTTAGCTGGTGGATGCATCTATAATTGGTGGACTCATTCCAACATTGTTTCAATTATTGATTGCTCATGCCTAATGGTCTTCATGAGTGTCCTTTCTGACTGTAATCTATTCGATTTGGGTTTTCATGGTATCCCTTGGGCTTATAATAACAAGCAAGAGGGTTATAAAAATGTCAAGGTGAGACCGGACCTTGCAGTGGTGTGCCCCCAATGGTCTTCTCTGTTTCCAGACTGTAAGATTTCTCATGTTATAAGCTCAAGGTCTGATCATTGTCCTTTGCTTATTCAATTATTGAGAATTCCTCGTGTGGGTAAAATTGTTAAGCAGTTGAAATATGAGGCTTATTGGGAGAGGGAAGGTGTGGTTCTGGAAGACCAAATTAAAGTTTCTTGGAATGAAGGAAGGTATGTTGAGGATTTGAAAGATGTGGCCAACAATCTGAATTCATTCATGAAAATTTTACATGTCTGGAGTAGGAAATACGTTGGATATCTTCCCGAGAAGCTTGACTTGATTAGGAAGAGACTAAATGTGCTTTTTAAAAGAACTGACCGATCTGCTATGGTGGAAAGAGAAAGATTGCTGAAAGACACGGATGAGCTCCTGTATAAAGAAGAAATTTTATGGAAGCAAAGATCACGGATAGAAAAAATTAAATGGGGGGGGGGATCGAAATACCAAATTCTTCCACTCAAAGGCAACTTGGAGGGCTAAGAAAAATAATATATCTAGCCTGAGGAGAGATGATGGAACTATTACTGAGAATGTGGAAGAGATTCACGCCATCACAAACTCCTTTTTTAAGCATCTGTACACCAGTGATAGTATGGTTGACCCTTCGCGCATTATCCCTCTTGTGAAACCGCTTGTCAATGATGAAATGAATGTAGAATTGTGCAAGCCTTTTTCGGATCAAGAAATTAGTGATGTGCTTTTTCAAATAGGACCTCTTAAGGCTCCAGGTCCAGATGGATTTCCTGCTAGATTTTTTTAGCGGAACTGGGGTTTGCTCAAAGAGGATATTACTCATGTCGTGAAGAAGTTCTTCGACACTGGTATAATGCCGGATGGGGTAAATGATACGGTTATTATTCTTATTCCAAAGGTGAAGAACCCACAATATGTTAAAGATTTCCGGCCTATCAGCCTGTGCAATGTTATTTATAAAATTATTTCTAAGTGCCTCGTGAACAGGCTGAGACCGTTACTGGATGGTATGATCTCTCCAACCCAAAGTGCCTTTATTCCTGGGAGACTAATTTTTGATAATGCTCTGATAGCCTTTGAGTGTATACATTCTTTGAGCATGCTTAAGGATAGGCGGGGCAATTATTGTGCTTATAAATTGGATTTAGCCAAAGCGTATGATCGGGTAAATTGGCACTTCCTGAAAAGCATGTTGGGGGCTTTGGGCTTTACAACAGGTTGGATAAACTCGATCATGGCTTGTGTGACGTCCGTCAAATTTTCAGTGCATTTTAATGGTCAGCTCCTGGAGTCGTTCACCCCTTCTTGTGGCATCGGGCAAGAGACCGTTTATCCCCGTATTTATTTCTTTTTGTGGCGGATGCTCTTTCTTTGTTATTACAGGATGTGTGTGCTAAAGGAACTTTGCAAGATTTTAAGGTGAATAGGCATGCTCCGGGTATTTCTCATCTTTTGTTTGCCGATGACTGCTTGCTGTTCTTCAAGGGGTCTATAGATCAAGCATTGACTACTAAAAATATTCTAGCAACCTATGAGAAGGGGACTGGTCAACTTCTAAGCCCGGATAAATGCTCTATTATGTTCGGAAAGAAGTGTAGCATAGAAGATCAAGTGGCTGCCATGGTAATCTTGTGTATTACTGCCGATGGTTTTGAGGATAAATCTCTCAGGCTTCCGGTACCTCAAGGTAGAATGAAGGCAGGTAAATTCCAATCTACTAAAGAAAAGGCTCTTAAAATTCTATCGGACTGGGTAGAAAAATATGCGTCTTGTGGGGCAAAGAAAACTTTTATCAAATCAATTCTTTAGGCTCTTCCGGTATATGCCATGGGTATTTTTAAATTCCCGGCATCGCTTTGTGAGGATCTATCGCATATTATAAGGGACTTTTGGTGGGGCGACGAGGAGGACAGGAGAAAAACTCACTGGTTGGCTTGGGATAAATTGACTAGGACCAAATGTGAGGAGGCATGGGTTTTCGGGATCTAAGATTATTTAACCAAGCCCTTCTGGCTAAGCAGGCTTGGATATTGGTGGTTAACCCAGACTCCTTATGCTCCAAGCTGATGAAGGAAAAATATTATCCCCAAGGGCATATTCTTGACACAGCTTTTCCCCAAGCGGCATCGCTCACTTGGCAAGGTATATTACATGGATTGGATCTTTTTAAATCTGGTGTTATTTGGAGAGTGTGTGATGGGTCTAATATCAATATCTGGAGAGATAACTGGCTTCCAAGAGCCTCGGGCCTTAAAGTTACCACAAAGAAGAATAGGACCAGGATCAAATGGGTTTTTGATCTAATGATGAGTGGACAAAGGAGATGGGATGAGAATTGATTAGGCACCTGTTTTATCCACGTGATGCAGAGGAGATCCTAAGTCTGCGGATTCAGTCGCATGGGGACGGTGATTTTGTTGCCTGGCACCATGAGAAGAATGGGTTTTTCTCGGTTAAAAGCGCGTATAAGATTGCGCTTAGTCTAAAGGACCGTAAAGATAACGAGGGCCAATATAGTGGTGCAATGTTGGGAGAGAGAAAAAATTGGGATATTATTTGGAAGGCCAATGTTCCTCAGAAAATCCGTATTTTTGCATGGCGTGTCGCTATCGATAGTCTGGCTGTCCAGGTAAACCGAGTTCTCCATCACCAAACCACCCTTCGTACCTGTTCTATTTGTGGAGTGGAAGATGAAAGTACCTTTCATGCGTTAGTCATGTGCCCTAAGGCATATGCATTGCGCATGGCCATGAGGGATATTTGGATCTTGCCTACGAAGGAGGCTCTCAAGTATACTGGGGCTGATTGGTTTTTTGTTCTTTTGGATCAATTAAGCCCTACTATGCGTGACCAAATTATTTTCATTTTCTAGAGAGCCTGGCATTTGAGAAACAACATGATTTTTGGTAAGGGGAAGGAATCCGTCTCAGCCTCTACAAGTTTTGTACATAATTATTGGGCATCATTTGTCTCTTTTCATTCATACCCAGAGGTTGACTCAAAAAATAAAGGTAAGAGACAGGTGGCGGGATCATGTTCTACTCCTAATCCTTCAAAAGTTCAGGTGATATGGCAACTCCCCCCTTTGAACTATATAAAGACTAATGTTGATGCAAGTTTTGTGGAGAGCATTAGTGCGGCGAGTGTGGGGGCGGTGGCAAGGGACTCTTCTAGGAGGGTCATAGTCTCCTCCCATGGGATTTCATTGGACTTTGTAAAAAGCGTGGAGGAGGCAGAGCTCCGTGCTTGCATTGCCAGTCTTTATATAGGTATTACTCTACAAAATCCAATAATCTTAGAAACTGACTGTGCGTTTGTGGTGGCGACCTTGGAAAATGAAAATTTTGACAGGTCATCGTTGGTGGATTTGAAGAAGGAAGCGATGAGTATCTCCAAGCTTATATCTAGTCTTAGGATCTCCAAGATCAATCGCTCGGCCAATGTGATGGCCCATATAATTGCTAAATTTAGCTTTGATAATAGATCAGATGGTATCTTAGTTAGTGGTGTTCCGCCCTGCGTGGTGAATTTTGTAATGAGTGATTGTAATAATTATGTTGGTTAATTAATATATGAGGTGGTTTTCTAAAAAAATATTGATTGCTGATGTTATCCATCTGGGGATTTATGTATTTATAGTAAGTGAAGCTCCGTCGTCCACACATACAGTCTGAGAAAGTGAGAAGTGTATTCACCGCTAAACTATATCATCATGTTTACATTTCACAACAGTCAATCAAAGCCATCTGATGTTGGTCTTTTACTTGGAACAAATATATTGTTCTCCATTGTGGTCACCAAGATGAGCAGCTAGCTACTAGTGTCACGGTGATTAAAGGTAAAGTTATCATTATGGCACAGTTCTACTTGTGTTCTTGACTAATCTCATGCTAGAAACGTGTTGTTCTAAGGAGCGATTTGCCTGGGAAGACAACACAGAAGCATCTGATGCATATTGTACTACTTGGGTGCATTTTGGGCGCCAAGGAATGTAGCTTACAAGTTTCCATGCATAGTATCTTTTTGTTGTAAACAAATTCTGACTTTAGTGCGATAATTTGGATCGCAGTGCTTATGATAAGTACACATGCTCTTTTCAGACAAATGTTTTGAGACAAGAGAATTTGTAATCACTTTGGCAAAAAAGATAGAGAAAGGATTTTTATTTTTGTTGATATTGGAGCTCCATCACTCACTGCCACATAACGCAAGCAACTACAATGGTCATTTTTTGTGTAGATCATAAGCATGCAGATATGAAGGTGGATTTACGAGAACAGTTACAATAATATATACATTAATATTCATGTAAGCCATATGAAATTACTCCTGCCCTGTATTTAGTAAAAAAAGATCGCATAATTCATCTTTTCCAATATTTACATTTAAACCAAGTATTGTGTCCATTGCAATTTTCTTATCTAAGTATGTAAGTACACTATGCAAAAAGTTGTTCAATTTATCTACCATCATGTTTATAGACTAAGAATTTCCGCAGCAACGCGTGGGGTATCATCTAGTTGTAGCAATAAGTGTGCGCTGATTTCTTCGTGTTGTGCACGGAAGGGGCAAGAATTCTGATGAGGCGGGCCTCTCCTGGCAAGCCTATCTGAAGTCCAGTTGTCTCGCAGTGCTAGCCAACTGAAGAATCGGCATTGCAGGGTAGCATTGGATTTCCACGTAAATTTGGCTGCTGGTGCGGCCCTCTCCAACAGAACTTGGCGGCATATGCTAAGCTGGCGGAATACTCAACGTCCTTTCCACCTAACATGGAACTTGGTGTACTGGAACCTGATCCGCCGAAACCCAGACATGAAAGTACTCCTGTAGCAGCTCTGGGTCCATATCTGGTCCAACATCCCTTGCCCAAGTAGCATCTTGGAGGCCATCCATAACTGTTCTTTTTGCCCAAATCCAAGCAATGATTTTATCATAAAATCAGAGGAGCCAACTCTTGAACTCGCCATCCAAGGACCCATCTATCCTCTCAGAATAGGGCGCACGTGCCATTGTCCACTGTCATATGTGCCGCTGCTCCAAATAGGGCTAGAGACACCGTTGGTATACTTAGAGTGAACTCATTCCATGGCCATGAATTGTCTGAACGCTGTAGCCATGGCCACCGGGCGTGTAGTGCAATGTTGAGCCACTTGAGGTTTGGGATGCCCAATCCCCTGGCCCATCTCGGCGAGCAAACAAATTCCCATTCAACTGCACAGGATCCACCTCGAGCTTGAGCCTTGCTGCACCATAGAAACCCTCTACATATCTTGATCATGCATGTCAGAGTCTTCAACAGTGTGTCCAACACAAGCATTGAGTGAATAGGTGGTATGGCACATAGAAAAAAATTCAGGAAAGGTATGGCACATAGAAATGATTGCACTAGAAGGAGGCGCCCACACTTGGGCATCATCGCCACACGCCATGTGGGCAAGTGAGCCGCTAGCTGAGCCACAAGACCATCAAACTGGGTTGCCGTTTTCTTCCTTGTGGACAATGGCAATCCCAAATACTTGCACGGGAAGCTTCCTACCGGGCATCCAAGCATCATGCATATCAAATCCATTATCTCCTCGTGCATAGAATTGGCAGCGTATGACTCTTTGTCAAGTTGACATGGAGGCCGGATGCCACTCCATAGACTTGTAGGATGGCTGGACACATATGCATCTCTAGTTCCATTGGCCTCAAGAAAATCATTACATCGTCGGCAAACATGGAAATCCTTTGTTTCAACCCCGATCTTCCGAGTGGTGAGAGCATCTCGTGCTCCGCAGCCAGGGCCGGCCCTATGTTTCGGGAGGCCCTAGGAGAACTCAACGACATGGGCCCCTATGTCCTAAGTCCTAAGACCATATATGTATGTATGCGTGTGCATATATATATATATATACATACACATCTGGGCTATTCTGTTACGCGTAACAGAATATTATTCTGTTACCCTCTCTGTACTGACGTAGTTCATAGTTTGGACTGACGTGTTTTTCAACAAGAACTGATCTTCCTGCGTGCACGACGGACGGAAAAATGGGATGCAATGTGGAGCTTCCGGTCGTTCTCCGGCGCGATGCTGCGGGCCATTTGTTGCTAGAGGACACATGTAAGGGGTTCCGCACGTGCGCACGCTCAGCTGGATGTGTTTTGCGATCTGTAGTCACCGGAGGTGACGGCGTGGGCATTTTGGTGGCGGACGTGTTTTGGGCGTCAGTGTTTACTGTGGGGTTCGTGGGCCTCAATTTATGTCGTGTTTGCCATTTTTGATGTGAGAATTATCGGTATGTTAGAGTTTTTTGAGATTATTTTCATCTGTAATTTATGATTACAAGTCTTGGTGTTCTTGGTCGTTTTCCATGCCCGCCATGGAAATCTGTTCTTCTTTTTCTGTTGTTTTACTTTCGAATTGGTGTTGCAGGGAGAGATATAAGGATTGTATGAAAAGATTTGCGTTGTCAATTTTGTTTCTTTGAGTTGTTTCTAGCCCGGATTCCCATGTTATTTTGTCGTTGGCGGAGGTGGTGTATGGCGGCTGACTGTAAGCTGCGATTTCTTGTAATTTGGTCAAACTATGTGATTAAGTTGCGTGTTTTTTAGTGTTGTTTTGAATTGCTGCCGTATGTGTAGTTGGACTACTGCGTGCCAAAGTTTTATTACTGTGTGTTGACATCGGAGCCGCACCGATGGCTCTGCACTTTGATTATAAAGCCCGAGCCCTCTATCAGTTTCATTCTACGAGCTGCAACCAAAGAAAAGGGAGATGGATCCTGAGCTGGGAGAGGTCAGAGAGGAGGAGGGGGATGCCATAGATGTGAGGGCTGCAGTAGCGGAGCAGAGGAGGAGAAGGCCCAGGCGCAGGCAGATGGCGCGACGTGCTGCCGAGGAGGAACTGGAGGCAGAGTTCAACAGACGGCTTGCGCGTGAGGTGATGGATACTTGCAACTCCAATGAATTGGAGCTTATTTTCCTAGAGGGCAGGGGATGGAACCATATTCAGATCATTAGTTGGGCTAGAGCGAGAGCAGCCACGGCTCCACATCCATCCACGAGGGCAAAATGGCGTCGTTTCTTTGATCGTTATGACTGAAGTAGTGAACATTATGTTTTTAAGATTTTTGTTGTGAGGGAGCAGATGTCTGAATGACTAAATGAATTCAACTTGTTTTTGTCTCTGAATGTGTTCTTTTGTCTGCATATGTTCGACATGTGCACCTTTTAACTGCTTGTTTATCTGAAGTTGAACTGATTTGCGGTCAAATGTTGCATGGCTTGTGTAATAACTATTTCCTACCAGCTGGCTTCCCATCTGCCTATTTATTATTTTTATAATCTACGAGTGTCCCTGACTATAAACGCTATCCATCTATGTGTGGTGTGTGGCCAAGTCTTCCACCTCCCTTTTCTTCCTTCTTCCAGAATCAGATCTAGGTTCCTCTCTCTTCTCTTCGTTGCCTTTTTCTCTGTTCCTGTGTGTTCCATCGAGGATTGTTCATGCGGATGCCTGGCAAAGATGGCGCGCATAGCTGACGGCTGTGTGTACGAGTCTGGTTTGGAGCTCACTCAGACTCAGCGGTGTGGGCAACTTTCCTGTCTGCTGTACAGCAACCATGGGTTTCGTACACCCTATGTTTGTCACCTAACGGATGGTGACTTGAAGGAATCATGGGTATGTGTTTCTATTCGTTTTATCTTCTACTTTCTTGTTGGTTTCTGTTTGAATCCCATGGACTGGATCTGCAGTTTTGTCTTATGAATAGCTAGTCTATATTTTTTTAATTTGGTTTTGTCAGATTTTAACAGTAGGGATTTCTGTGTGTATTTGTTCATTACTTAACAGTATTTTAACCATTTTTTGTATAGTCCCTGATCTGTTTATGAATAGATGTTTTTACTGTAGGTGTATTGATATGTATATTTCTTCAGTTTAGTCAGTTCACATGTCTAGTTAGTTTTGTGTTATTGTTTTGGTTCAGCTTTTTTCCATTTTAGTTTGTTATGCAAATCGTTCCTATATCTGTGTAATAATTCAGTTATGTCAGGTGTTCATTTTGTTTTGTACTCCCAGGCCCATTTGCAGAAAATGTCACCCAGGATCAGGATTGTTGCTCCTAGTTCCGGTGTTCTAAAGATGGAGACTTCAGACAAGAATGGGTATCAGTTGATGGATGTTGCCTACCACATCGACTTTGATGGTTGCATCAACCTAACTACTCGGTGGAAGGAGTTTGTGGCTGAGTCTGGATTTGAGGATGGTGATGTGGTTATGGTTATGTTCTCGAGAGAAGACGACTCTCTAACGTTCAGAATTTATGTGCTGTAGGTTTAAATGTGGCAAATGACGCCGGTTGTGAGATTTGTGTGTGGTCGATTATGTTGCAGTATTTTTTCTTTTAAAACATTTGCATGTGAGATGGTTGAATTGTATGGTATTATCAGAATGGTATGGAACAAGTTATGTAATGTTTTTCCTATTGTTCTGCTCAAGTGTAACTGTTTTTATTTATACATTCTTTATATTAGTAATGGAACAATTTCTATAGTTGAACTGATGGGCATCCTTTGTTTTGACTGGTATATTTTTCATGTTCATAACTCGCAGACGGTGCTATACGCTGATGATTTTTTTAGAACCCCTTTTTGTTGTTGAGTTTGCTGAAATTACATTCTGTTAATGATAGTACTGATCTATTTTAGGTTGTCAATTACCAATCAAATTTGTTTGTTGTATAATATTTTTTTCTTACTTTTTTACATGAATTTTGGAGCACATTTTCTCCTTTTTATAGATGAATAATGATAGTTTTGGTATTTTATAAAATTAAAAAAAATCTTCGCTGCACAATACTATTTTTTTTGTACTTGAACCTTATGAATTGTAGTAGTTGAACTTTTTGGAAATTCGTTTCTGAAATTTTTATTTATAGTCTTATATTTTTTATTTTTTTTACTTCTCATCATTAAGATGTGTTTGAACTTTTTACAATATTTTTGTTTATTAACTGATTTTTCTTGTGAGTTTTTTTAAAAATTATTTGCATTTTTTATTTCTTGTGAATTGTATGGTATTATCAAAATGGTTTGGAACAAGTTATGTAATGTTTTTCCTACTGTTCTGCTCAATTATGAATGTTTTATTTATACATTCTTTATATTATTACTGGAACAATTTCTATAGTTGAACTGATGGGCATCCTTTGTTTTGACTGGTATATTTTTCATGTTCATAACTCGCAGACGGTGCTATACGCTGATGATTTTTTTAGAACCCCTTTTTGTTATTGAGTTTGCTGAACTTACATTCTATTAATGATAGTACTGATCTATTTTAGGTTGTCAGTTACCCATCAAATTTGTTTGTTGTATAATATTTTTTTCTAACTTTTGTACATGAATTTTGGAGTACATTTTTTCTTTTTTATAGATGAATAATGATAGTTTTGGTATTTTATAAAATAAAAAAAAATTAATCTTCGCTGCACAGTATTTTTTTTGTACTTGAACCTTACGAATTGTAGTAGTTGAACTTTTTGTAAATTCATTTCTGAAATTTCTATTTACATTCTTATATATTTTTTATTTTTTTTACTTCTTACCATTAAGATGTGTTTGAACTTTTTACATTATTTTTGTTTATTAACTGATTTTTCTTGTGAGTTTTTTTTTAAAATATCTGCATTTTTTATTTTCTGTCATACGTGATCTACTGGATTTTTGTAATGGGGCGAAGTACTTTGTTGGGCCATCGGCCTGGGTCGTTGTTTTCGACCCGGATAGCTCGTCCCTCGCGGCTGTGCAGCATGGCATGCGCGTGAGCTATGTGTTTAGTCCCACCTTGCTAGTTGAGGGAGTCCTGGACTAGGGGGTGTCCGGACAGCTGGACTATCATCGTCCGCCGGACTCCAAGACTACGAAGATACAAGATTGAAGACTCCGTCCCGTGTCCGGATGGGACTTTCCTTGGCGTGGAAGGCAAGCTTGGCGATACGGATATGTAGATCTCCTACCATTGTAACCGACTCTGTGTAACGCTAGCCCTCTCCGGTGTCTATATAAACCGGAGGGCTTTAGTCCGTAGGACATAACCTCCATTACAACAATCATACCATAGGCTAGCTTCTAGGGTTTAGCCTCCTTGATCTCGTGGTAGATCCACTCTTGTACTACCCATATCATCAATATTAATCAAGCAGGACGTAGGGTTTTACCTCCATCGAGAGGGCCCGAACCTGGGTAAAACATCGTGTCCCTCGTCTCCTGTTACCATCCGCCTAGACGCACAGTTCTGGTCCCCCTACCCGAGATTCGCCGGTTTTGACACCGACATTGGTGCTTTCATTGAGAGTTCCTCTGTGTCGTCGCCGATAGGCTCGATGGCTTCTTCAATCAACAACAACGCCGTCCAGGGTGAGACTTTTCTCCCCGGACAGATCTTCGTATTCGGCGGCTTCGCACTGCGGGCTAATTCACTTGGCCATCTGGAGCAGATCGAAAGCTACGCCCCTGGCCGTCAGGTCAGGTTCGGAAGCCTAAACTTCACGGCCGACATCCGCGGGGACTTGATCTTCGACAGGCTCGAGCCACAGCCGAGCGTGCCGCACCGTCACGATGGGCATGATCTAGCTCTGCCGCCGGACAATGCCTTGGTGGCCGCACATGAATCCGCTCCGGCCCTTAGTCCGAAGCCGATCGCCCAGATCAAGGACCGGTGGCTGGACACCGCCTCAGGGGCTGCAACTTCTGCGGCGATGGAGCCGAACACTGACCTTGTCCCCTATAAAACTCGTGACTCCGAGGTGCCGGACTCCCTGCCGGACTCCGAACCTCCTGCGCCCCTGTCAATCGAATCCGATTGGGTGCCGATCATGGAGTTCACCGCTGCGGACATCTTTCAGCACTCGCCCTTTTGTGACATCCTAAATTCGCTAAAGCATCTCTCGCTATCCGGAGAGCCCTGGCCGGATTACAGCCAAGATGGTTGGTGTCGGTGTACTAGAGTAGGGGTACCCTAGTACCCCGAACTTGTGCACGGGCAGTCGCAGCACCCCGCGGCAAGGCTTGCCGGGTGACCGCCAAGGTCCTCCGTGGTTCCTTTTGGAGCCATTCAAGAACAAAGTATTCAAGCCAAGGAGACAAGACCCCGGCAAGAGGAGCTTGCCGAGAAGGCCAAGCGAGGCATCTCAAGGAACTTGCCGCGACGCGCCACGCGTCCCGGCGAGGCCCGCCATTCAAGAACAAAGTATTCAAGCCAAGGAGACAAGACCCCGGCAAGAGGAGCTTGCCGGGAAGGCCAACCGAGGCATCTCAAGGAACTTGCCGTGACGCGCCACGCGTCCCGGCAAGGCCCGGTGAGCGACAAGCTTCCAGACGCGACAAGACAATGATCGCGGCAAGGTGCTTGCCGCAGCAAGCTACCACTCTGTACCCGCGCTCCAGCACATCCACCAACGTGTCGCCCTGAGACCTTTCCAGGCGTGCGTGGCAGGAGGCTGTGCAGCCAGCGGTGCGCGATGGCTATCGGCGCTGACAAGATTGCCATCGTGGCAAGCGGTGGCGTCCCTGACGGTCCCTTTTTGCACTGTTTGGGCGACGCAGACGGGCATTTAATGCCTTTGTCCCCTGCCGTCAAGGTTAGGTATGATACACTGTACAAGTAGTTGTACCAACCGCAACACTTTTCCATTTTTACCCTTGTTTGCGTTGCCACCTGTCGGTGACCCCTTGAGCATATAAAAGGAGGCCCATGCGCAACGTAGAGGGGGGGTTGGAAGGCAGAAAACACTCACGCTCGGTCTCGTTAGCAGCTAGTGTGTACTGTAGCACTCAGCGCTCCCAAGCAAGAACTCAATACACTCAGACATGCAGCAGTAGGAGTATTATCTCTCCGGAGAGCTCCAAAGCTGGGTAAACTGCTCGTGTGCTTCACCTCGATCCGCTCTTCGCGCGACCTCCGCCCCCCGCCGAACCGAAAGGGGCTCGGTCCGCCGGTCCCATAGGTGTTCGTGGATCCGTTTTCCCCGACAGTTGGGAAGCGGACGACGAAGAAATTCAAAGCCCACCCACCTCCCACTTTGTAGCCACTGTCGAAGATTCAACCGACATGCTAGACTATGGCTCCGAAGACATCGACGGTATGGACGACAATGCCACAGACGAACAAGAGCCAGCGCTCACAGAGCACTGGAAGACCACCCCAACACATGACGTATATATGGTGGATACCCCAAAAGGAAGCGACGACGAGGAACAATGGGGCGCGGCAAAGGATAATCCCGTCGATAAACAACCAAAGCGGCGACGCAAGCGCCGCCCTAAGCCCCGCCTCGGCAAAGACAGCATTCCTAATGACCCAGCGTTAGAGCAGGGCAAACCAGTGGACGATGAGCATGCAACAAAGCAACCGTTCGAACAGGACGAATCGGATAATCAATCCAACCCCGGCGAAACAAACAGTCCAGACGACCTCACACCGGACATACAACCGGAACATAAGAACCTTCACGGAAGACTCGTCGCCACCACAAGAAGCTTGAAGAAGGAAAAACGGAAGCTCAAAACAGCGGAAGACATACTCAGAACGAGGTAGAGCAAAGTGCTCAAAACCGCAGACAAATACGGCAATGGCCATCAATCAAAGAGCTACCCGAAGCGCAAGCTGCTGCCAGAATTTGACGAGGAAGCCATGGAGCCCCCACAGTCAAAAAACAAAGAGGCCGCCTGGCCGGATAGACGGCCAGAGGATAGGACAAAATCTAAAAGCGGCGCCGCACACAAGCCGACTCATGACCCTGGAAAAATAGATGGCCCAGCCAGGTCCATTTATGGGCCAAAAAAGAGGGGCCCAGGAAGCAACACAACACGTCAAGTGTTCGAAGACAGCGGTACACCCAAATACAAGGGCGCCGCACACCCACTATGTTTCACCAATGAGGTGCTGGATCACGAATTCCCGGCAGGGTTTAAACCCATAAACATAGAGGCTTACGATGGAACAACAGACCCTGGAGTCTGGATAGAGGATTATATACTACACATACACATTGCTAGAGGAGATGATCTCCACGCCATAAAATATTTACCCCTCAAGCTCAAAGGGCCAGCCCGTCATTGGCTCAGAAGCCTCCCAGAAAACACTGTTGGAAGTTGGGAAGAGCTTGAGGACGTGTTTAGAGCAAATTTTCAAGGGACTTATGTCCGCCCTCTGGATGCAGACGATCTAAGTCATATAACTCAACAGCCCGGAGAGTCAGCGGCAAATTCTAGAACAGGTTCCTTACCAAAAAGAACCAAATAGTCGACTGTCCGGACGCCGAAGCCTTAGCAGCTTTTAAACACAACGTCCGAGATGAATGGCTCGCCAGACACCTCGGCCAAGAGAAGCCGAGGACAATGTCCGCGCTAACAAGACTCATGACCCGCTTTTGCGCGGGGGAAGATAGCTGGCTAGCAAGATGCAGCACCAGCGACCCAAGTACATCCGAGATCAGAGATGGAAACGGAAAATCACGGCGCAGAAAAGATCAGCGCAGGAATAAAGAGAAAATCCCAAAGAATACGGCGGTCAACGCCGGATTCAAAAGCTCGCGGCCAAATAGCAAATCACTGCCTCTTAAGGATAACAGTGATGAGCTATCCAACTTAAACAAAATTTTGGGTCGGATATGTCAAATCCACAGTACTCCCGGAAGGCCTGCAAACCACACCCACCGAGATTGTTGGGTTTTCAAACAGTCCGGCCGATTGAACGCCGAACACAAGGGGATCGACGCATCAAGCGAGGACGATGATAAACCCCACCAGCAGAGCACCGGAAAACAAAAGACTTTCCCACAAGAGGTCAAAGCAGTAAATTCACTTCATGTGATAATACGGAAAAACAATGCGGCACCCGCTAAAATGGGTCTCGCACGATCCAACCCAGCGGAACGTCGAGATTGGATATCAAAACCAATCACTTTCGACCACCTGGATTATTCCAGAAGCGTTCGAAATGCAGGCTGGACTGCCCTGATATTGGATCCTATAATCGACGGACTACAATTTACACAAGTCCTGATGGACGGAGGCAGCAATTTAAACCTGCTATATCCAAATACAATCCGCAAGTTGGGGATAGACCTTACTAAAATTCGACACAACCGCACTTCCTTTAAAGGAGTGACGCCAGGCCCTCACGCCAAGTGCACAGGCTCCTTATTACTAGAAGTTGTGTTCGGGTCACCGAACAACTTCCGACGCGAAACACTAATCTTTCAGGTCGTCCCATTTAAAAGTAGCTATCAAGCACTATTGGGACGCGAAGCTTTTGTCCGCTTCAACGCCATACCACATTACGCGTCTCTTAAACTTAAAATGCCCGGTCCACGTGGCATCATTTCATTACGAGGGTCATTTAAAGACCCCAGACACGGCTAGACGAGTCCGGCACAAAGAAGCTAGGGGCTCCCTAGCCGCACACCCCTTCACAAGGGGCTGTGCATATAAGCAACAACGAGCTCATATAGACTCCGCTTTACTTATTTATTAATATTTTTCATATACTTTTTTTCGCACGATTTCCTTTCAAACTAAGTTCCTCTCTTTTTACAGACGAACAACGTGCACACCCGTCCAGGATAACGGCACAACGGAGACACAGGCGCAGACGTGCAGTAGGGACCCGTCGCAAGGATTCTTTTCAGATTAATACCCTACGTAAACCTTTTTTACTGTCTCTTGTTGTTATAATCCCCTGGTTTCTCATTATAACTAGAGTGGAGCCTGACGTTTTGGCATCGGCCGCGTCAGACGACCTTGCCCGTACTTGGACACCAGGGGCTTAGGGCATTGTTCTGCCCATTATTATAAAGACCGAACACCTTAGGGAGTGTTCGGTGTCTCGAGTTAGGCCTTATATGCATCAGCTCCGAATCATGTCTTTGGTCAAATGTTGGGTTTGCCCAGCTCCTGTGTTTTGCTGCCTTACGTTCCGTATCATTGGCTAACGCGGCACCAGGAGAACTACTGTGATTGTGCCCCAGTTCGGCTGGGCGAAGCACCTCAGTAGAGAAAGCCGAAAACTGACTGTCATGATACAGCGAGAGACTGGTCAACGACTCGATCGACCACCGGAATGTTTAGAATTCCCTGCTTTGACGAAGGACCGTTTCCCGGTCAGGCACACACGCGCCCCGAATTCGGAGAAGCGCGGTGCCCCCAGGGGCTATATCGTAGCCCCACCCTCGAACTCCAATGGCTAAGTGAAAGTGATAAAGCATCATAGTCTGAATTGCCTCGTTTGCTACGCTACCACCTCCTCAACAGGACCGAGACGTCGGATTAAGTGTGACAATGCGCTATTTTTGCGAACACCCCCGCACCTTGTGCGTGGGGGCTGAAGCCAAAGACTGCCATCTTTCAGGTTATACACACGTATACATAAACGGCCGCATTGGAGATATTTCAATACTTGGAACGCACAAGTATAAAAAGTGATTACATCATAACCATTGTTTTACAAAATACAACGTTCATTTGAACGTGACATTTTTCAAGCACTACGACTCTATTACACGAGCACCACGCATAACTTCCCCAAAATAGTGCTCGGCGGGTAACCGACTTTCGTCCGAACCCTGGGTTGCAACAGCGGTGGCATCCATCTCTGTCCAATGTGTCTTCACACGGGCAAGGGCCATCCGCGCACCTTCTATGCAGGCCGACCGCTTCACCTCCTTGATATGCGGCACCACCCAAAGAAATTGCTGCAATAAGCCAAAATAGCTCGTCGCCTTGGGACTCTCTGGCCAGACATGAGTCACGATATCCGTTATGGCAAGTCCGGACAACCTGTTCAGCTCAGCCCATTCGGCCAACCGATCGGTCAGCGGAAGTGAACGATCCGAACTATGGAATTGAGACCAAAACAGCTCTTCCGTCTTGTGATCCTTCTGACTCCGGAAGTGCACAACAGCATCCACCGCACTTGCCGCTAAGTCCATATATGGATCCTCCGGACCCCACAGCTGGCCAAGCTGGGCATATTTTGGATCCGTAAACCGGCGACGCAGCAGACAAGGCTTGCCAGCCACAATGTCTCCGGCCTGACGCAACTCCTCCTTCATAGCCCGCATTGCAGAACGGGCATCCTTGGCCTCGGCGGTGGCCTTCCCCAGGTCTTCTCACTCCGATAGGCGCTCCTTTTCAAGAGCCTCATTGCGGTCAGTAGCATCCTTTAATTTAACGGCCAATTCGGCCATCTCTTCCCTGCTTCGGCAGTGGGAAGCCCTTTCGGCTTCTAACTCTTCGGCCGCCCTCGAGGCAGCCGCATCACTCCTTCTGGCTTGCTCCTTGGCTTGAGCAAGTTCTGCCCGAAGGCTCTCCACAGCAGTAGCACCATCTGCATCAAGCATAAATATTGTAAGAGGTGGGATTTGACTCGCTTAAACAGGTGACTGCGGAGAGACAACTTACCTTGCGACTCATCAAGTCGCTTGTTGACTAGCGTGATGTCCGCATCCGCCACATCGATTTGCCGCATTAATTCGGCAACTCCATCAGTCCGGCTAGCCCCCGGACTATCCGCCACCTGCATAGGAAAGGCGACACTCAATACCTGCGACTTTGATCCTCGGCACGCTGTCACTTTCGACAACCTACCGAGTCTCAGGGGCTACTATCTACACAGGACGCACTTTCATGTGCAAAACTGTCAAAAAGGTGTGTCGTTTTTATGTACCTCAAACCCCGCCAGCAAACTCCTGACGGCATTATGCAATCCTCTTTCAGCGGACGAAATCCTTCCTATCACCATGCTCATCAATGCACAGTGATCTTCTGAGACGGACGCCCTCTCAAGCAGATCCTTCAGCTCCCCCGGCCGAACACTAGTCGGCGCTGAACTCTTCGGCTCTGCCGGGCTCGGGGATACCCTCCGTGACGACACTTCAGGCTCGTCCGCCCTATCCTACGGTGCGGCGGACAGAGGCGTCTCGCTCTCCATCATCTCCGGACGAAGATCCCCCGAAGACGAGCTCATCTGAGAAGGTCGTAGATCCGAACTACAAGGTAAAAAATTTCGGTTATCCTCAGAAGCACAAATAGGGATGTTTTCTTATTTATGAACTCCCCTTTTCCTACTCACGGCTCGCTGGAGGGCTGATTCTTTGGAGAAGATTGTACGGCCGGGATCTCCCCGGACACAGGACCCTCTGGTGAAGATTTCTTCCCCCGCTTAGAGACTTTGGCCTCCGGACCTTCGGAGGCGGTCCTCTTCTCCCCCTGGAGGGAGGGATTCTCGATCCCCCCTTCTTTAAGCGCCCCCTTGGGCGAGGTGATAGCTCCTCTATTTTCCCCTTGGCCTTCTTCTAAAGGCGCGGCCTCCAACATTCTGACCAGCACGGGCTCCGGTGCGGTCTCTGGGAGGGGGGGCGGACACCTTATCAGCTTTGCTTGCGCTACCCACTCCTGTTGAAGGATAACGGGTTAAAAGGCGGATTATAGATAAACAAGCAAACGGAACGTCCGGACACTGAGCTGCTTACCTGAGTATCCGGGCGATTGCAGCTTAGGCATGCATCCTCGGTCAATTCCGGACACGCCACCTGCGGTCCGAAGAACAACTTATACATCTCCACGGGTGTCGTACCCATGAAGTGTTGGAGAATCCGTGGTCCCTCCGGATTGAAATCCCATAACCTGGGAGGACGGCGTTTGCAGGGCAAAAGACGCCTGATTAGCATCACCTGCATCACCACGACCAGATCGATCTCCCTCGCTTGGAGGTCTCGAATCCGGCCCTGCAATAGGGGCACGTCTTTTGACGGCCCCCAATTGAGCCCTTGGTTGACCCCGACGGAGGTGAGATACGAAGACGACGTACTCACCGGGCTCGGGAGAGGGTATGGCCTGCCCTTGGGCGGGTAACCTGTGCGAAATCTCGTAAGACAGGTCCTTGGCCTCATGCAGCTTTAGCACGCCCCCCTCCGTGACGGAGGAGGGCATCCACCGGCCCTGAAGGTCGGAGCCGGACATTGTTGAAGGTCTGAAGCACTCGAATCTGGGGCTCTGGGTGTTGGAACTCGGAGCAAGGAAAGGATTCGATGGAAGATTGAAGAAAAGAAACGAGCCTTGGTCCTGTTATAAAGAGGGAGAATACCAAGAGCCGTCTCCGTGACCGTTCGGGATTCGCCTTCGATAGAGGAGGCGTGGCGACGGGCGCGGTTGGGTTACCCACGTCCGTATTGATGAGAATCCTAGAATAAGGGGAACACGATCTCTGCTTCGACGAGACGTGCCAAGGAAACCGCTTCCCTAAACGCGCTGAGGCGGTATAATAAAAAACGATTCAAGTAAAGGCTTGGTAGTGGTGTGACTTCATGCCGCAAAATACGTCAGCAGATTGAACTTGTGTACATTTTATTCTCTTTACGGTGGAATGTGGAATT
The DNA here is from genome assembly GCF_002162155.2 of Triticum dicoccoides. Classification (NCBI taxonomy): domain Eukaryota; kingdom Viridiplantae; phylum Streptophyta; class Magnoliopsida; order Poales; family Poaceae; genus Triticum; species Triticum dicoccoides. The sequence continues at coordinate 358,307,686 of NC_041381.1, read as the reverse complement.
TATTTTGCAGAGCCGGACACTATCCTGGTGTTCCTGATCTTCTCTGGATTATTTAAGGGAGGAACCCGCCTTGCAATGCCGAACATTATGCGCGCCGGACTCATCGTCATTGAAGCCAGGTTCAGGGGCTACTGAGGGAGTCCTGGACTAGGGGGTGTCCGGTCAGCCGGACTATCATCGTCCGCCGGACGCCAAGACTACGAAGATACAAGATTGAAGACTCCATCCCGTGTCCGGATGGGACTTTCCTTGGCGTGGAAGGCAAGCTTGGCGATACGGATATGTAGATCTCCTACCATTGTAACCGACTCTGTGTAACCCTAGCCCTCTCCGATGTCTATATAAACCGGAGGGCTTTAGTCCGTAGGACATAACCTCCATTACAACAATCATACCATAGGCTAGCTTCTAGGGTTTAGCCTCCTTGATCTCGTGGTAGATCCACTCTTGTACTACCCATATCATCAATATTAATCAACAGGACGTAGGGTTTTACCTCCATCGAGAGGGCCCGAACCTGGGTAAAACATCATGTCCCTCGTCTCCTGTTACCATCCGCCTAGATGCACAGTTCGGGACCCCCTACCCGAGATCCACCAGTTTTGACACCGACACTAGTCGAGGGGGCTCTAGATTTGTTTATAAGCACAGCCGAGGCTCACCAGTCGAACTCCTCTGAACACTTACCAAAGCGCTTATAAACGGTGCTCTCTCTATCTGTCTCTTGACCTGTGGGCCCTGGACGGCAGGCCCTGCGGTTGTGCGAATTACTAGGGATTCGCCCACGGGCTCGAGTTCAAGTATCTAGCGTTGTCAGGGCCTGCGCCTGTCCTTTGGCAGTCAATTTTTTCATTTTTTTGTTTGGATCTAGTACTTGACTACACCAGTAACTTGGACTGGTACTTTTTTGTCCTTGGGCGGTCAATTTTTTTCTTTTCTTTTGTTTGTTTGTTTGAATATAGTACTTGACTCCACTAGTAACTTTGACTGGTACTGCGCCTGTCAAACAAGCGCACTGCCGCATTAGCACGAGGCCAAGCTAGGAACGGGCCGTAGCAGGCGACGACACGGCGTGCCGCGGCGTGGCATGCGGAGGCGAGTCCGTAACATGACTTGCCCCATTATCTATCTTAGGGGGT
>NC_041381.1:358210110-358305061 GCF_002162155.2 Triticum dicoccoides | reverse complement strand
GCACCGCACCGTACCGAGGGGCATAGTTGTACTAACACATCTTCCTTGTATGGACTTTGCTCCATTATCTATCTTAGGGGTGTGGGTGCGTGGGAGGGAAACAGAATAACCGCACTGCGCCAGTCAAACGAGCGCACTGCCGCGTTAGCGCGAGACCGAACCGGGGGGAGGGGGGTCGGGACCCCCCCCTCCCCCATCTCGGCGAGGCCGAGCCAGGAACGAGCCATAGCTGGCGACAATGCGGCGTGCCGCGGCGTCGCATGCGGAGGCGAGTCCGTAACATGACTTGCCCCCATTATCTTATCTTTATTTTTTAGGGGAAAAACCAGCACCGTTATGAATTATTTTTTCATTTGTAATTTTTTGATAATTTTTTTGTACTGTTGTGAGTTATTATTTGTACTTCAGCCGTTGTTTTCTCCATCTATATTAAATTTTTTATTGTATTTGATTTTTGGTATTATCTTTTGTAACTCGCCAGAGATAGTGGGCTTCGCCACGGTTGTGGGCTTTAGCCGTCCATTTTCTCCCACTCATCTTTTAACCCTCCCACTCACCTTTTAACCTCCAATCTTCCCCATTCCGCTCCTCTCCCGTCCTCAAATCGATTCCGTCTTCGTTCCCCTCTTCTTCTCTTCTCGCAGGGGAAGTTGCTACTCCTGTTTTGCCACGAGAGCGTTGGCCGGAGGGTTCAACCCCAGGGGTGGAGGTCCGGGTGCTCTTTTTTGTTCCTTTTGCTCTACCATTGACTTTGCTTGCATCCTCTTATGTTCAGATTTTCTCTCTATTTCTAATCTGTTGCTCTCTTTGTTGTCACAGGCTGCACTCGCTAGGGTTCCTTTGCTGTTGAACGAGCGTTTGGCGGCAGTGATACTGGATTGCGTGGCGGATTTTGTGTTTGCTGGTAAGAGTTTTGCTTTTGTATGGCGTGCTTCATTTCTGAAATAGTTCAAATCCCTAATTTTTGTTCATGTGTCTTGCAGATCTGGTTTGGCAGATTTTAGGACTATAGATCTCAATGGGTAGATCATCCAGTCCGGACAAATTGAATGTAGGTGATTTTCCCTGTATTTTGGATGATGTTTTAACAGATCTGGTTTTTAGGTTGTACAGTTGTTGCCGTATCGACTTTATAAGTTGTATGTATTTTGATATGTGTTAATTTTGTCCTGGATTGTATGGTGTGTATGGTTTTGGCAGTTGATGCAACCTGCAGACACGTTGTAGTACTTATCACCATGTGTATTTTGAACTGTTGTCCTGGCATTTGAATAGGTTGTAGTAGTCAGTGAAGAACTAGTATGGTGTTGAAAGAGTTGTCTTTTCTGAAGTTTGTTCTACAAATGGTGGGTTCATATTTGTTTTATTCGGTGAACTTGTAGTGTTCACATAGTTGAACTGATTGATTGTTCTTGTACTTTTTTTGCTAATTATGATGTTGTTGCACATGTTGGAGTGCCGGTGCCCCCTGATTCTGACAAATCAGAAAGCTTTCAAGATCTTGTGAATGTTATTTTTGAGACATCAAATCCTCTAGAAGAACTTGCAAATGTTGCTGGTGTTTCCCTTATATTTGCTCTTTTTTTATCAACCTTTAATACATATATATGCTTAGTTACATCACTTGTTCCTTTTGTTTGTGTCCGATGCTATGCGCTTTATTTATCTTTGTGTCTGCAATGTTAATTGTGTTTTAATTTTTATGTGCGTGGTTATGTTATTGCTTTATGCAGTTAATGACAACCATGGTGTTCCAGAGGACATTGCTGATGTTGTTAAAGATATTAATGATGGAATACATTCACTTAACGTTGATGATGGTGATGGCAGCTTGCAGTTGTCTGTTACTCAGTCTCAAAGTGTTGATGGCACTGAGCCTGTTACCCAAGCTGAGGACGTTCCTATGCAATTACAGCTCGAGGATGAAAGGATAAGAAAGAAGAAGTATGAATTCCAGAAGAGAAAGGAATTGGAACGGTGTCAAAAGGCTGCCTGTGTGCAAGAAAGTGATGTTGATGTTTCTCAAGCTCCTAAATATGTAGGCGATGAAGGTGGTGACGCGGGTTTTTCAGCTGTTCATGCCGGATCTCATGGAATTGACATGCCTGTGAGGACAAACTTGATGCAAACTCGTTTGACGCAAGTGTTTGATCGTGATGGAGTTAAGGAGAAGAAAGCTATTTTGAAGAGGAAGATGTCAAATCGAAATCCTGATGGCACACAGAGGCGTAGCCCACGTGTGAAAGCTGGTTCCCAACCTGGTAATAGCAAAGCTGATGCGGATAGTGTTGCTGTGAAAATTGGTCCAAGCAAACTTGGTGGCTCCTCTGTTCGTCGGAGTCCACAATGTTTGACAAATAAGAAGCCTTCTTCGTCTCCTCTTCAAGAGCGGTCTTTGTTGAAAGAAAATAAGAAGCGTAAAGTTCATCCTGCAAAGGTGAACAAAGGTGTGAAGAAGCATGCTCGTGTCGAAGCTGAAGATGCTGTATCTGAAGAAGATGATATTGAAGTTGATTCAGAAGATGAATTTGCAGTGGTATGTGTTTTGTACTGCATGTGACTTGCTAGTTGTACTTGCAATGATTTAATTGTGTTTGGGCTGGTATGCTGGCCTGGTAAGGCTGGTCATTGTTTGCATCTATTTGATTGTGGTACTGATGTTGTTTTAATAGTTGAACTTGTGCAAAGTTTTCTTTGTTTTACTTGCCTTCATATGCTTGTTTTGTTTCCTATATTCATTGTTTGCAGTGGTATGTGTTTTGTTCTGCATGTGACTTACTAATTGTACTTGTAATGATTTAATTTGTGTTTGGGCTGGTATGCTGGCCAGGTGAGGCTGGTCATTGTTTTCATCAATTGAGGGTGGTACTGATGTTGTTTTAATAGTTGAACTTGTGCAATCTTTTATTTTTTTACTTACATTCATATGGTTGTTTTGTTTTCTATATTCATTGTTTGCAGTGGTATGTGTTTTGTATTGCATGTGACTTACTAGTTGTACTTGCAATGATTTAATTGTGTTTGGGCTGGTATTGTGGCCAGGTGAGGCTGGTCATTGTTTGCATCAATTGAGGGGTGGTACTGATGTTGTTGTAATAGTTGAACTTGTGCAATCTTTTCTTTTTCTTTTTACTTGCATTCATATGCTTGTTTTGTTTTCTATATTCATTTTTAAGGTGTGGCTTTTTTGTTTTCATTTACAGCCTGTTAGCGTTATGAGTCCGGTCAAGCCGGTGGGAGGCAATGCCCGAAAAGTTGCCTTGGATGAAGGTGACCAACGGAAATTGAACTTAACTGTGCGATGTTCGTTGAGAGAGGTTGAAGATTGTGCTAAATTGCTCGAGAGTCGGCATGTGGCTAGGGTTCATGCATCTGGTTTTGGTTCTATCTTCAAGTGGAGGGTGAAGTCTAACATTTCCCGCCCTTTGATGGGAGTTTTGTACCTGAGGATAGATTCTGATACAATGACTCTTGACATGGGTGAGGCTAATAAGAATCTTCGCATCACTAGCGATGGTATACAACAATTATTTGGTTTCCCTCGTGGTGGTCGTTCTGCGCCAAGGCCGTCAGAGGACGGATATGACAACACTCTGATGAAGTTAAGATCGGAGCTTGACATTAGCAGGAACAAAGATATCAAGACAATGGATTTGAGGAATAAGCTCAAGGTGCTCGTCAAGGATCCTAGCAAAGATGACCTTGCGCTGAAAGTGTTCTTCATTATTGTGTTTATGAAGGTTGTGTTGCCTGGTTCTGCCCCGCGTGTTTCCAGAGAGGCAACAATGTTTGAGGGTCTCGTCTTTGAGGACCTGGCTAATATGGATTATTGCCAGCTGATGGTTGATGAGCTTAGAAGGGCTGTTGCCAAGTACCAAGATGGTGATACCATGGGGAAGGCAATCACAGGCTGTGCCATAGGGCCTGTACTACTGTACCTTGACTGCCTTATCCGTGGCAAGACTGCGGAGCCTGACATGCGAGTCCCCCGCATATGTTTCATGGATCCTGCCAAGCTTTCCGATCTGGTTGATGCAGATTTGATAAAAAAAGGCAATGCAGATCCAAAGACTTGGGTGTTTGGGAAGCTTCCGGTGAGTTTTGTTTGTTTTGTGTCTTGCAGACCTTTTTTTATTTTAGGTATAGCTATTTTTTGCTGTAGTGGACATGTGTACTGTAGAGTTGTCTGTTTATATTTTGTATGGTTTAGGTATGGTTTTTTAGTACTGTTGTTTCGTGTGTGGTTGAACTGAATAACTTTGTTCAACTGGCCTGTTGGTAAATACTAACAAATTGGCAATGACAGTTAAAGTTTATTAGTGGTGTTGATTTTAAATCTGTTAATATCATGATTTATTTTTCCCTATGTGTTGCATTGACTAATTAACTATTTTTCCCTTTTGTTTGTAGTGGAAAACTCACGAGGAGGTTTTTTTTCCGAGTGTATAAATGGCCAGTCCTGGAGATGCCGTCGTCTCAGGTTCCAAAGTTTTCATCTCTGCCCGATGAGTTGAGGGATGGCCGTGGTGTTGAGGATGCTGGTTATGTCCCCCTGGACCTAGTAATGCTAGTGCTTCACAGAGGCAGGTTTTTGGTATTGATGTTGCTGTTTCAGCGTTGGAGCGCGATGAGCATATCTTAAGTAATGTGTGTTCTGAGCTGCAAAAGGTCCCAACGACAGTTGAGCGTCTGAGCTGTATCAATGGTATCCTTCCTGAAGGTCATCAGTTTAATGTTGATGAAGCCGTTGACTACATTGAGATGGAGAGAATTTTAATCGGTGATATGCGTGACAGTGCCTCTAATCTAGTTCAGAGCTCGGTTCGTCCGTTGAACAACATGAAGCATTTCAGAACTACACAAAACTCTCGCTGCAAGCCATATGAAGAAAGTGCAAATGTTGTTATCAAGCAGTTTGAGCAGGATGAGGCTGCTGCCACCGACAGCAGGGCTGGTGATGGTACTGAGGCTAATGTTTTTGATCACGAAAAGAATGATGTTGGTTTTGAGCATCCTGATGTTGATGTGAGTCAGTCCTCGGTGTGTGCAATTTTTACTTTGTTGTTCTGCTGTCAGTGTTGTAGTTGAACTCCCTCATCTTCATCTATTTATTAATAATTTTCTTTCATGCAGATTGATCAGGATGAGGCTGCTGGCACCGACAGCAGGGATGATGATGGTACTGAGGCTAATGTTTCTGATCAGCATATGAACGATGTTGGCTTGTGATACGTCTCCAACGTATCTATAACTTTTTATTGCTCCATGCTACTTTATCTACTGTTCTGGACTATATTGGGCTTTATTTTCCACTTTTATATTATTTTTGGACTAACCTATTAACCGGAGGCCCAGCCCAGAATTGTTGTTTTTTGCGTTTTTCAGTGTTTCGAAGAAACGGAATATCAAACGGAGTCCAAACGGAATGAAACCTTCGGGAATGTGATTTTCTCACCGAACGTGATCCAGGAGACTTGGACCCTTCTCGAAGGAACAAAAGAGGCGGTCGCGAGGGTGGGGGGCACCCCCCTGGGCGCCCCCTTGGGCACGCCCCCCTACCTCGTGGGCCCCCTGCTGCTCCACCGACGTACTCCTTCCTCCTATATATACCTACGTATCCCCAAACGATCGGAAGAGGAGCCAAAAACCTAATTCCACCGCCGCAGCCTTCTATATCCACGAGATCCCATCTTGGGGCCTGTTCCGGAGCTCCGCCGGAGGTGGCATCCACCATGGAGGGCTTCTACATCAACACCATAGCCCCTCCGATGAAGTGTGAGTAGTTTCCTTCAGACCTTCGGGTCCATAGCTAGTACCTAGATGGATTCTTCTCTCTTTTTGGATCTCAATACAATGTTCTCCCCCTCTCTCGTGGAGATCTATTCGATGTAATCTTCTTTTTGCGGTGTGTTTGTTGAGACCGATGAATTGTGGGTTTATGATCCAACTTATCTATGGAAAATATTTGAATCTTCTCTGAATTCTTTTATGTATGATTGAGTTATCTTTGCAAGTCTCTTCGAATTATCCTTTTTGGTTTGGCCAACTAGATTGGTAGTTCTTGCAATGGAGAAGTGCTTAGCTTTGGGTTCAATCTTGCGGTGTCCTTTCCCTGTGATAGCAGGGGCAGCAAGGCACGTATTGTATTGTTGCCATCGAGGATAACAAGATGGGGTTTTTATCATATTGCATGAATTTATCCCTCTACATCATGTCATCTTGCTTAAGGCGTTACTCTTTTTTTAACTTAATACTCTAGATGCATGCTGGATAGCGGTCGATGAGTGGAGTAATAGTAGTAGATGCAGAATCGTTTCGATCTACTTGTGTCGGACGTGATGCCTATATACATGATCATACCTAGATATACTCATAATTATGCTCAATTCTGTCAATTGCTTAACAGTAATTTGTTCACCCACCGTAGAATACTTATGCTCTTGAGAGAAGCCACTAGTGAAAACTATGGCCCCCGGGTCTATTTTCATCATATCAATCTCTATCGCTTTATTTACTTGCTTTGTTTTTATACTTTACCTTTTATTTTTCGCTTTGCATCTATCTATCAAAAATACCAAAAATATTATTTATCATCTCTATCAGATCTGACTCTCGTAAGTGACCGTGAAGGGATTGACAACCCCTCATCGCGTTGGTTGCGAGTAGCTATCGTTTTGTGTAGGTACGAGGGACTTGTGCGTGGTCTCCTACTGGATTGAACCTTGGTTCTCAAAAACTGAGGGAAATACTTATGCTACTTTGCTGCATCATCCTCTCCTCTTCGGGGAAATCCAACGCAATGCTCAAGAGGTAGCAAGAAGAATTTCTAGCGCCGTTGCCAGGGAGGCTCACGCAAGCAAGTCAACCATACCAAGCACCCATCACAATCCCTATCTCTCGCATTACATTATTTGCCATTTGCCTCTCGTTTTCCTCTCCCCCACTTCACCCTTGCCGTTTTATTCGCCCTCTCTTTTTCGTTCGCCTTCTTCCCGTATGTATCTTTGTTTGTGTTTCCTTGTGCCTTCTATATGCTTGCATCTTCGCTTGTTGAAAATCTATTGATATGGATCCACTTAAAGTGTTCTACTTCGATCATCTTCGATCCTTATGTGCTCGTGCTGAAACCCCAACTAGCCTAGTTGATGGGAAATCTTTAGATGAGCATGCTCATTTTGTGCGTCATCGTTTGTCTGAAAAGGGGAGACTCTTACGGTATCATATAAATAGTTTGCTATGCTATGCTTGGAATCTTTGTGAAATGTGTGATTTTACTTGTTGCTCTAAGAACCCTAAAAAACACCTTCCCTACCTATGTGAGTTCAATGATAATGAAATCTTATCTTCTTGTGCAAAGGGTGTTTATAGTTACTATGATATCGAACAATTGAAGAATTTGTCGTTTTTAAGGGTGCTCATGAAGTTGCTTCCTTGATTGAAAAGTATGATTTTACTCTCAACAAATCTGAAAATTCCGTCATACTTAATTATTGCAATGAAAACCTAGCTCATAATGTCTATGTCCAAGAATTTATTAAAAGAATGACCGTTGATTTGGAAGAAAATAATGATATGCTTGAATCTATAGATAATGATGATTCCGATGATTTGATTGAAATATCCCTTGATGAACATGATGCTTGCTATTCTTGTGGCCATGATGCCAATATTTATGAAGATGAATTTGCTATAGTTCCTTATGTTAAACATGAGATCGTTGCTATTGCACCCATACTTGATAGTTCCTTTGATGAAAAGCATGATTGCAATGATTATATTATAAATTCTCTTGATGTCAATTGTGCTAAAAATATGCAAAACCATAATCTTGGGGATGCTAGTTTTGCTATGTCTACTATTTGTTGCAATGATCACGATTGGGGTGATTTTTCTTATGATCTTGAAAATTTATTTAATCCCCATGATGAATATGCGATTGATAATATTGTTTGCAATAATATTGAAAGTTGGTTTGGAAGAGTGTCAACTTTAGATCCCACATATTTGGATAACATTCAGTCTTATGAAATTTTTGATAAAAGTGGGTTTGGAGAGGTCATGACATTAGTTAATGTTAGTCCCACTATTTCGGAAGAGTGTCAACTTTGCATGCATGTAGATCGTGTTGAGAATATGTTATGTGATGGCTATATTGTTGAATTTTCTTATGATCCTACATGTAATTATTATGAGAGAGGAAAACATGGTTATAGAAATTTTCATGTTACTAAATTACCTCTCGTTATGTTGAGATTGCTATTGTTCCTTTACGCTTCCTTGCATATGCTAGTTTTTGCTTGCTATGATAATTTGTTTTTCTATAAGATGCCTATGCATAGGAAGTATGTTAGACTTAGATGTGTTTGTCACGTGTTTTATGATGCTCTCTTTGTGCTTCAATTCTTGTCTTTCATGTGAGCATCATTAAAATTATCAATGCCTAGCTAGTGGCGTTAAACGATAGCGCTTGTTGGGAGGCAACCCAATTTTATTTGTGTTTTTTGTTTTTGCTTCTGGTTAGGAATAAATAATCCATCTAGCCTCTGTTTGGATATGGTTTTATGTTTTAATTAGTGTTTGTGCCAAGTAGAACCTATAGGATAACCTACGATGATAGTTGATTTGATTCTGCTGAAAAACAGAAACTTTGCACGCACGAATATAATTTTGTTAAATCACAGGAAAGTGTTTTTGCGTTAATTCCTTTTTCTGATGTTCAATAAACAAATTTTCCAGGACTTCCTATTTTGGTACAATTTTTAGAGTTCCAGAAGTTTGCGTTAGTTACAGATTACTACAGACTGTTCTGCTTTTGACAGATTCTTTTTTGCGTGTGTTGTTTGCTTATTTTGATGAATCTATAGCAAATAAAATAGTTTGTAATCCATAGAGAAGTTGGAATACAGTAGGTTTAACACTAATATAAATAAAGAATGAGTTGATTACAGTACCTTAAGTAGTCTTTTGTTTTCTTTCTCTAACGGAGCTCACGAGATTTCTGTTGAGTTTTGTGTTGTGAAGTTTTCAAGTTTTGGGTGAATTCTTTTGATGGATTATGGAACAAGGAGTGGGAAGAGCTTAAGCTTGGGGATGCCCATGGCACCCCCAAGATAATCCAAGGACACCAAAAAGTCAAAGCTTGGGGATGCCCCGGAAGGCATCCCCTCTTTCGTCCACTTCCATCGGTAATTTACTTGGAGCTATATTTTTATTCACCACATGATATGTGTTTTGCTTGGAGCGTCTTGTATCATTTGCATCTTTGCTTGTTAGTTTACCACAATCATCCTTGCTGTACACACCTTTTTAGAGAGCCATACATGAATTGGAATTTGTTAGAATACTCTATGTGCTTCACTTATATCTTTTGAGCTTGATAGTTTTGCTCGTAGTGCTTCACTTATATCTTTTGAGCGTGATAAGTTTTGCTCTAGTGCTTCACTTATATCTTTTAGGGCACGGAGGTGGATTTGTTTTAAAGAAACTATTGATCTCTCATGCTTCACTTAGATTATTTTGAGAGTCATTAATAGCATGGTAATTTGCTTAATGTTAATATACTTGGTATTCAAGATATGTGAAACTTTCTTTTGAGTGAATTGAATACTAAGATAAGTTTGATGCTTGATAATTGTTTTGAGATATGGAGGTGATAATATCAAAGTCGTGCTAGTTGGGTGATTACGAATTTGATAAATGCTTGTGTTGAAGTTTGCAAGTCCCATAGCATGCACGTATGTTTAAAGTTGTGTAACAAATTTGAAACATGAAGTGCACCTGGCTTGTGCACTCTTATGAGTGGCGGTCGGGGACGAGCGATGGTCTTTTCCTACCAATCTATCCCCCTAGGATCATGCGCGTAATACTTGATTTTTGATGGCTTCTAAATTTTTGCAATAAGTATATGAGTTCTTTTGACTAATGTTGAGTCCATGGATTATACGCACTCTCACCTTTCCGCCTTTGCTAGCCTCTTCGGTACCGTGCATTGCCCTTTCTCACCTTGAGAGTTGGTGCAAACTCCACCGGTGCATCCAAACCCCGTGATACGATACGCTCTATCACACATAAACCTCCTTATATCTTCCTCAAAACAGCCACCATACCTAACTATTATGGCATTTCCATAGCCATTCCGAGATATATTGCCATGCAACTTCCATCATCATCATCATGACATACATTACTTTTGTCATATTGCCATTGCATGATCATGTAGTTGACATCGTATTTGTGGCAAATCCACCATGCATTATTTTTCATACATGTCACTCTTGATTCATTGCACCATCCTGGTACACCGCCGGAGGCATTCATATAGAGTCATATCTTGTTCTAAGTTCCGAGTTGTAATCCTTATGTTGTAATCAATAGAAGTGTGATGATCATCATTTTTAGAGCATTGCCCAAAAAGAAAAAAAAAGAGAAAAAAAGAGAAAGGCCAAAAAATGGCCCAAAAAAAAGAAAAAAAAGAAAAGAAAAAAGGGCAATGCTACTATCTCTTTTTCCACACTTGTGCTTCAAAGTAGCACCTTGTTCCTCATGTAGTGAGTCTCATATATTGTGCTTCAAAGTAGCACCTTGTTCTTCATGTAGTGAGTCTCATAAAGTTGTCCTTTTTATACTAGTGGGAATTTTTCATTATAGAACTTGGCTTGTATATTCCTACAATGGGCTTCGTCAAATGCCCTAGGTCTTCATGAGCAAGCGAGTTAGATGCACACCCACTAGTTTTCTTTTGCTGAGCATTCATAGCTCTAGTGCATCCGTTGCATGGCAATCCCTACTCCTCATGCTGACATCAATTAATGGGCATCTCCATAGCCCATTGATTATCCTCGTCAATGTGAGACTTTCTCCTTTTTTGTCTTCTCCACACAATCCCCATCATCATATTCTATTCCACCCATAGTGCTATATCCATGGCTCGCGCTCATGTATTGCGTGAAGGTTGAAAAAGTTTGAGATTATTTGAGTATGAAACAATTGCTTGGCTTGTCATCGGGGGTATAGAAGTTGGGAACATCTTTGTGTGACGAAAATGAAGCATAGCCTAACTATATGATTTTGTAGGGATGAACTTTCTTTTGCCATGTTATTTTGAGAAGACATAATTGCTTTGATTAGTATGCTTGAAGTATTATTATTTTTGTGTCAATATGAACTTTTGTCTTGAATCTTTCGGATCTGAATATTCATATCACAATTATGAAGATTTACACTGAAATTATGCCAAAGTATCACTCCGCATCAAAAATTCTTTTTTATCATTTACCTACTCGAGGATGAGCAGGAATTAAGCTTGGGGATGCCTAATACGTCTCCAACGTATCTATAATTTTTGATTGCTCCATGCTACTTTATCTACTATTTTGGACTATATTCGGCTTTATTTTCCACTTTTATATAATTTTTGGGACTAACCTATTAACCGGAGGCCCAGCCCAGAATTGTTGTTTTTTTTGCCATTTTCAGTGTTTCAAAGAAACGGAATATCAAACGGAGTCCAAACAGAATGAAACCTTCGGGAATGTGATTATCTCACTGAACGTGATCCAGGAGACTTGGACCCTGCTCCAAGGAACAAAAGAGGCGGTCACGAGGGTGGGGGGCGCCCCCTGGGCGCGCCCCCTACCTTGTGGGCCCCCTACTGCTCCACCGACGTACTCCTTCCTCCTATATATACCTACGTAGCCCAAACGATCGGAAGAGGAGCCAAAAACCTAATTCCACCGCCGCAACCTTCTGTATCCACGAGATCCCATCTTGGGGCCTGTTCCGGAGCTCCGCTGGAGGGGGCATCCACCATGGAGGGCTTCTACATCAACACCATAGCCCTCCGATGAAGTGTGAGTAGTTTCCTTCAGACCTTCGGGCTAGTAGCTAGATGGCTTCTTCTCTCTTTTTGGATCTCAATACAATGTTCTCCCCCTCTCTCATGGAGATCTATTCGATGTAATCTTCTTTTTGCGGTGTGTTTGTTGAGACCGATGAATTGTGGGTTTATGATCCAACTTATCTATGGAAAATATTTGAATCTTCTCTGAATTCTTTTATGTATGATTGAGTTATCTTTGCAAGTCTCTTCGAATTATCCTTTTTGGTTTGGCCAACTAGATTGGTAGTTCTTGCAATGGGAGAAGTGCTTAGCTTTGGGTTCAATCTTGCGGTGTCCTTTCCCTGTGACAGCAGGGGCAGCAAGGCACGTATTGTATTGTTGCCATCGAGGATAACAAGATGGGTTTTTATCATATTGCATGAATTTATCCCTCTACATCATGTCATCTTGCTTAAGGCGTTACTCTGTTTTTAACTTAATACTCTAGATGCATGCTGGATAGCGGTCGATGAGTGGAGTAATAGTAGTAGATGCAGAATCGTTTCGATCTACTTGTCTCGGACGTGATGCCTATATACATGATCATACCTAGATATACTCATAATTATGCTCAATTCTGTCAATTGCTCAACAGTAATTTGTTCACCCATCGTAGAATACTTATGCTCTTGAGAGAAGCCACTAGTGAAACCTATGGCCTCCGGGTCTATTCTCATCATATCAATCTCTATCGCTTTATTTACTTGCTTTGTTTTTACTTTACCTTTTACTTTTCACTTTGCATCTATCTATCAAAAATACCAAAAATATTATTTATCATCTCTATCAGATCTCACTCTCGTAAGTGACCATGAAGGGATTGACAACCCCTAATCGCGTTGGTTGTGAGTAGCTATCGTTTTGTGTAGGTATGGGGGACTTGTGCGTGGTCTCCTACTGGATTGATACCTTGGTTCTCAAAAACTGAGAGAAATACTTACGCTACTTTGCTGCATCATCCTCTCCTCTTCGGGGAAATCCAACGCAGTGCTCAAGAGGTAGCAGCTTGCAGCACCCTATTGTTGATGTGAGTCAGTCCTCGTTGTTTGTATGTTTTTACTATGTTGTTCTGCTGTCAGTACTGTAGTTGAACTTCCTGATCTACATCTATTTATTAATTTTTCTTTTCATGCAAGAGACCAGTCATAATGTTGAGGCTGCTGTTGACCGTGGAGTTAATGATCCATCCACTGATAAGTGCAAGGTTATTTTTATTTTCATTGTGTTTATTCATATTTTCTTGAATTTTCATGCGCACCAATGTGTCTTGCTTGTTCATTTTTCTATCCCACACCGTTTAGAGTTTGCAAGGGGGTAGCTACCTTTTTTGTTACTGTTGTTTTAATTCCTTGTGTTTATTGTTGCTCATAATAGCATTGTTTTTTCCCTCATTACATTTGAATCAGGGTCCTATTGTTGGCGATGAGCCTTGTTTGCCCGTTGGTGATGTTGCTTTGAATGTTAGCAGCAGCAAGTTCGATGATGTTGCTGTGAATGCTTCCAAGGTTTCTTTTCCGTGCACCTCTTGGTAGCTTATTTTTTATTGTTAGTTTTGTTCATATTATTCACTTTTTCTGAATTTTTATTTTCGTCAGATTACTGATGTTGAGCGTGAGGTTGTCCTTAGTGGTGGAGATGATGCTCGTGATGTTCCATTGAGTAGTGGGCGCAATGTTGGTACCAAAGTTGCTGATGAGGATGCTGGTGCTGCCAGCATACTTGATTCCAAATCGCCTGGTGTTGGTATTGCTGGGAATGAAAATGTTTCTGGTTGTGAAGATTTGCCGCCGGAGAATTTCCCGCCTGGAGGTCTTGATTACGGTGATGCATTGCGAGATGCTTCTAGCGTGGAGGAGGTGCCATCCGAGGATGATGGTTTACTTCTGTCAATTTCTTCTGACCCCTTGACGCAGGAGGCGCTCTTGTCGTCCTAGGATTTTCTTTCTACAGACCCTGAAAGTGCAGCAATATTGGTGTCCTCTCAAGATGTCCCATCGTCAAACCCTGAAACTGGAGGCATAATGGTCTCATCACGGGAACTACCATCATCGTCAAACCCTGATAGTCCAGGTAAGGACTTGTAAATGGGGCGTACTTCTCAATTTTGGCATTTTGGACATGTTCTCTTGTAGTTGTTGAACTTATTATTTTTCGTCATTTTCTGCAAGCAGAAAGTGGTAATGTTGTTAAGGTTGATACGTTTTTCTTTGCTGTTACGAGGTTGCGCACGAACCGTACGAAATGGTTAGTTTGGGATTTTGCCCGTACCATTTTTGTCTCTTTTTCTTTCTCTCGTATGATTATAGTTGTTGTTGCAGTATTTTTAGCTCATGTAATCTTTTGTGTTTTTCTAGTCACAAGCCGATGTTTCAAAATAAAGAATGTGATGCCAGTGTTGGTTCTATTGCTAAAGCGTTTGTCCCCACTGGCATGCTCAACTCAGACAGTGCTGATGTTGTTTTATATTCTCTACGTCAGAAGTACCGAGACACTGACAAGTTGATAGTTCCCAGATGGGTGACGGTCAGTATTTTGCTTTTTTGTAAATAGGATGATAACTTGTTTTGCCAATTTTCTAACTGTTGTTGTTCTTTTTGTACAACAGAGCAAGATCCGTGATGGAAATATTGATTCCAACGTGCTAAATTGGTTCACGAGATCAGGTGCTGATGGTTTTGACCAAGTAGGTGAACTTGGACTTTTTGTACTCATTAACTAGAATTGTCATGTTTTCTTTGCAGTTTAAGGAGGTGTGGGAATGAACTTGATTAGCCTGCTTTTACACCTGTACTTATGAATGATCCGTGCTTCTTTTATTAAAGCTGCACTTATTGTTGCAAGGAAATTGAACTAATATGATTGTTCCTCAATTTTGGGTGGTGGATATAAATTCTTTATGATTATGTGATTTTTTGTTTGTACTTCTGAATTTCAATTTCCCTCTTTTATTTTATTGTTTGGAGGCTGAATTTTTTGTTTCATTATGATTTGGTAAATTCATTTTTCCTCTGCGATTTTTTTTCAACTTCTTTTCCCTACATTTGATCCGCCGTCATTTGTGGCTACCATGAAGCCTAGCGAAGAATCTGGGCATTGGTGCTTGGTTGTTCTGAATTTGAGGTTCCGTCGTTTCGAGTGTCTTGATTCACTCCGTGATGAAACCTGGGGTGATGCAGTTAGATTCTTAAGGAATATGAAAGATAATATAAAGAAGCTTTGGAGGGAGTCCAGTGTAGACAGGGCCAAACCGTTCTCACCGGTGCATATTGATGGTTTCTCTTGCGAGTTTGTGCGGGTGCCTCAGCAGGAAAACACGTGAGTATCCGTTTTTAATGATTTTTGCTGGTTGTTTTTGTTGCTGGGAGGATGTTGTTCCTATATTTTTCGGATTTTGTGTTGTACCATTTTTTTCCTTTGTTTACAGGCATGATTGTGGATTCTTTATGCTACAAAACTGCAAGACCTATTATTGCCGGGGGGATGGTGTAATTGAAATGGTCGTTTACAGCCATGAAGACATTCTGGACATTAGGAAGACTTTGTTGTATACCTGCGCAAGTAGCGATGTATTTGATGTTGACTTCTGGGGTTTGTTTGGCATCGAACCCCGTACGTTTGCATGGACTTTTGTAATTATTTTGCAGCTTGTACTTCTCTATTAGTACTATCATGAAATATGTATTTGAACTTACGCTTTGTGCGGTCTTCTTTTTTTTCAGGTGAGTGGCTGGATCTTGGTGAGCATGACTATGATAACCCACAAGTATAGGGGATCGCAACAGTTTTCGAGGGTAGAGTATTCAACCCAAATTTATTGATTCGACACAAGGGGAGCCAAAGAATATTCTCAAGTATTAGCAGCTAAGTTGTCAATTCAACCACACCTGGAAACTTAGTATCTGCAGCAAAGTGTTTAGTAGCAAAGTAATATGATAGTGGTGGTAACGGTAAAAAAAGTAAAGACAGCAAAAGTAATGTTTTTGGTATTTTGTAGTGATTGTAACAGTAGCAACGGAAAAGTAAATAAGCGTAAACCATTATATGGAAAACTCGGAGGCACCGGATTAGCAATGGATAATTATGCCAGATGCGGTTCATCATGTAATAGTCATAACATAGGGTGACACAGAACTAGCTCCAGTTCATCAATGTAATGTAGGCATGTATTCCGTATATAGTCATACATGCTTATGGAGAAGAACTTGCATGACATCTTTTGTCCTACCCTCCCGTGTGTCGGGGGAAACGGACCCACGAGCACCTATGAGACCGGCGGACCGAGCCCCTTTCGGTTCGGCGGGGGGCGGAGGTCGCACGAAGAGCGGATCGAGGCGAAGCACACGAGCGATTTACCCAGCTTCGGAGCTCTCCGGAGAGATAATACTCCTACTGCTGCATGTCTGATTGTATTGAGTTCTTGCTCGGGAGCGCTGAATGCTACAGTACACACCAGCCGCTAACGAGACCGAGCATGAGTGTTTTCTGGTTTCGAACCCCCCTCTACGTTGCGCATGGGCCTCCTTTTATATGCTCAAGGGGTCACCGACAGGTGGCAACGTAGACAAGGGCAAAAATGGAAGAGGAGTTGCGGTTGGTACAACTACCTCTACAGTGTATCATACCTAACCCTGACGGCAGGGGACAAAGGCATTAAATGCCCATCTGCGTCGCCCAAACAGTGCAGAAAAGTGACCATCGGGGGCGCCACCACTTGCCACGATGGCAATCTTGTCAGTGCCGCTTACCACCGCGCACCGCTGGCTGCATAGCTTCTCGCCAAGCGCGCCTGGAAAGGCCCCAGGGCGACACGTTGGTGGATGTGCTGGAGCGTGGGTACAGGGTGGTAGCTTGCCGCGGCAAGCGCCTTGCCGCGGTCGTTGTCTTGTCGCGTCCGGAAGCTTGTCGCTCACCGGGCCTCGCCGGGACGCGCGGCGCGTCGCGGCAAGTTCCTTGAGATGCCTTGGTTGGCCTTCCCGGCAAGCTCGTCTTGCCGGGGCCTTGTCTTCTTGGCTTGAACACTTTGTTCTTGAATGGCTCCAAAGGAACCACGGAGGACCTTGGCGGTCAACCGGCAAGCCTTGCCGCGGGTCGCTGCGACTGCCCGTGCACAAGTTCGGGATACTAGGGTACCCCTACTCTAGTACACTGACAGGAGCCCCCGGGCCTGGGCCACACACGGTGCCGAGCACTGTTGGGCCAGGCCCAAAATAGGGCACGGGCACGCGCGGCCTGGGTTACGCCGCATCTTACTCCATATCCACCGCGCCCTCCCCCAACGGCATGCGTCGAATGCGGCGTCGTGGGAGAGATTCTGGGTGGTTTCTTTATTCGTAAAGACGTAACGTCCGCCCCCTCCCCCTTTATAAGCAGGGGAAACAGGGGCAGTTCGTCCATCTCGCCAGTTGCTGTTCCAATCTCAAAAATCTCCGCCGCTCCCCCCTTCTTCCAAAGCCGAAAGAGAGCAGCGCTCCGTCCCCCATCGCCGCCAGCGCCACCAACGCCTTCGATCTCCCCCACTACCTCCGCCATGTCTCCGAAAGCCGGGAAGGCTGTGAAGTCGGCCGAGGCGCTGCGGCTCGAGGCGCTGCGAAAGGAGCGGGCAACTTTCCCCCCCGAGCTCGCCGCGAAGGAGCTGAGGGAGTGGTACTACCTCTTCTGGTCGACGGAGACGCGAGCGCATCCGCGCACGAAGGTACTCTCCGCAACCACTTCGGAACGGGCTCCGAATGGATATCCCTTCTTCGCGTTGTTCTTCTATTGCGGGCTCTGCCCGCCTTTCTCTGAGTTCTTCTGGGACATCATGAACACCTACGGGTTCCACCTCCTTGATTTCACCCCCAATGTTGTTCTGACCATGGCAGTTTTCGCACATCTCTGCGAAAACTTTGTTGGAGTCCACCCAAATGTAGCCCTTTTCTGCCACTTCTGTATGCCCCGAGTTGAGAGAGGGGAGCCCTTATCCGGCGGGATCGCCTGGATCTCGAGAGCCGGCAAGAAGGAAGCTTATCTGGAGGGAGAGCTCCGCAGCAAATGGGAGGAGTGGAGAGCAGACTGGTGCTGGATCATCGAGGAGAACCCGCAGCCATTCACCGCCCAGCGCCAAACACCAGCAGTGCGCGACAACGATTGGAGCAGCGTGGCCCCGGAGGACGATAGGCTGAAGATTGCCATCACACGGATCCTACGCCTCAGGCTTGCCGGGCTCACTGTAGGCGCTGTTGGCGCAGATTTTCTTCGCCGCCGCATCGCCCCCCTGCAAGAGAGGAGGAGACCCACCTGGGAGTTCGGGGGTCCGACAGATATCATGAGGGTGCGCCCGGGCCTCAACTTCAATTTCACTGTCCTGGAACTGGATGCGATGCTCAAGGAACTGTTCAAGCATGACCCTCAACATCCCGAATGGTTCAGGTTGCCGACGGGTGTCGTTCCGCTGTGCAACAATTCCTTGCTCGACCGCATCCGTGCAATGATGCCGTTGTGCGATTCGCATGGAATTGTCCCAACTTGGCAAGAGCCTGCAGACGACGTCGTGCAGGCGTTCTTTGACGACTTGGTGGAGGTGGCGGTCCGCTCCGATGAGCAGAAAAGCCTCACCCGCGACACCACCGATGCGGAGATGCGGCACATCGCCACCAGGGCGGAAGAGGCGGCGGCAGCCGCTGCCGCGGGCGAGTTTGGATTCACCATGGAGGAGGCAGAGGCAGCAGAGGCGGCAAGCCTTGCCGAGTGAGAGGAGCTTGCCGGCGGGGGAGAGCTTGCCGAGCCTGAAGCCGAGTCGAGTGAACCCGCCAAGGGCGCGAGCGGCTCGCTATCTTCAGGCAGCTTGCCGCAAGCGGAGCCCCCAGCGCAGCCCCCAGCCCCGCCAAGAAGGCGTCTCCGCAAGGCCGGGGACGTAGCAGGGCGGCAGTCGAGTCAACAGCCGTCATGCCGCGCGACACGCTCCGCCGCGAAAAGCGATGTTGCCGCGGGGGCGCCTCACGTCGCTGCGGCAACTGGAGCGGGGCCTTCCCGGACCACCACCACTGCCCCCGCCAAGCGGTCAAGGGAACCTACTCCAAAAGATGTCGGGGGAAACGGACCCACGAGCTGTTGGGGAACGTTGCAGAAAATTAAAATTTTTCCTACGGTTTCACCAAGATCCATCTATGAGTTCATCTAAGCAACGAGTCAAGGGAGAGAGTTTGCATCTACATACCACTTGTAGATCACGAGCGGAAGCTAGCCAAGGGGATGGTGATGATGGAGTCATACTCGAACATGATTCGGATCACCGATGTCCAAGTGCTGAACGGACAGCACCTCCGCGTTCAACACACGTACGGGACGGGAGACGTCTCCTCCTTCTTGATCCAGCAAGGGGGAAGGAGAGGTTGAGGAAGATTGCTCCAACGGCAGCACAACGGCGTGGTGTAGTTGGTGCAGCAGTACTCCGACAGGGCTTCGCCAAGCATATACGGAGGAGGAGAGGTGTTGGGGAGGGGAGGGGCTGCGCCTTGGCTTGTGTTAAGCTCCCATGCGCCTCCCCACTATATATAGGGGTGGAGGGGCTGGTTTCTTTCCCTCCAAGTCCATTGGGGCGTTGGCCTAGGTGGGAGGAAAGAAATCCCATCATTTCCTTCCCCACCGATTGTTATCCCCCCTTTTTAGGGATCTTGATCTTATCCCTTCGGGATATGATCTTATTCCTTCTAAGGGGGGATCTTGGTGCGCCTTGACCAGGGGTGTGGGGCCTTTCCCCCACTACTCACGTTCATGTGGGTCCCCCCATGCAGGTGGGCCCCACTCCGGAACCTTCTAGAACCTTCCCGGTACAATACCGAAAAATCCCGAACATTTTCCGATGGCCAAAATAGGACTTCCCATATATAAATCTTTACCTCCGGACCATTCCAGAACTCCTCGTGACGTCCGCGATCTCATCCGGGACTCCGAACAACATTCGGTAACCACATACAAACTTCCTTTATAACCCTAGCGTCATCGAACCTTAAGTGTGTAGACCCTACGGGTTCGGGAGACATGTAGACATGACCGAGACGTTCTTCGGTCAATAACCAACAGCGGGATCTGGATACCCATGTTGGCTCCCACATGCTTCTCGATGTTTTCATCGGATGAACCACGATGTCGAGGATTCGATCAAACCCTGTATACAATTCCCTTTGTCAATCGGTACGTTACTTGCCTGAGACTCGATCGTCGGTATCCCAATACCTTGTTCAGTCTCGTTACCGGCAAGTCACTTTACTCGTACCGTAATGCATGATCTCGTGGCCAACACTTTGGTCACCTTGAGCTCATTATGATGATGCATTACCGAGTGGGCCCAGAGATACCTCTCCGTCATACGGAGTGACAAATCCCAGTCTCGATCCGTGTCAACCCAACAGCTACTTTCGGAGATACCTGTAATGCACCTTTATAGTCACCCAGTTACGTTGTGACGTTTGATACACCCAAGGCACTCCTACGGTATCCGGGAGTTACACGATCTCATGGTCTAAGGAAGAGATACTTGACATTGGCAAAGCTCTAGCAAACGAACTAAACGACCTTTGTGCTATGCTTAGGATTGGGTCTTGTCCATCACATCATTCTCCTAATGATGTGATCCCGTTATCAACGACATCCAATGTCCATAGCCAGGAAATCATGACTATCTATTGATCACAACGAGCTAGTCAACTAGAGGCTCACTAGGGACATATTGAGGTCTATGTATTCACACGTGTATTACGATTTCCGGATAATACAGTTATAGCATGAATAAAAGACAATTATCATGAACAATGAAATATAATAATACTTTTATTATTGCCTCTAGGGCATATTTCCAATAGTCTCCCACTTGCACTAGAGTCACCAATCTAGTTACATTGTGATGAATCGAACACCCATAGAGTTCTGTGTTGATCATGTTTAGCTCACGAGAGAGGTTTAGTCAACGGATCTGCGACATTCAGATCCGTATGTACTTTGCAAATTTCTATGTCTCCATCTTGAACATTTTCACGGATGGAGTTGAAACGACGCTTGATGTGCCTGGTCTTCTTGTGAAACCTGGGCTCCTTGGCAAGGGCAATAGCTCCAGTGTTGTCACAGAAGAGTTTGATTGGCCCCGACGCATTGGGTATGACTCCTAGGTCGGTGATGAACTCCTTCACCCAAATCGCTTCATGCGCTGCCTCCGAGGCTGCCATGTACTCCGCTTCACACGTAGATCCCGCCACGACGCTCTGCTTGCAGCTGCACCAGCTTACTGCTCCACCATTCAACATATACACATATCCGGTTTGTGACTTAGAGTCATTCGGATCTGAGTCGAAGCTAGCGTCGACGTAACCCTTTACGACAAGCTCTTCGTCTCCTCCATAAACGAGAAACATGTCCTTTGTCCTTTTCAGGTACTTCAGGATATTCTTGACTGATGTCCAGTGTTCCTTGCCGGGATTACTATGGTATCTAGCTACCAAACTCATGGCAAGGTTTACATCAGGTCTGGTACACAACATGGCATACATAATAGATCCTATGGCTGAAGCATAGGGGATGACACTCATCTCTTCTTTATCTTTTGCCGTGGTCGGTGACTGAGCCGAGCTCAATCTCACACCTTGTAACATAGGCAAGAACCCCTTCTTGGACTGATCCATTTTGAACCTCTTCAAAATCTTATCAAGGTATGTGCTTTGTGAAAGACCTATGAGGCGTCTCGATCTATCTCTATAGATCTTGATGCCTAATATGTAAGTAGCTTCTCCAAGGTCCTTCATTGAAAAACACTTATTCAAGTAGGCCTTAATGCTGTCCAGAAATTCTATATTATTTCCCATCAAGAGTATGTCATCTACATATAATATGAGAAATGCTACAGAGCTCCCACTCACTTTCTTGTAAACGCAGGCTTCTCCATAAGTCTGCATAAACCCAAACGCTTTGATCATCTCATCAAAGCGAATATTCCAACTCTGAGATGCTTGCACCAGCCCATAAATGGATCGCTGGAGCTTGCATACTTTGTTAGCGTTCTTAGGATCGACAAAACCTTCCGGCTGCATCATATACAGTTCTTCCTTAAGATGCCCGTTAAGGAATGCTGCTTTGACGTCCATCTGCCATATCTCATAATCATAGTATGCGGCAATTGCTAACATGATTCGGACGGACTTTAGCTTCGCTACGGGAGAGAATGTCTCGTCGTAGTCAATCCCTTGAACCTGTCGATAACCCTTAGCGACAAGTCGAGCTTTATAGATGGTGACATTACCATCCGCGTCTGTCTTCTTCTTAAAGATCCATTTGTTTTCTATCGCTCGCCGATCATCGGGCAAGTCTGTCAAAGTCCATACTTTGTTTTCATACATGGATTCTATCTCGGATTTCATGGCTTCAAGCCATTTGTTGGAATCTGGGCCCGCCATCGCTTCTTCATAGTTCGAATGTTCACCGTTGTCTAACAACATGATTTCTAGGACGGGGTTGCCGTACCACTCTGGTGTGGAACGTGTCCTTGTGGACCTATGAAGTTCAGTAGCAACTTGATCCGAAGTACCTTGATCATCATCATTGGTTTCCTCTTCAGTTGGTGTGGGCATCACAGGAACATTTTCCTGAGCTGCACCACTTTCCCGTTCGAGAGGTAGTACTTCATCGAGTTCTACTTTCCTCCCACTTACTTCTTTCGAGAGAAACTCTTTTTCCAGAAAGCATCCGTTCTTGGCAACAAAGATTTTGCCCTCGGATCTTAAGTAGAAGGTATACCCGACAGTTTCCTTAGGGTATCCTATGAAGACGCATTTTTTCCGACTTGGGTTCGAGCTTTTCAGGTTGAAGTTTCTTGACATAAGCATCGCATCCCCAAACTTTTAGAAACGACAGCTTAGGTTTCTTCCCAAACCATAATTCATACGGTGTCGTCTCAACGGATTTAGACGGTGCCCTATTTAAAGTGAATGTAGCTGTCTCTAGAGTGTATCCCCAAAATGATAGCGGTAAATCAGTAAGAGACATCATAGACCGCACCATATCCAATAGAGTGCGATTACGACGTTCGGACACACCGTTTCGCTGAGGTGTTCCAGGCGGCATGAGTTGTGAAACGATTCCACATTTCCTTAAGTGTGTGCCAAATTCGTGACTTAAATATTCTCCTCCTCGATCTGATCGTAGGCACTTTATCTTTCGGTCACGTTGATTCTCCACCTCATTCTGAAATTCCTTGAACTTTTCAAAGGTCTCAGACTTGTGTTTCATTAAGTAGACATACCCATATCTACTTAAGTCATCAGTGAGAGTGAGAACATAACGATATCCTCCGCGAGCCTCAACGCTCATTGGACCGCACACATCGGTATGTATGATTTCCAATAAGTTGGTTGCTCGCTCCATTGTTCCGGAGAACGGAGTCTTGGTCATCTTGCCCATGAGGCATGGTTCGCACGTGTCAAACGATTCATAATCAAGAGACTCTAAAAGTCCATCGGCATGGAGCTTCTTCATGCGCTTGACATCAATGTGACCAAGGCGGCAGTGCCACAAGTATGTGGGACTATCGTTATCAACTTTACATCTTTTGGCATCTACACTATGAACATGTGTAATATTACGCTCGAGATTCATTAAGAATAAACCATTGACCATTGGAGCATGACCATAAAACATATCTCTCATATAAATCGAACAACCATTATTCTCAGACTTAAATGAGTAGCCATCTCGTATTAAACGAGATCCAGATACAATGTTCATGCTCAAACTTAGCACTAAATAACAATTATTAAGGTTCAAAACTAATCCCGTAGGTAAATGTAGAGGCAGCGTGCCTACGGCGATCACATCGACTCTGGAACCATTCCCGACGCGCATCGTCACCTCGTCCTTCGCCAGTCTCCGTTTATTCCGCAGCTCCTGCTGTGAGTTACAAATATGAGCAACAGCACCGGTATGAAATACCCAGGAGTTACTACGAGTACTGGTAAGGTACACATCAATTACATGTATATCAAATATACCTTTGGTTTTGCCGGCCTTCTTATCTGCTAAGTATTTGGGGCAGTTCCGCTTCCAGTGACCCTTCCCCTTGCAATAAAAGCACTCAGTCTCAGGCTTAGGTCCATTCTTTGACTTCTTCCCGGTAACTGGCTTACCAGGCGCGGCAACCTCCTTGCCGTCCTTCTTGAAGTTCTTCTTACCCTTGCCCTTCTTGAACTTAGTGGTCTTATTGACCATAAACACTTGATGTTCTTTCTTGATTTCAGCCTCTGCTGACTTCAGCATCGAGAACACTTCAGGAATGGTCTTTTCCATCCCCTGCATGTTGTAGTTCATCACAAAGCTCTTGTAGCTTGGTGGGAGCGACTGGAGGATTCTGTCAATGACCGCCTCATCTGGGAGGTTAATGTTCAGCTGGGTCATACGGTTGTGCAACCCAGACATCTTCAGGATGTGCTCACTGACAGAACTGTTTTCCTCCATCTTACAACTGTAGAACTTGTCGGAGACATCATATCTCTCGACCCGGGCATGAGCTTGGAAAACTAGTTTCAGCTCTTCGAACATCTCATATGCTCCGTGATGCTCAAAACGCTTTTGGAGCCCCGGTTCTAAGCTGTAAAGCATGCTGCACTGAACGAGGGAGTAATCATCAGCGCGAGACTGCCAAGCATTCATAATGTCTTGGTTCTCTGGGACGGGAGCGTCACCTAGCGGTCCTTCTAGGACATATTGTTTCCTGGCAGCTATGAGGATGATCCTCAGGTTCCGGACCCAGTCCGTATAGTTGCTGCCATCATCTTTCAGCTTGGTTTTCTCTAGGAACGCGTTGAAGTTCATGTTGACATTAGCGTTGGCCATTGATCTACAAGACATATTTGCAAAGGTTTTAGACTAAGTTCATGATAATAAAGTTCTAATCAAATTATGAACTCCCACTTAGATTAGACATCCCTCTAGTCATCTAAGTGTTACACGATCCGAGTCGACTAGCCCGTGTCCGATCATCACGTGAGACGGACTAGTCATCGTCGGTGAACATTCTCATGTTGATCGTATCTTCCATACGATTCGTGTTCGACCTTTCGGTCTCCGTGTTCCGAGGACATGTCTGCACATGCTAGGCTCGTCAAGTTAACCCTAAGTGTTTTCGCTGTGTAAAACTGTCTTACACCCGTTGTATGTGAACGTAAGAATCCATCACACCCGATCATCACGTGGTGCTTAGAAGCGACGAACTGTAGCAACGGTGCACAGTTAGGGGAGAACACTTCTTGAAATTTTTGTAAGGGATCATCTTATTTACTACCGTCGTCCTAAGTAAACAAGATGCATAAACATAATAAACATCACATGCAATTATATAGTTGTGACATGATATGGCCAATATCATATAGCTCCATTGATCTTCATCTTCGGGGCTCCATGATCATCTTGTCACCGGCTTGACACCATGATCTCCATCATCATGATCTCCATCATTGTGTCTTCATGAAGTTGTCACGCCAACGACTACTTCTACTTCTATGGCTAACGCGTTTAGCAATAAAGTAAAGTGAGTTACATGGCGTTCTTCAATGACACGCAGGTCATACAAAAAATAAAGACAACTCCTATGGCTCCTGCCGGTTGTCATACTCATCGACATGCAAGTCGTGAATCCTATTACAAAGAACATGATCTCATACATCACAATTCATCATTCATCACAACTTCTGGCCATATCACATCACATGATCAATCGCTGTAAAAACAAGTTAGACGTCCTCTAATTGTTGTTGCATCTTTTACGTGGCTGCAATTGGGTTCTAGCAAGAACGTTTTCTTACCTACGAATAACCACAACGTGATTTTGTCAACTTCTATTTACCCTTCATAAGGGCCCTTTTCATCGAATCCGCTCCAACTAAAGTGGGAGAGACAGACACCCGCCAGCCACCTTATGCAACTAGTGCATGTCAGTCGGTGGAACCGGTCTCGCGTAAGCGTACGTGTAAGGTTGGTCCGGGCCGCTTCATCCCACAATACCGCCGAAGCAAGAAAAGACTAGTAGAGGCAAGTAAGATGACAAAATCCACGCCCACAACAAAATTGTGTTCTACTCGTGCAAAGAGAACTACGCATAGACCTAGCTCATGATGCCACTGTTGGGGAACGTTGCAGAAAATTAAAATTTTTCCTACGGTTTCACCAAGATCCATCTATGAGTTCATCTAAGAAACGAGTCAAGGGAGAGAGTTTTCATCTACATACCACTTGTAGATCACGAGCGGAAGCTAGCCAAGGGGATGGTGATGATGGAGTCGTACTCGAACGTGATTCGGATCACCGATGTCCAAGTGCTGAACGGACAGCACCTCCGCGTTCAACACACGTACGGGATGGGAGACATCTCCTCCTTCTTGATCCAGCAAGGGGGAAGGAGAGGTTGAGGAAGATTGCTCCAACGGCAGCACAACGGCGTGGTGTAGTTGGTGCAGCAGTACTCCGACAGGGCTTCGCCAAGCATATACGGAGGAGGAGAGGTGTTGGGGAGGGGAGGGGCTGCGCCTTGGCTTGTGTTAAGCTCCCATGCGCCTCCCCACTATATATAGGGGTGGAGGGGCTGGTTTCTTGCCCTCCAAGTCCATTGGGGCGTTGGCCTAGGTGGGAGGAAAGAAATCCCATCATTTCCTTCCCCACCGATTGTTATCCCCCCTTTTTAGGGATCTTGATCTTATCCCTTCGGGATATGATCTTATTCCTTCTAAGGGGGGATCTTGGTGCGCCTTGACCAGGGGTGTGGGGCCTTTCCCCCACTACTCACGTTCATGTGGGTCCCCCCATGCAGGTGGGCCCCACTCCGGAACCTTCTAGAACCTTCCCGGTACAATACCGAAAAATCCCGAACATTTTCCGGTGGCCAAAATAGGACTTCCCATATATAAATCTTTACCTCCGGACCATTCCATAACTCCTCGTGACGTCCGGGATCTCATCCGGGACTCCGAACAACATTCGGTAACCACATACAAACTTCCTTTATAACCCTAGCGTCATCGAACCTTAAGTGTGTAGACCCTACGGCTTCGGGAGACATGTAGACATGACGGAGACGTTCTTCGGTCAATAACCAACAGCGGGATCTGGATACCCATGTTGGCTCCCACATGCTTCTCGATGTTGTCATCGGATGAACCACGATGTCGAGGATTCGATCAAACCCTGTATACAATTCCCTTTGTCAATCGGTACGTTACTTGCCCGAGACTCGATCGTCGGTATCCCAATACCTTGTTCAGTCTCGTTACCGGCAAGTCACTTTACTCATACCATAATGCATGATCTCGTGGCCAACACTTTGGTCACCTTGAGCTCATTATGATGATGCATTACCGAGTGGGCCCAGAGATACCTCTCCATCATACGGAGTGACAAATCCCAGTCTCGATCCGTGTCAACCCAACAGCTACTTTCGGAGATACCTGTAATGCACCTTTATAGTCACCCAGTTACGTTGTGACGTTTGATACACCCAAGGCACTCCTACGGTATCCGGGAGTTACACGATCTCATGGTCTAAGGAAGAGATACTTGACATTGGCAAAGCTCTAGCAAACGAACTAAACGACCTTTGTGCTATGCTTAGGATTGGGTCTTGTCCATCACATCATTCTCCTAATGATGTGATCCCGTTATCAGCGACATCCAATGTCCATAGCCAGGAAATCATGACTATATGTTGATCACAACGAGCTAGTCAACTAGAGGCTCACTAGGGACATATTGAGGTCTATGTATTCACACGTGTATTACGATTTCCGGATAATACAGTTATAGCATGAATAAAAGACAATTATCATGAACAATGAAATATAATAATACTTTTATTATTGCCTCTAGGGCATATTTCCAACACGAGCACCTATGGGACCGGCGGACCGAGCCCCTTTCGGTTCGGCGGGGGGCGGAGGTCGCACGAAGAGCGGATCGAGGCGAAGCACACGAGCGATTTACCCAGCTTCGGAGCTCTCCGGAGAGATAATACTCCTACTGCTGCATGTCTGATTGTATTGAGTTCTTGCTCGGGAGCGCTGAATGCTACAGTACACACCAGCCGCTAACGAGACCGAGCGTGAGTGTTTTCTGGTTTCGAACCCCCCTCTACATTGCGCATGGGCCTCCTTTTATATGCTCAAGGGGTCACCGACAGGTGGCAACATAGACAAGGGCAAAAATGGAAGAGGAGTTGCGGTTGGTACAACTACCTCTACAGTGTATCATATCTAACCCTGACGGCATGGGACAAAGGCATTAAATGCCCGTCTGCCTCGCCCAAACAGTGCAGAAAAGTGACCGTCAGGGGCGCCACCGCTTGCCACGATGGCAATCTTGTCAGCGCCGCTTACCACCGTGCACCGCTGGCTGCACAGCTTCTCACCACGCGCGCCTGGAAAGGCCCCAGGGCAACACGTTGGTGGATGTGCTGGAGCGTGGGTACAGGGTGGTAGCTTGCCGCGGCAAGCGCCTTGCCGCGGTCGTTGTCTTGTCGCGTCCGGAAGCTTGTCGCTCACCGGGCCTTGCCGGGACGCGCGGCGCGTCGCGGCAAGTTCCTTGAGATGCCTTGGTTGGCCTTCCCGGCAAGCTCCTCTTGCCGGGGCCTTGTCTTCTTGGCTTGAACACTTTGTTCTTGAATGGCTCCAAAGGAACCACGGAGGACCTTGGCGGTCAACCGGCAAGCCTTGCCGCGGGTCGCTGCGACTGCCCGTGCACAAGTTCGGGATACTAGGGTACCCCTACTCTAGTACACCGACAGGAGCCCCCGGGCCTGGGCCACACACGGTGCCGAGCGCTCTTGGGCCAGGCCCAAAACAGGGCACAGGCACGCGCAGCCTGGGTTACGCCGCATCTTACTCCGTATCCACCGCGCCCTCCCCCAACGGCACGCGTCAAATGCGGCATCGTGGGAGAGATCGTGGGTGGTTTCTTTATTCGTAAAGACGTAACGTCCGCCCCCTCCCCCTTTATAAGCAGGGGAAACAGGGGCAGTTCGTCCATCTCGCCAGTTGCTGTTCCAATCTCAGAAATCTCCGCCGCTCCCCCCTTCTTCCAAAGCCGAAAGAGAGCAGCGCTCCGCCCCCCATCGCCGCCGGCGCCACCAACGCCTTCGATCTCCCCCACTACCTCCGCCATGGCTTCGAAAGCCGGGAAGGCTGTGAAGTCGGCCGAGGCGCTGCGGCTCGAGGCACTGCGAAAGGAGCGGGCAACTTTCCCCCCCGAGCTCGCCGCGAAGGAGCTGAGGGAGTGGTACTACCTCTTCTGGTCGACGGAGACGTGAGCGCATCCGCGCACGAAGGTACTCTCCGCCGCCGCTTCGGAACGGGCTCCGAATGGATATCCCTTCTTCGCGTTGTTCTTCTACTGCGGGCTCTGCCCGCCTTTCTCTGAGTTCTTCTGCGACATTATGAACACCTACGGGTTCCACCACCTTGATTTCACCCCCAATGCTGTTCTGACCATGGCTGTTTTCGCACATCTCTGCGAAAACTTTGTCGGAGTCCACCCAAATGTAGCCCTTTTCCGCCACTTCTTTATGCCCCGAGTTGAGAGAGGGGAGCCCTTATCCGGCGGGATCGCCTGGATCTCGAGAGCCGGCAAGAAGGAAGCTTATCTGGAGGGAGAGCTCCGCAGCAAATGGGAGGAGTGGAGAGCAGACTGGTGCTGGATCGTCAAGGAGAACCCGCAGCCATTAACCGCCCAGCGCCAAACCCCATCAGTGCGCGGCAACGATTGGAGCAGCGTGGCCCCGGAGGACGATAGGCTGAAGATTGCCGTCACCCGGATCCTACGCCTCAGGCTTGTCGGGCTCACTGTAGGCGCTGTTGTCACATATTTTCTTCGCCGCCGCATCGCCCCCCTGCAAGAGAGGAGGAGACCCGCTTGGGAGTTCGGGGGTCCGGCGGATATCATGAGGCTGCGCCCGGGCCTCAACTTCAATTTCACTGTCCTGGAACTGGATGCGATGCTCAAGGAACTGTTCAAGCACGACCCTCAACATCCCGAATGGTTCAGGTTGCCGACGGGTGTCGTTCCGCTGTGCAACAATTCCTTGCTCGACCGCATCCGTGCAATGATGCGGTTGTGCGATTCGCATGGAATTGTCCCAACTTGGCAAGAGCCTGCAGACGACGTCGTGCAGGCGTTCTTTGATGGCTTGGTGGAGGTGGCAGTCCGCTCCGATGAGCAGAAAAGCCTCACCCACGACACCACCGATGCGGAGATGCGGCGCATCGCCACCAGGGCGGAAGAGGCGGCGGCAGCCGCTGCCGCGGGCGAGTTTGGATTCACCGTGGAGGAGGCAGAGGCAGCAGAGGCGGCAAGCCTTGCCGAGCGAGAGGAGCTTGCCGGCGGGGGAGAGCTTGCCGAGCCTGAAGCCGAGTCGAGCGAACCCGCCGAGGGCGCGAGCGGCTCGCTATCTTCAGGCAGCTTGCTGCAAGCGGAGCCCCCAGCGCAGCCCCCAGCCCCGCCAAGAAGGCGTCTCCGCAAGGCCGGGGACGTAGCAGGGCGGCAGTCGAGTCAACAGCCGTCGCGCCGCGCGATACGCTCCGCCGCGACAAGCGATGTTGCCGCGGGGGCGCCTCACGTCGCGGTGGCAACTGGAGCGGGGCCTTCCCGGACCACCGCCACTGCCCCCGCCAAGCGGTCAAGGGAACCTACTCCTCCGTCTCGTCGCGCCGAAGGTGGGCCGGACTTCGACCTCTCCGCGCTCAGCTCCGACGAGGAAGAAGAAGAGTAAGATTCTTTGTTGTACTTGTAGTTCTTCAATTCTTGCTGTTTTTGTCTTGTATCTGATTTGCTTTACTCTGAACTCATTCCTTTTTCAGGACTCTGGCCCAGAGAGCGGCGAAGATAGCCAAGGCCCCGGTGATTGTCATCGAGGACGAGCCCACCGCGACAGCAGGGGGCGCGCCCGAGACCACCTTGCCGGACCCGGCAACCGTTCCCCAAAGCAGCCCCCAGCGCATCCCCCAGCGTAAGTACATGGTTTCCTTCCCACTGTTAGGCGCGCATGACTGCTCTTTCTTTGCTGTCATCTGATTATTTGTTTGTGCAGGAGCAGAACAACCTCACCAGGAGCGCCCGGAAACCGCCCCCGACATGTCATCTGCTTCGACTACACCGCCAAGGAAGCGATCTCCGGCAAGGGAGCGATCTCCGACAAGGGAGAAGTCCCCGGCAAGGGAGAGTTCTCCGGCAAGGGACGACATCAGCGATCCCCCCGTGGTGGAGACCGTGACTGTAGAACCCAGCACAGGTAATCCTTCTTGCTTGAAAACTTCCCTTGGGTTCTTCTTCTTCCGATTTTCTTTTTGGATATTTGCTTGACTTTTCTCCCTCTTCCGGCCTTCAGATCCACTTGTCACGGAGCCGATGGAGACCGAGGTTGCCGGCGAGGAGAACGCGCGCGGCGATACCAATGACGCCGCTGCTACCGAAGAAGGGGCCGACGCTGATGATCCCGCCGGCGAGGAGGCCGCCAAGGCTGCTGCCGCGGAAGCCGGCGAGGGGTCCGGCGATCGCACTGACGACCCTGAGGCCGCAGGAGCGCAAGGCGCTATGCTGACCGCCGATCCCTTCGCCACTGCTGCAGTGCCAGGCTCCGAAGAGCCCCAGCCCGGCGCCTATTTGAAGGCCAGCGATGGCATCTTCATCAAGCTTCCCTGGGCATCAAGCTCCAGGGCGCCGGTCGAAGGAGAAACATTTGATGGAGAGGTGCTCGCTTCCGCTGGGCTGACGCTGGTTGACGCGCCGAGCAGCAGCAGCGGCGAGTCTGAGGAGGAGCGGCTGCTACAGAAGCTGGTGTCGCTCTACCGCGCCTGACAGGCCAAGCTGGAATCCGGAGAAGCGCTTGTCGCTAGGGCGGGAGTGGACATCGAGAAGCACGCAGAGGAGCTCCGGGGTCGTAACCAGGAAGCTCTCCGGTCCCTTGCAGAGGAGCGGGCGCAACTCGTCGAGGAGCGGAAAGCCTTCCTCCTCGAGAAGGCGGAAGCTGAGGAGCAACAGCGGCTTGCCGCCGAGGATCCGTTTGCGCGGGAAGGCGAGCTGGCGCCGCGGAAAGTCAATCTTGACAGCCACGAGGAGGAGCTTGCCGCGCGCGAGCAAACATTTGGCGGGGCTCTCAAGGAAGCAGGAGATGCTGCCGCAGCTGCTGAGGCCACCAAGAAGGAGCTGGAGACGAAGGTGGCGCAGCTGGAGGCCGATTTCAAGGCGAGGGGTGAAGAGCTTGCCGCGCTCAAGCATGAGCGCGAGAAGGACGCCTACACCCTTGGCGAGCTGCAGGGTAGTCTCGCCGAGAAGGGCAAGGAACTTAGCGCCGCCAAAGACTCCAACGCAGATCTTTAGTTGAAGCTGACCACTTCGACCAAGACGCTAGACGGCGCCAAGGAGCGGGAGGTGGCCCTGAAGGAGGAGATCAAGGCCAATGAGGAGCTGCTGGCGAGTGCTGCTGTCACCCAGAACACCTTTAGGGAGACTGTGGAGCTCTGGATAGAGGGTCTCGTGAATATCGCCGCAGTCATTGACGGGGAGCTGGCGCAGCTGGGGGTGGAGGATCTCGGGTACTCCTCCGACAAGAACCTCCAACCCAGCACCAAGCTCACCTTGTTCTTCAAAGGCGTGGTGACGGCCCTCCAGCAACTCCGGGAAAGGATCCCAAAGCAGCTGGCCGACGAGTCGCGCACGATCTGCACGGGAGTTCTTCAAAAGGTGTTGGTGAAGGTGGCCTTCCGCAATCTGGGCCTCAACCTCACCAACGTCCTAAAAAAGCTGCCGCCGGATGCTGATCTAGAAGCGCTCAAGGCCCTTGTCGCACCCATTGTGGACAAGGTGAGTGAGATCAAGAGGGTTGAGGGCGATCGCGTAGATTAGGCCGCCCGTTTTCTCCTTTTCTTGTTGCTGCTGGTCATGTTACGAGAACATTCTATTAGAGCTGGGACAAGCTATTTTGTAATATAACTTTATTTTGGGTATCGACTGCTATGTTATTTCCTCTACTTGATTCCTTCCTTTGTATGTTTTTGCCCTACGCTTTTAGGGAACTTGCTGGTGCCGGCACCTTAGCCACGAGCGCTGAGTGCGGGACGTCAGCAGCCTGCTGGCGGCGCCGCTACCGACAAGAAACCTTGTCGCAACTAGTCGCAGCTCACTTAAGTTGTTGAGCGGACTCGAAACAAAGTAAGGGCGCAACTAGCCACGAGTTGGTTCCTCCGCGCACAGGTTTTCCATACAAAGCATGGTCGTTCGAGGAAGATAACTTAAAAAATTTAAAACTAATTGCTCAAACTTTGGCAACTTAGCTTTTCTGTCGTTTGCTTCCCGGTAAGGCGAAACTTTCTTGAACGACGCCTGGTCCACATTATTATCTTCTCCTATCCCCCCAGCAAACTTGTGGGTGAGGGAACCTTCCTTCCTTTGAGAAAAAGAAAGAAGAGAAAATAAAGATTATGGAGCCTTACGGCTCGTTATTGCTTACCGGGGGTAGGTGCTGCACAAAGTGTCAGATAACACATGCAAAAAATAGAAAGCATGAAATTGACAGGATGTGCGGAGCAGATGAGCTTTATTTATGCACGGGGTCTGCGCCCGGCTTTGTACAAAGGATTATATGCAACATCGGCAAGACTTGTACAAAAGGTGGTTGCCGGAACAGGTTCCGGCAACCGCGCCTTACGGGTAAAACTTATGAAGATGCTCAATGTTCCAGGAGTTGCTCACCGGAATGCCATCTTCGGTCTCAAGGCGGACAGCGCCAGGCCTAGTGACTCGTTTCACCCGGTAAGGGCCTTCCCACTTTGGCGTCAACTTGTTGGAATTCTTGGCGGACTGAACGTGCCGAAGAACAAGGTCGCCTTCCTCGAGACTTCTGGCATTAACTTTGTGGCTATGGTAGCGGTGCAAAGCTTGCTGGTATCGAGCAGCTCGCACAGCAGCCTGAAGACGGTCCTCCTCAAGGAGCAGCGCGTCATCTTGTCGCAGCTGCTCTTGCTCAAGCTCATCATAAGCGAGCACTCGAGGCGACCCGTATACGAGTTCCGTGGGGAGAACTGCCTCTGCTCCATAAACTAGAGAGAAAGGTGTGTGGCCAGTGGCTCGATTTGGCATCGTCCTGATCGACCAAAGAACCATCGGCAGCTCCTCAATCCAGTTCTTTCCGCACTTGTGCAGCCTGTCGAAAGTCCTGGTCTTGAGCCCGCGCAGCACTTCAGCATTTGCCCTCTCCGCTTGACCGTTGCTTCTCGGGTGAGCAACAGAAGCGAAGCAGACCTTGGCGCCAAGATCTTGGACGTACTGCATGAAGGTGCGGCTCGTGAATTGCGTGCCGTTGTCGGTGATGATCCTGTTAGGGATCCCGAAGCGGCAAACAATCGACCTGAAGAACTTGACTGCTGATTGTGCTGTCACCTTCCTCACTGCTTCCACTTCCGGCCACTTTGTGAACTTGTCGATTGCAATGTACAAGTACTCAAAGCCCCCGACAGCTCGGGGAAAGGGGCCGAGGATGTCGAGCCCCCAGACCAAAAATGGCCAGGATAAAGGGATCGACTGGAGAGCTTGAGCTGGCTGGTGTATCTGCTTGGAATGGAACTGGCACGCTTCACACTTGGTTACTTGTGCAGTTGCATCCTGGAGGGCTGTCGGCCAAAAGAAACCTTGCCGGAATGCTTTGCCGGCAAGTGCTCTTGCACCAATGTGGTTGCCACATATGCCCCCATGTATCTCTGCCAACAGCTTTTGTCCATCTTCCCGATGAATACACTTCAATTTCACACCGTTGAGTCTCCTTCTTTACAGTGTGTTGTCGACAAACTGGTACATATTTGACTGCCGGGCTACTCTTTCTGCTTCTTCTTGCTCTTCGGGAAGTTCCCCTGTCTGAAGGAAACGGACAATCTGCTGTGCCCATGCTGGAGCTTGCGGCTCGACAACAAGGACTAAAGGCACATATGCTGCTGCGGGAACATCTGCTTCTACAGCGAGAACCTGCGGCTCAGCCGGAGCTTGATGTTCCCCGGCAAGCTTGCCGGAGCAAAACTTGTCGGGAGCGTCTGCTTCAACGGAACAAACCCTAGGGCTTGTTGGAGCAGACTGCTCCTCAGCACCCTTTCTGTTGATCTTGGGGACCTTCTTGGCGGCGGCTTCGGGGAGCTCTGCTGGAAAACAGTCACCAGAAATCAACTTCCTCTTCTTACTCTGCCCAGTCGATGGTGTTACAGACGGTTGAGTCAGTTTGAGCACAAAGATCCCTGGTTCCACAGGTAACTTAAGTGCGGCGCACTTCGACAGGCCATCGGCAATGTCGTTCTGAGCTCTTGGAACATATTCCATCTGCAGGCCGTCAAAGTGCTCTTCTAACATTCTCACTTCATCGACGTAAGCTTCCATCAACGGACTCTGATAATTCTTGTTCACTTGGCGGACGACAAGCTGCGAGTCACCCCTGACAATGAGCTTCTTGATCCCAAGGTCTGCTGCGATCCTGAGACCGGCAAGCAAACCTTCATACTCTGCGGTATTGTTCGTTGCTTGCTCCTTGGGAAAGTGCATCTGGACTACGTACTTGAGGTGCTCTCCGGTGGGTGCAACAAGTAGCACGCCCGCACCGGCGCCTTGCAGCAAGAAGGCACCATCAAAGTACATCAGCCACTCCTTGCTTGCTTCCTTGACGGGGATGCTCGTTTCTGGAATTTCTTCATCTGGTGTTGGCGTCCACTCTGCTATGAATTCTGCCAATGCTCTGCTTTGGATAGTTGAAGTGCTCTCAAACTTGAGGCCAAAGCTTGACAGTTCAAGTGCCCACTTGACAATCCTGCCCGTTGCTTCTAGATTCTACAGTATCCTCTTCAGCAGAAAGCGAGTGACAGCTGTGATCTCATGTGCTTGGAAGTAATGGCGCAGCTTTCTCGAGGCCATGAGAAGGCCGAAAAGCAATTTCTGCACACCAGAGTACCTCGACCTAGCCCCCTGCAGAAGGGAACTGACAAAGTAAACTGGGCGCTGCACCATTTTCTTCTGCATCTCCTCACGCGCCTGCGCAGATCCACCCTTGTTGGGACTAGAGCTTGTCGGCGAAGCCCCCTGCTTGTCGCTGGATGCATCTGCCGTGGTTGCTGGCTCATCATCCGCCTCCCTCTCTGCTACTAGCGCAACACTAACCACTTGATTGGTTGCCGCTATATACAGCAGCAACTTCTCTTGTGGCTTAGGTGCGACAAGTGTTGGAGTGGAGGACAGGTATCTCATCAAGTCCTGCAGTGCAGGCTTTTTCAATATTTTGAAAAATGGCAGGGCGCGCTTAGCAGACTTAGAGATAAACCTGCTGAGAGCAGCCACGCAACCGGCAAGTCTTCGTACATCCTTGACGCGCTTTGGTGCTTCGATCTGCTCAATGGCCTTGATCTTGTTGGGATTAGCTTCAATTCCCCACTGAGACACGAAGAACCCGAGAAGCTTGCCGGAGGGGACTCCAAACACACACTTCTCGAGGTTAAGCTTGAGGTTGATCTTGCGCAGATTTGCGAAGGTTTCGTCTAAATCTTGAATCAGAGTTGCTTTGTCCTTGCTCTTGACCACTATGTCATCCATGTAGGCTTCCACATTTCTGTGTATTTGTGGCTCAAAAGCGTCATGGACTACTCTTGCAAATGTTGAACCAGCATTCTTTAAACCAAAAGGCATCCGTACAAAATAGTATGTGCCACATGGAGTGATGAATGCGGTCTTCTCCTCATCCTCTTCTGCCATGAAGATCTGATGGTACCCTGAGTATGCGTCAAGAAATGAAAGCAAGTCACATCCTGCCGTGGAGTCAACAATCTGGTCAATGCGCGGCAAGGGAAATGGGTCTTTGGGACAAGCTTTATTAACATTGGTAAAGTCTATACAAAGCCTCCATTTCCCGTTTGCCTTGCGCACGACTACAGGATTGGCCAACCACGTAGGATGGAGCACTCCTCTGACAAGGCCGGCTGCTTCCAACTTCTTGATTTCTTCTGCGATGAATTCTTGGCGCTCCACTGCTTGTTTCCTGACTTTCTGCTTGACGGGCCGCGCATGAGGACAAACGGCAAGATGGTGCTCGATTACTTTCCTGGGAACACCGGGGATGTCTGACGGTTGCCACGCAAACACGTCGACGTTCGCCCGCAGGAAAGTAACGAGCGCGCTTTCCTATTTAGGGTCGAGAGTGGCACTGATGGTGAAGGTACCACCAGTGCCGTCCTCCTTGGCGGACACCTTCTTGGTCTCTGGTGGAGCTGCCATTGTCTTCTTACACTTGCCGGTGGAGCTCGATGGTGCGTCCTCGATGGTAGCGCAGCACTCCGAAGAGGTGCGCTTGCCGGAGAGGGCATCAGAACTTTTGTCGGACTTGGTCTTCTTCTTCCCCCCGGGAGCTTCAGCGGCAAGTGTCTTGCGATCTGCTGCGGCTGCTGCATCCCGGTAGATCTTGTCGGTGCAGATAAGAGCATCCTTCTTGTCGCTAGGGACAGAGATGACACTTATCGGGCCCGGCATCTTGAGCATATTGTATGCATAGTGAGAGGCTGCCATGAACTTGGCGAGTGCTGGACGGCCGAGTATCCCATTGTAGGGCAATGGAAAGTTAGCAACGTCAAAAGTGACCCTCTCAGTCCTGAAGTTCAACTTGCTGCCAAATGTCACCGGCAACGTGATCTATCCCTTCGGCTTGCTCCTTCCCAGATTGATTCCTTGGAATGTGCCGGTCTCTTCGAGCTCGCTGTCAGGGATCTGGAGTTTCTGAAGTACCGCGGAGGAGATCAGGTTCAAGCTGGCCCCGCCGTCAACTAGCATCTTAGTGACCTT
Source organism: Triticum dicoccoides (assembly GCF_002162155.2). Taxonomy (NCBI): domain Eukaryota; kingdom Viridiplantae; phylum Streptophyta; class Magnoliopsida; order Poales; family Poaceae; genus Triticum; species Triticum dicoccoides. The sequence goes on along the minus strand of NC_041381.1, from coordinate 358,267,332 downwards.
GAGGTTGTGGATAGTTGGTGAGACCAACATTGGCAAGCACCCGACCGCAGTTATGCGATCAGGGTGGTCCTCAATATCAAAGATGATAGGCGTGCTGGACCATTTCAGAGGCTTGCGTGACTCGACGGGTGGTTCTGCCGTATTGACTTCCCGCACCCATTGCTTGAGCTGGCGGTGTGAAGTATGCAGAGAAGCACCGCCGTCAACGCACAGGACCTCTGTGGCTTTTTGGAACTCCTGCTCATCGGCCTCGTCATCATCCATATCCTCATCTTCGTTGTCATCTTCATCCTTGTCGCGGCCGCGGGGAGGTCTGTCTCCTTGCCGCTGCTTGGCCTTGCCGCGGCGTCCCCCTCGGCCGGGGCGTTTCTTGCCGGATCCTCCAGCACCTTCTTGGGCCTTCTCCTTTTCGCGTCACTCGTACTCAGCCTTTTGCTGCTCGACAAGCTGTTCGACCTTCTTGCAGCTCTGGAGGTCATGGCCCTTGGTGCGGTGGATCTTGCAGTACTGCTTGTTGGTGCCGTCCTGCTTGTCGGCGGCCGCCACAGCCTCCTCGCCGGAGCTACCAGCTTTGGCTTTCTTGGCGCCACCTCCGTTGCCAGACTGCTCGACAACTAGCACATCTTTTCCTTTTTTCTTCCTGTTGTTCCGCCGCCGGTTTTTCCTTGCCGGGGCAGCATCCTCGCTGTCAGATCCTCCTGCTCCTGTATCCTCTCCGGGGAGTTTCCTCCCTTCCTCAGCGCGTGCACACTTGTCGGCCAGGGCATATAGCTCACTGACGTCCCTGATCTTGCACATCGCCATCTCCTCCAGCATCCTGCGGTTTCGCACGTTCTGATGGAACGCGCTGATGACCGCGGCAGGGTGGACATCTGGGATATTGCTTGCGCAGGGACTCTCCTTCCTTCTGGGCGAGTAGATGGAGGTCGCTCTCTTGGCCATGAGGCTTGTGGCCACCTGTAAAGGCGCCGACAAACTGATGGCATAGATCTGCCCAGGAGGATATGGAGTTGTCCGGCAAGTGCATGAGCCAGGATCTGACATTGGGCTTGAGCACCAACGGGAAGTAGTTTGCAAGGATCTTGTCGTCCCGTCCCCCGGCAGCTTGCACCGCGATGGTGTAGATGCTGAGGAACTCTGACGGATGCGACTTGCCATCGTACTTCTCTGGTACATTTGGCTTGAAATTCTTCGTGCTGGGCCACTGGACTTGCCGCAGCTCACAAGTGAATGCTGGGCAACCTACCGCGTACGGCAAGTCGCCTGGTTCCCCTGGCGCATGCATGTCGACAGCGGGCCCAGCGCGCTGGTCCGATTGACGCCGCGCTTCTCTTTGGCGCTCGATGCGAGTACGAGCGTCTTCTTGCTGTCGTTCGTGAAGAACTTGGCGCTGATCGTGACGAGCTCGTGGATCTGATGATGCGGTGGAGTCACTGTCGAGGTGGATCCGACGAGTCGGCGATCTTGGCCTTCGGGGCGGAGAGTGCACAGTGTTGCACCCCCACCGGTCTTGTCGCCATCGGCTCGCGCCTGGCAGTCTTGCCGCGGCTGCGATGTACTCGGCTGCCGCGGAGTGTCGCTGTTGGCGAAGCCGATGAGACTCTGAATGGTGGCCCTCCAGTCGTCGATCTTGTCCGCCGTTGGAGGGTAATCCAGGAGCAGTTGAGCTCGTGCCAAAGCTTCTGCTGGAGTCTTCGGTGGCGGCGGCGAAAGGTGCGAGGAGCGGGATATGCTCAGACTTCCAACTGGGTTGGAAGGAGCAGTATCCCGTCCAGGCGACCGTGCGTTGCTCGTGCCAGCATGTTGGCGTGCATGCTGGTCTTGAGCACCCCAAGATCCACCAGCTCGATCTTGGTCCAACGAACGTATGGTACCATGAGTACCATGACGCTGTCGGGCCCGCGCCTCCTGGGATGGGCGTGGTGCATGTACGGACGCCGAGGTCTGCGCAGCCTTGTCCTTGGACCTGGAAGCACCGTGAGCTCCCTCGTCGACACTCGTTCCTACGCCGGCGTCTGCCCCGCCACCTGTTTGCTCCGGTGGCTGTGGGTTCGACGCGGACGGAGCAGCCACCTCCGAAGCCTTCTTCTTCGGCGGCATGTCGATGAAGAAGATGAAGATCTAGCTCACGTGAACGCCGGATCAGGTTCACACAACCTCGACACCACCTACCTAGCGCGCCAAAGATGTCAGGGGAAACGGACCCACGAGCACCTATGGGACCGGCGGACCGAGCCCCTTTCGGTTCGGCGGGGGGCGGAGGTCGCACGAAGAGCGGATCGAGGCGAAGCACACGAGCGATTTACCCAGCTTCGGAGCTCTCCGGAGAGATAATACTCCTACTGCTGCATGTCTGATTGTATTGAGTTCTTGCTCGGGATAGCTGAATGCTACAGTACACACCAGCCGCTAACGAGACCGAGCGTGAGTGTTTTCTGGTTTCGAACCCCCCTCTACGTTTCGCATGGGCCTCCTTTTATATGCTCAAGGGGTCACCGACAGGTGGCAACGTAGACAAGGGCAAAAATGGAAGAGGAGTTGCGGTTGGTACAACTACCTCTACAGTGTATCATACCTAACCCTGACGGCAGGGGACAAAGGCATTAAATGCCCGTCTGCGTCGCCCAAACAGTGCAGAAAAGTGACCGTCAGGGGCGCCACCACTTGCCACGATGGCAATCTTGTCAGCGCCGCTTACCACCGCGCACCGCTGGCTGCACAGCTTCTCGCCACGCGCGCCTGGAAAGGCCCCAGGGCGACACATTGGTGGATGTGCTGGAGCGTGGGTACAGGGTGGTAGCTTCCCGCGGCAAGCGCCTTGCCGCGGTCGTTGTCTTGTCGCGTCCGGAAGCTTGTCGCTCACCGGGACTTGCCGGGACGCGCGGCACGTCGCGACAAGTTCCTTGAGATGCCTTGGTTGGCCTTCCCGGCAAGCTCCTCTTGCCGGGGCCTTGTCTTCTTGGCTTGAACACTTTGTTCTTGAATGGCTCCAAAGGAACCATGGAGGACCTTGGCGGTCAACCGGCAAGCCTTGCCGCGGGTCGCTGCGACTGCTCGTGCACAAGTTCTGGATACTAGGGTACCCCTACTCTAGTACACCGACACCGTGGCAGCGGGGTCCTATTGGAAACTAAGGGATATTAAGGCCTCCTTTTAATAGAGAACCGGAACAAAGCATTAGCACATAGTGAATACATGAACTCCTCAAACTACGGTCATCACCGGGAGTGGTCCCGATTATTGTCACTTCGGGGTTGCCGGATCATAACACATAGTAGGTGACTATAGACTTGCAAGATAGGATCTAGAACACACGTATATTCATGAAAACATAATAGGTTCAGATCTAAAATCATGGCACTCGGGCCCTAGTGACAAGCATTAATCATAGCGAAGTCATAGCAACATCAATCTCAGAACATAATGGATACTAGGGATCAAACCCTAACAAAACTAACTCGATTACATGATAAATCTCATCCAACCCATCACCGTCCAGCAAGCCTACGATGCAATTACTCACGCACGGCGGTGAGCATCATGAAATTGGTGATGGAGGATGGTTGATGATGACGACGGCGATGAACCCCCCTCTCCCGAGCCCCGAACGGACTCCAGATCAGCCCTCCCGAGAGAGATTAGGGCTTGGCGGGGGCTCCGTATCGTAAAACGCGATGAAACTTTCTCTCTGATTTTTTTTCTCCCCGAAAGCCAATATATGGAGTTGGAGTTGGCGTCGGAGGACCACCAGGGGGCCCACGAGGTAGGGGGGCACGCCCAGGGGGGAGGGGCGCGCCCCCCACCCTCGTGAACAGGGTGTGGCCCCCCTGGCCTTCATCTTTGGCAAGGATTTTTTATTATTTATTCTAAGATATTCCGTGGAGTTTCAGGTCATTCCGAGAACTTTTGTTTTCTGCACATAAAACAACACCATGGCAATTCTACTGAAAACAGCGTCAGTCCGGGCTAGTTCCATTCAAATCATACAAGTTAGAGTCCAAAACAAGGGCAAAAGTGTTTGGAAAAGTAGATATGACGGAGACGTATCAACTCCCCAAAGCTTAAACCCTTGCTTGTCCTCAAGCAATTCAGTTGACAAACTGAAAGAGAAAAAGAAAAACTTTTACAAACTCTGTTTGCTCTTGTTGTTGTAAACATGAAAAGCCAGCAGTCAAGTTTCAGCAATTATTATGAACTAACCATACTCACAATAACACGTAGGTCTCACAATTACTAATATCAATAGCATAATCAGCTAGCGAGCCATAATAATAAAACTCGGATGACAACACTTTATCAAAATAATTATAACATGATATAACAAAAATGGCATCTCGCTAGCCCTTTCTGAGACCGCAAAACATAAATGCAGAGCACCTTTAAAGATCAAGGACTGACTAAACATTGTAATTCATGGTAAAAGAGATCCAGTCAAGTCATACCCAATATAAACCAATAATAATGAATGCAAACGATAGTGTGTTCTCCAGCGGGTGCTTTTAATAAGAAGGGTGATGACTCAACATAAAAGTAAATAGATAGGCCCTTTGCAGAGGGAAGCAGGGATTTGTAGAGGTGCCAGAGCTCGGTTTTGAAATAGAGATAAATAATATTTTGAGCGGCATACTTTCACTGTCAACGCAACAACTATGAGATGATGATATCTTCCATGCTAAACAAATTATAGGAGGTTCCCAAACAGAATGGTAAAGTTTGTACTCCCCCTCCTCCACAAGCATCAATCCATGGCTTGCTCGAAACAACGAGTGCCTCCAACATTCAACGGGTCCCAAGGGGAGTTTTGTTTGCAGTTATTTTGATTTAGTTTGCACAAAGCATGGGACTGGGCATCCCGAATACCAGCCATTTTCTCGTGAATGAGGAGCGGAGTCCACTCCTCTTGAGAATAACCTGCCTAACACGGAAGATAAGGGCAGCTCTAGTTGACACATGAGCTATTCGAGCATGCAAAATAGAATGTTTATTTGAAGGTTTAGAGTTTGGCACATACAAATTTACTTGGAACGACAAGTAAATACCGCATATAGGAAGGTATAGTGGACTCATATATCATAGCTTTGGGGTTTAAGGAGTTTGGATGCACAAGCAGTATTCCTGCTTAGTACAGGTGAAGGCTAGCAAAAGACTGGGAAGCGACCAACTGAGAGAGCGACAACAGCCGTAAACATGCATTAAAATTAATTCACACCAAGCACAAGCATGAGTAGGATATAATCCACCATGAACATAAATATCATGAAGGCTATGTTGATTTGATTCAACTGCATGCGTGAACATGTGCCAAGTCGAGTCACTCAATGCATTCAAAGGAGGATACCATCCCATCATACCACATCATAATCATTCTAATAGCATGTTGGCACGCAAGGTAAACGATTATAACTCATAGCTAATCAAGCATGGCACAAGCAACTATAATCTCTAAATGTCATTGCAAATATGTTTACTTCATAATAGCTGAATCAGGAACGATGAATCATCATATTTACAAAAACAAGAGAGGTCGAGTTCATACCAGCTTTTCTCTTCCCAATAAGTACATTATATATCATCATTATGGCCTTTCACTTGCACGACCGAACGATGTGAATAATAATAAGAATGCACGTGCATTGGACTAAGCTGGAATCTGCAAGCATTCAACTCAAGAGAGAAGACAAGTAATATGGGCTCTAAGTTAAATAAACAATCATGCATATAAGAGCCACTAAGCATTTTCAAAATGGTCTTCTCGACCCCCAAAGAAAGAAAAAGAAATAAAAACTATTTACACGGGAAAGCTCCCAACAAGCATAAGAAGAACGGGAAATATTTTTGGGTTTTCTTTTTAATTTCCACTACAAGCAAAGAAATAAACTACTATTAATTTTTTTTGGTTTTTCTTAAAGTTTATTAAACACACAAGAAGAAAGCTAGAAAAAGAAATTTAAACTAACATGGATATTACAGTGAAAAAGTATGAGCACCGACATCTAGCAATGAGTGTGTGTGAACATGAATGTAACGTCGGTGGGAAATACGTACTCCCTCAAGCTTAGGATTTTGGCCTAAGTTGGTCTATTGCTAGGGATGGCCTGGCGGATATCCGTAGGTGAAGCTGGGGTCGTAGTGTGACGCAGTGGCTATCGCCGCCTGAGCTGTAGCGTGGAGTCGAGCAGCCTCCACTCTCCTTTCGTACTTATCTGCCTCCTCTCTGGTAATAATATATCTTCCTCTCGCCTGAAAATCAAAGAAGGTAGGAGCAGGAAGAGCAACACGGACCACATGTCGTTTGTTAAAGATTAGTTGATACTGGTAAGGTGGTCCAGTCCTCTCAATGAACTGGTGGGAAAACATAGAATCAAGATCTAAATAAGAAGAGGGTAACTCCATATCACCCTCACGAATGTCTACATCAAGAAAATTAGCTAAGCGGGTTGCATAAATTCCTCCAAAGAAATCTCCGCTATGCCTATTTTCATGCAACCTACGAGCTACAATGGCGCCCAAATGATAAGATTGGTCTCCTAACACAGCATTTCTAAGAATGCTGAGATCAGGGGCACACATGTGACATGCTTCATCCTTAGCAGTTATACATCTACCAATGAAGAGAGCAAAATAATGTATAGCAGGAAATTGAATGCTCCCTATAGTGGCCTGCGCTATATCTCTAGATTCCCCCACAGTTATTCTAGCAAGAAAGTCTCTATATTCAGATTTAGGGGGATCCCGGATACTACCCCAAGATGGAAGTTTGCATGCAAGAGTGAAATCCTCTAAGTCCATGGTATAAGATTTGTCATAAAGGTCAAACATGACTGAAGGAGAATTACGCGAAGTTGTAAAATCAAACCTCCCCACAAATGAACTTGTGAGGTAACGATACTGTGGGCATTTATCAGCTTCAAAGTCCTCAAGACCGGCATTACGCACATATGCATAGAATTCTTATTTAATTCCCACTTGATTCATAAAATTTCCTGAAGGCCATTGACAGGGCCTCACGAGTGCGTCTCTTGGTGGTTCCTCGTCAGCATCACGTATTGCAAGCCTGGGACCTTGCTTCCTTGAAGGGCCACCTTGGAACATCCTCCTAAGCATATTGTTTCCTCTGAAAAATTTCAGAAATTTTAGTAACTTCAAATAAAAGTGAACCAACTTCAATAAAATTGATAGCAACAACTACCACAAGTGCCTAGGGCCTATATCAAGCATTAGAACTACTTGGAACCTTATAAATTTGACATGCAAGCTCAAGAACATGGTCACCTATGCAGCACAAATTTGCAATGAATAAAGCACTAGAAGAAAAACTAATTGGACCACTGGAGGAGTCACATACCAAGGAACAATCTCCCCAAGCAGTTTTGCAAGAGGTGCTTTGAGCAAGGAGATCGAAAATCACAGCAACGGGGGCTGGAACACGAGCTTGAGTTGGTTTTTCGGGTTTGTGTGAGGCAGAGTAAGAAGATGGGTGCAGGAATAAGTGGAGGAGGGCCACCGTGGGCCCACGAGGCAGGGGGGCGCGCCCAGGGGGTAGGACGCGCCCTCCACCCTCGTGGCCAGGTGGCAGCTCCCCCCATGGTAATTTTTGCACAGTAAATTCTCAAATATTCCCGAAAAAATCATATTAAATTTGCATGACATTCTGAGGACTTTTATTTTCGGGATATTATTATATTGCACGGATAAGTCAGGAAACAGACAGAAAATATTATTTTACTTTATTTCTACTAAATAACAAAAAATATAAAGAGGGTACAGAAAGTTGTGCTTCTAGTTTCATCCATCTCGTTATCATCAAAATGAACCCACTAACAAGGTTGATCAAGTCTTGTTAACAAACTCATTCCGAATAATCACAGAACCGGAGAAATTTCGAATAACACTAAGTTACCTCAACGGGGATATGAAAATCCCCAACAATAAGAATATCATACTTTTTCTTGACAGTAGGGAGAGGAAATTCAAAACCTCCAAATATAATCGATGGAACTTTTCCAATAGAGTTGATACTATAAACTTGAGGTTGTTTCCTCGGAAAATGTACCGTATGCTCATTACCATTAACATGAAAAGTGACATTGCGTTTGTTGCAATCAATAACAGCCCCTACAGTATTAAGGAAAGGTCTTCCAAGAATAATAGACATACTATCATCTTCGGGAATATCAAGAATAACAAAGTCCGTTAAAATAGTAACGTTTGCAACCACAACAGGCACATCCTCACAAATACCGACAGGTATAGCAGTTGATTTATCGGCCATTTGCAAAGCTATTTCAGTAGGTGTCAACTTATTCAAGTCAAGTCTACGATATAAAGAGAAAGGCATAACACTAACACCGGCTCCAAGATCACATAAAACAGTTTTAACATAATTTCTTTTAATGGAGCATGGTATAGTAGGTACTCCTGGATCTCCAAGTTTCTTTGGTATTCCACCCTTAAAAGTATAATTAGCAAGCACGGTGGAAATTTAAGCTTCAGGTATCTTTCTTTTATTAGTAATAATATCCTTCATATACTTAGCATAAGGATTTGTTTTGAGCACATCAGTCAATCGCATACGCAAAAAGATGGGTCTAATCATTTCAGCAAAGCGCTCAAAATCCTCATCATCCTTTTTCTTGGATGGTTTGGGAGGGAAAGGCATGGGTTTCTGAACCCATGGTTCTCTTTCTTTACCATGTTTCCTAGCAACGAAGTCTCTTTTATCATAACATTGATTCTTTGATTGTGGGTTATCAAGATCAACAGCAGGTTCAACTTCTACATCATTATCATTACTAGGTTGAGCATCAACATGAACATTATCATTAACATTATCACTAGGTTCATGTTCATCACCCGATTTTGTTTCAGCATCAGACATAGAGATATCATTTGGATTATTAGGTGGTTCAGCAATAGGTTCACTAGAAGTTTGCACAGTCCTATCATTTTTCTTTTTCTTCCTCTTAGAGGAACTAGGCATATCAATATTATTTCTCTGAGAATCTTGCTCGATTCTCTTAGGGCGGCCTTCGGGATACAAAGGTTCCTGAGTCATTCTACCAGTTCTAGTAGCCACTCTAACAGCATAATCATTTTTCTTACTATTCATTTCATCAAGCACTTCTTTCTGAGCTTTAAGTACTTGTTCTACTTGAGTGGTAACCATAGAAGCATGTTTGCTAACAAGTTTAAGTTCACCTCTAATATCAGCCATATAATCACTCAAGCGTTTAATCATAAAGGTATTCTGTTTTAATTGTCTACCAAAATAAGCATTAAAGTCATCTTGCTTAAACATAAAGTCATCAAACTCATCCAAGGACTGACTAGCAATTTTAGTAGGAGGGACTTCAGCTTTATCATACCTATAGAGAGAATTTACCTTTACTACCTGTGTCGGGATATCAGGAGGTTCTTTAGTAAATAAGTAATTGAGATCATATACGTCTTCAACAGGGGGTAAATTAAGACCATGTATTTCTTCAATAGGAGGTAAATTCTTAACATCTTCAGCTTTAGTACCTTTTTCTTTCATAGATTTCTTTGCCTCTTGCATATCTTCGGGACTGAGAAATAGAACACCTCTCTTCCTCGGAGTTGGTTTAGGAATAGGCTCAGTAATTGGCTCAGGAGTTGGCTCAGGAGGTAGCTCGGGAGGTGCCCAATTATTTTCATTAGACAACATATTATTCAATAGAAGTTCAACATCATCCGGTGTTCTTTCCCTGAAAAGAGAACCAGCACAACTATCTAGGTAATCTCTGGAAGCATCAGTTAGTCCATTATAAAAGATATCAAATATTTCAGGTTTCTTGAGAGGATGATCAGGCAAAGCATTAAGTAACTTGAGAAGCCTCCCCCAAGCTTGTGGGAGACTCTCTTCTTCAATTTGCACAAAATTGTATATTTCCCTCAAAGCAGCTTGTTTCTTATGAGCTGGGAAATATTTAGCAGAGAAGTAATAAATCATATCCTAGGGACTTTGCACACAAGTAGGATCAAGAGAATTAAACCATTTCTTAGCATCACCCTTTAATGAGAACGGAAATATTTTGAGTATATAAAAGTGGCGCGATCTCAGGTTATTAGTAAATTGGGCAGCTATATCATCTAACTTACGAAGATGTGCCACAACAGTTTCATAATCATAGCCATAAAAAGGATCAGATTCAACCAAAGTAATTATATCTGGATCGACAGAAATATCATAATAATCATAATCAGGAACACAGATAGGTGAAGTAGCAGAAGCAGGGTCGGGTCTCATCCTACCTCTAAAAGATTCTTTACTCCACTTAGTTAGCAACCTCTTACGTTCAAGACTATCCTGGCAAGCAACAATAGCTTCAAAAGATTCAGCACTAAAAAGATAACCCTCAGGAATAGCAGGCATAGGCTCATCATCACTAACATCATCGTGTTCAGGTTCAATAATTTCTCTTTCTCTAGACCTAGCAATTTGCTCATCAAGAAATTCACCGAGTGGCACAATAGTATCAAGCATAGAAGTAGTTTCATCATAAGTATCATGCATAGCAGAAGTGGCATCATCAATAACATGTGACATATCGGAATGAATAGCAGAAGCAGGTTTAGGTGTCGCTAGCTTACTCATAACAGAAGGTGAATCAAGTGCAGAGCTAGATGGCAGTTCCTTACCTCCCCTCGTAGTTGAGGGCAAAATAGTAGTTCGATCATCTTTCAAATTCTTCATAGTGTCCAGCAGATATAAATCCCAAGTGACTCAAGGAATAGAGCTATGCTCCCCGGCAACGGCACCAGAAAAAGGTCTTGATAACCCACAAGTATAGGGGATCGCAATAGTTTTCGAGGGTAGAGTATTCAACCCAAATTTATTGATTCGACACAAGGGGAGCCAAAGAATATTCTCAAGTATTAGCAGCTCAGTTGTCAATTCAACCACACCTGGAAACTTAGTATCTGCAGAAAAGTGTTTAGTAGCAAAGTAATATGATAGTGGTGGTAACGGTAACAAAAGTAAAGACAGCAAAAGTAATGTTTTTGGTATTTTGTAGTGATTGTAACAGTAGCAACGGAAAAGTAAATAAGCGTAAACCAGTATATGGAAAACTCGTAGGCACCGGATTAGCAATGGATAATTATGCCGGATGTGGTTCATCATGTAACAGTCATAACATAGGGTGACACAGAACTAGCTCCAGTTCATCAATGTAATGTAGGCATGTATTCCGTATATAGTCATACGTGCTTATGGAAAAGAACTTGCATGACATCTTTTGTCCTAGCCTCCCGTGGCAGCGGGGTCCTATTGGAAACTAAGGGATATTAAGGCCTCCTTTTAATAGAGAACCGGAACAAAGCATTAGCACATAGTGAATACATGAACTCCTCAAACTACGGTCATCACCGGGAGTGGTCCCGATTATTGTCACTTCGGGGTTGCCGGATCATAACGCATAGTAGGTGACTATAGACTTGCAAGATAGGATCTAGAACACACGTATATTCATGAAAACATAATAGGTTCAGATCTGAAATCATGGCACTCGGGCCCTAGTGACAAGCATTAGGCATAGCAAAGTCATAGCAACATCAATCTGTCACATCCCTGGTCCTGTTATGCACTAGGCTAGACCCTCATGTGAGCATCATGTTTTAATTCAAATGAAATTTGAATTGAGGAATTTTCAAAAGCCTCAGAAGACCTCTAAAAATAACCAACATTTAAATCTCATCAAATGAGTCCAAAGAAATGTTCCTGTTACTCTGTGAAAATATTGGTAAGAGGTAAAATTCAAACCAATATTTTTGGAATCACAGAATTATTTATTTTTGGGCCTTTGACTTAAACCAATGACATATTTGAGTTGAATTTATTTCTATTATATAAGAAATAAAGTTCAAATATTTTTGTAAGTTGCCTGTGACCTTGGACTAGTTCCTGAGCTCACATACAATTTACAGAAAGTTTTAGAAAAATGATTTGATATTTTAAATCAAATCAAAACCAATTGCAGAAAATAGAAAACTGAAATAAATAGGAAAAGCAGAGAGGAGAGAAATCTTACCTGGCGCTCACCTGGTAGCCCAGCCGGCCCAGCTCCTGTGCGGCCCAGCCCATCTGGGCCTCCCCTGTCGTCTTCCTCCCTGCCAGGAGGACGGGCACGCGCCCGGCGCGCGCGGCCACGCGCCCCGGCTACCTCCTGCTTCCCACCGCTGCCCCAACGCGCCTGCGAGTGCCACGCACTCCCCCTCGCCCCCCTGGAACTCTCTCACTCTCTCCCGAACTCTTCCCCCTCCTCTGCTTCCTCTCTCTCACTCGCCCGAACGCAGCCGTCGCCGCCGACGAGCTCCCCCACGGCCACAGCCACCCCCTCGCTCCCTCTCCGCATCCCTGAGCTCCGTCCCGACCCCGTGGAGCTACACACACGACGCACGCGACCCTGGGAGGCCAGCAACGTCGCCATCGCCGTCGTCTTCCACCTCGGGCTCCGGCCACCATCGTCGTCGATCCGCCGCACGCAGGACGTCCCCGAGCCCGCTAACCATCCCTACGGCACCGCTGTGAGCTCCGCCACCATTTCCCCCTCTTCCCCTCTTTGTTTGATTGCCGTAGCCGTCACCCCCTTGATGACCGACAAGTGCCGCCGCCAAAGCTCGCCGGCGACGACGCTCCGGTGACCATTCGGTCCCGGGCATGCGTCCAACGTTCTCGCCGCACCACGTAGACACCGTAGGTGTTAACCCCGCATCACCAAGGCTGCTGTGGCCTCGACCTCGAGCTCGCCCGAGCTCCGGCCGCCGCTTCTGTGCTCGCCGCCGTCATCTCCGGCGAATCCGAGGCCTTCCGATCGCTCAGCTAGACGCGGTCGAGCGCGGGCTAGCCTTCGCGCATCCATCCGTCGCCCGCAGCTCAAGTCCGGCGAGTTGCCGCCACAGTTTAGGTCGCCGCCGGCGAAACTCCGGCGGGAGATGACGTGGCCTCATCATTAGGAGCTAACCCAACCAGTTAAACACCCTACAACCGCTGACAGTGGGCCCCACGCCTGGTCAAACCCCAGTCAGCGCTGGGTTTGACCGGGATTAGTTCATGTGTCACTGACGTGTGGACCGCACACGTCAGGTTTGACCTGGACTAGCCCCGTTGACCTGCTGACATAGTGCTGATGTCATGCTGACGCTGTTAATAATTTTCTGGATTTAAAGTAAATCAGAAAATTCCAGAAAATAGCCAAAACTTCTAAAAATCATAGAAAATCAACCGTAGCTCCAAATCAATCAAGTTATATATGAAAAATTATCAGAAAAATTCAAGGAATCCATCTGTACCATTTTCATGCATGTTTGAACAATGTTTGTCCTCTGTTTTGGACAAAACAAATAAAGTGCATTTAAATAATCATATATGGAGTTGGAGTTTGAATCATGTATTCAAACCAACTTCATTTAAATCATAGCTAAGTGCATTAGCCCAAAACACATTCCTATTGCCATGTCATGATCATGCATCATACTGTGCATTGCATTGATCGTGTTTCTTCTGTGTTTGCCGGTGTTGTTTCCCCTCGGTAGACGCTGTACCGATGATGTGATCGTTGACACTGATGAAGACTCAATGCTATCTTCAGAAGTGCCAGGCAAGCAAAACCCCCTTGTTCATTCCGATACAATCCTACTCTCTCGCCCTGCTCTTTTTTACTGCATTAGGACAACAACGAGTCATTTGTTACTTGCTGCGGTAGCTGAACCCCTTTATCCTCTGCATGACCTGTCATTGCCATAGTAAATAGATGAAACCCACTAGTATGAGTAGGAGTTGTTTGAGCCCTATTGTGCCTACTCATTCATGTTTGTTTGTCATTCCTGCTACTGCTTAGAGTTGAGTCAGGTCTGATTCATCGGGGATGAATCAGAGGGGTGTGAACATGTCCTACCATTGAGAGCTAAGTGTGTGAACACGATTTGGTAAAGGTAGCGGTGAGAGGCCATGTAGGAGTACATGGTGGGTTGTCTCATTGAAGCCGTCCTCAGGAACTGAGCTCTGTGTTTGTGATCCATGATTCAGCTACTACCATACATTGGGCCCTAAAATATGACCCCGCTCGACTTCTTATTCACCCTTGTCCTCTGTCCAGGAGTTGCAAGTAGTTTCTGGTGTTTGTAGTATGCTGGAGGCCGTGGGCAGCGCTGACCGGAGGGGTGGGCTGTGATGCGGTAGGCACGTGGCACGGTGTACCGGGCGCCCGTTTGGTGTCTCGGGAACCCTGTTCACATCGTTTGGGGCTGTGAGCGAAACTCCGGCTGGATCTCCTCATGGATGGAACCCGAATAGGCGATAAACCTGGACTAGAGACTTGAGTGTTTAGGTAGGTCGTGGTCTACACCCACGTCGGCTTTCGCTTGAAGTCTGCCGAGCACATGTCGTGTGCAGACGCTAAGTGGTGGAAACATGTATGAAGAAGTACACCCCTGCAGGGTTAACATCATCTATTCAAATAGCCGTGTCCGCGGAAAAGGACTTCTGGGTTGCCTATATCAGTTCATAGACAAGTGAAAGTGGATACTCTAAAATACGCAAGATAAGCGTGAGTGCTATGGATGGCGTTCTCGTAGGGAGACGGGAGCGGTTCCATAGTGGTGTATTGGTTGGTGAATATGTGGACTCGTGTGCGCCACCTCAAAAGAGTTACTTGCAGTCGTAGTTTAGGTTAGCCACCGAGTCAAAACTGGCTTGCTGCAGTTAAACTCCACCATCCCCTTTGTTGATAATGATGCATATGTAGTTAGTTCTGATGTAAGTCTTGCTGGGTACATTTGTACTCACGTTTGCCTATTTTATGTTTTTGCAGAGAGACTTCGGTCTCGCTAGTAGTTCCACGTGGACTTCGACGTTTAGCTTGTTACCTCAGCTACGATCTTGTGCCCTCGGCAGGATCTGGTAGATAGTCAGGCTTCTCAGCCTTTTTCATTTCTAGATGTCTGTACTCAGACATGTTAAGCTTCCGCATGTGCTTTGACTTGTATGCTCTGATTGTTGGGTCATGAGACCCATGTTTGTAATATCTCGCTCCTCAGAGCCTATTGAATAAATACTTGAGTCGTAGAGTCATGTTGTGATGCCATGTTGTATTTGCCCATATCGAGCATATTGTGTGTATGTTATTGAAATGCTTGGTATGTGTGGGATCTGACTATCTAGTTGTTTATCCTTAGTAGCCTCTCTTACCGGGAAATGTCTCCTAGTGTTTCCACTGAGCCATGGTAGCTTGCTACTACTCCGGAACACTTAGGCTGGCCGGCATGTGTCCTTCTTCGTTCCTGTGTCTGTCCCTTCGGGGAAATGTCACGCGATGAATACCGGAGTCCTGTTAGCCCGCTACAGCCCGGATCACCGGAGTCCTGCTAGCCCAGTGCTACAGCCTGGATTCACTCGCTGATGACCGACACATTCGATGCTGGGTCATGGATGCCTGTCCCTGTAAGTTTGTGCCACTTTGGGTTTACGACTAGCCATGTCAGCCCGGGCTCCTTATCATATGGATGCTAGCGACATTGTCATATACATGTGCCAAAAGGCGCAAACGGTCCCGGGCAAAGGTAAGGCGACACCCGTGGGAATACCGTGCGTGAGGCCGCAAAGTGATATGAGGTGTTACATGCTAGATCGATGTGGCATTGAGTCGGGGTCCTGACAGCATTGGTATCAGAGCTTGACTGCCTGTAGGATTACCAAGCCAAACTGGTCGAAGTTGAGTCTAGAAATTCTTTATTTATGTAAGGGAATTGATTGTGGGATGGAACGTAAGGCTCTTTTTATTCCTTATACCTCATGCCCTTCTGATCTGAGTCATCTTATCTTTTCTACGGGGTTAAGGAACTAGGCTTTCTCTTCTTTCTATCAGGATCACGTGTTATTAATCCGTAGACCTATAGAACTGTTGGACTTAAGCCTCAGTCCAGTTCCTACGACTTCTGTATGTTAACTGTTGATCTCAAAACCTTGGTATTGTGCTTCTGAGTGGTTATGCCACCATTTTTGTTATTGTCTCAAATCTTTTTGAGCATTTACAGCCGTTATGCTGTCCGAGTCATCCCAGGTTTCTAAATAGTCTGATGCATTTGCAAATCCTTTCTTTCCGTTCTCGATGTCCCTTATGGCCAGATTAACCACACTAGACGGTGAGTTGAGGTACTCTATTGCCTCGACATTTATGTTGAAGTTATTATTATGACCCTAGGTGTCTCAGGTGATCATCTAGTAGTCTAGCCATGTTTTGTGATCCCAGTGTGATGATTCTGGCCGTCATTATCGAAAGCATCCCGTGATGCCATTTAGTTAGTAGGCATTCTATTTCTGGGTTCTTGAACCCGAGATTCACCCTACTTACATCATGTTGATAGTGTTGCTAGTTCCTTTAGGATATTAGTAACCTTTGCGATAGTCCTCGAGGTCCATGGTATATCGTTCTTCCAAATACCATGAACCATTCTTGGCAGGAGTTCTTCTGAACCAAAAGATGACAACAAGAGTGCTCTCGATGAGTTCTCCATGCTATATTGTGACTCTGCCAGCTCAACCTTTCTGCATGGGTTATCCGGAAGAATTATGTTGAACTTGGTTCGACATACACATACTAATCTATGCATCCACAACTCAGAAAGTTATATGTTCCTTTGAGTTGTCCCTCTTAGTTGTCTTGTAACCCTAGTCTATCATTTGATAGTCAGGAATAGTCGTGCATTCGTCATCGATGCCTATTATTCTTGTGGTCCGTCAAGCCATTCTGTCCTGAATGACTTGGAGAAACAAACTCCAGTACCTCATCCGTATCTAGGATTGGGTCAAAGCAGTTGTATTCCGCAGATCAAATGCCAATCCAGCTTTTGGTTCTGTTCTACCTTGGAGTATTACCCCCTTTATGTCAGAATTGTCATGAGAACTGCACCAACTCTCATGAATTTTGACGTAGTGATACTTCTCACCATCATTAGTCATTCCTCGGTCTTCGTGTTGATGCAACTGGAATACCGACAAATGAATTGTGATGTGTGAAATCAATACTCCTAGACCTTGTTGCTTGGTAGTTAAAGGACAATAATTTCATTCTTAGCGTGTTGGTTTTTGAATCATCCTTCTAAGATTGATCGTGCTACCTAGTCCTTATTTCGGTGCACCCTTCGATTGATGAGTTAGGATCTTGTCAAGTCCTCACTCATTTGATCATATCGTCTTGCCCTCAAAAGCAAGATTGTTCTCGAGCTTAATAACATATCAGTGGTTCGTGATTTTCCGAATATCTTCTCGAAAGTATCACCAGGTTGTCACCTGACTGTTATGTTAAGCTCGTGATCAAGTTGGTTTATCCTGTAAACCACCCTTTCTCCAAGAATCCGTGTTGGATACCCCTGAGCTAGTTGGCTAAGCTATGCATCAACTTGGAGAGTTGGAAGATAGAAGCTTGTCCGATATAGTTCATTATAAGGTATGTCTTGTATGTGTGTTGAAGAAAGTTGATATTTTCATCGACTGAACCTCGTGATCAGTTAATGGACCTATCATTTTTATCCAACCTTTGATTGGAGTATGGGCTATCATCCAATTAGACCAGAACCAACGATATTCGTAATGTTGTCTTACTCATGGTTGATCCCTCGAGCATACACCATTATATCTTTTAGGTCTGACCCATGCTATCACTTGTTCACTTAACTATGGAATTCCTTTTAAAAGGAAACCCAGATGAATTGTTGTTGAGCCCATTGACAACATCCTTATCTCCTCCATGATCTTGTTGGACAACAAGTTAGTGTTGGAAACTTTTGAAAGCATTTTCTTCATGCTAGCTCATGAAGTATTTGTTTGATGAAAGGAGTGACTTCCTCTTATACACGTGCATTTGGTGAAAGTTGCCGCCGTGAATTTGAGAAAGTTAGTTTTGCTTCCTCTGGAATCATCCCAAGTCAGTCATGCATACGTGCGAAGTATTCTGTGGTCTGGAGACTTGCAACCTCCATTCTATATGTGTCCCTAGCACACCAAGCCACTGATTGATTTGTTCAAGGAGAAGAAGTTCCTTCTTAAGAGTATACCTTATGCAAGGACTTCGATATCCTCGATGATGGTTCCCCTCCTGAACTCGGTAGTGTTTTATTATAAGACTACTTTGTGGTCATGCTTGTCTGGGACAACGTGTTCACATGTTTGTAGCAGAACCAGCTCATGTTTTGGAGCTTACTATCGTAGTTCATTTCCCGAGAATCTCGCAACGTCATCTCGTCGATTTGTGTTGCAAACTTTCGTTTTTCTTCCTAGACTCGATGAGTCTGGAATATCCTGACACCAACCAGATCTGAATCTCAGGCAGATGTGATGGTTGGAACATTTCCCAAGAACTATAATATTGGTCTCTCGATAACCGGTAAGGTGGATGTCGTGGCCAACACACCCATCCGGTAGACCTATTATTATAGTATCTTGTTTGAGGAAGTTGGCCACCTCCCCATAAGGACTTCGTAGGATTTACCCTCTAGCTATGCCTTATGATTTTAGTGTTTTCGAAGTACGACCTTTACCTGATGTTCTAGATACATGACCATTTCAAGGAATGGGATACGCTAGTACATCAAGGAGAACATTAGAAGCGGAGTGCTAAATGTCTCTCGGTCGATCATCCAGATTTCGTCCCCTTGGCCTCCCTAAGGTGAAATATGAGAAAGTGTTATCCTCCTTTGCATCTGCATCGTCCATCGCTAGTCATCATGGTAGTATGTTGTGTTGTCAGCACCCTTGACATGGATGTTGGTAAAACCTTGATGATTATGGAAATGCTCAAGTTTTTGAGAGCACGCACAAGCGCTAGGTGTTATCATCGACACTAACTGGGATGCTCTCAGTTTCCTCGGTTATGCTATAACTTTTCAAACAGTGGACTCACTCTCTACTGTTGAGCTTCTCCCCAATTACTAAAATCATCCCTTGTGTGGTTTTCAACAAGGTAATCCACATCATCCAAGTCCGAGTATGCCATTCTACCGACCCCCTCCAAACGATCGCTCGAGAATTGCCTTAGGCTGGTTTAAAGAGTTTCAATGATCTCTGAATCAAAGGTAATTCTTTTTGCCACTTAAGGGGATATATCTACGAGTCACCATCCCTAAGGTGCCTCGTTGTGGTATCATGGCAACTCAACTCCTCGCTACGTTGACAATCGTTTACCACCTTTTTAAGTGTGGAATTGTAGTCTACCTGGTAAACCTCCGTCATTTGTTCCACTCCTTTCCGCTAGAGGTGTGCTTCGTCTCTCAGCTCAAGAGATGTTGCTATGTCTCATTCCGTGAGTTAATCCTCAGTTGTTCGACCTTCGAGAAGAACGATTCTTTTAGGGTCTTTCCTTCCTCTCATTGTCATGATAGTTGGAGTTCTCAGATCAAGACTTCGAGACAATGATGGTGAACGAATCAACGTTCATTTGAAGTGCAACCTGGATCATGAAGATTGTGCTAGTTTGCGTTCCCCCTTCACCTTACCCTACGCTTGAATCTCGGGACGAGATTTTTGTTTAGTGGGGGTGAGTTGTCACATCCCTGGTCCTGTTATGCACTAGGCTAGACCCTCATGTGAGCATCATGTTTTAATTCAAATGAAATTTGAATTGAGGAATTTTCAAAAGCCTCAGAAGACCTCTAAAAATAACCAACATTTAAATCTCATCAAATGAGTCCCAAGAAATGTTCCTGTTACTCTGTGAAAATATTGGTAAGAGGTAAAATTCAAACCAATATTTCTGGAATCATAGAATTATTTATTTTTAGGCCTTTGACTTAAACCAGTGACATATTTGAGTTGAATTTATTTCTATTATATAAGAAATAAAGTTCAAATATTTTTGTAAGTTGCCTGTGACCTTGGACTAGTTCCTGAGCTCACATACAATTTACAGAAAGTTTTAGAAAAATGATTTGATATTTTAAATCAAATCAAAACCAATTGCAGAAAATAGAAAACTAAAATAAATAGGAAAAGCAGAGAGGAGAGAAATCTTACCTGGCGCTCACCTGGTAGCCTAGCCGGCCCAGCTCCTGTGCGGCCCAGCCCATCTGGGCCTCCCCTGTCGTCTTCCTCCCTGCCAGGAGGACGGGCACATGCCCGACGCGCGCGGCCACGCGCCCCGGCCACCTCCTGCTTCCCACCGCTGCCCCGACGCGCCTGCGAGTGCCACGCACTCCCCCTCGCCCCCTGGAACTCTCTCACTCTCTCCCGAACTCTTCCCCCTCCTCTGCTTCCTCTCTCTCACTCGCCCGAACGTAGCCGTCGCCACCGACGAGCTCCCCCACGGCCACAGCCACCCCCTCGCTCCCTCTCCGCATCCCTGAGCTCCGTCCTGACCCCGTGGAGCTACACACACGATGCACACGACCCCGGGAGGCCAGCAACGTCGCCATCTCCGTCGTCTTCCACCTCGGGCTCCGGCCACCATCGTCGTCGATCCGCCGCACGCAGGACGTCCCCGAGCCCGCTAACCATCCCTACGGCACCGCTGTGAGCTCCGCCACCATTTCCCCCTCTTCCCCTCTTCGTTTGATTGCCGTAGCCGTCGCCCCCTTGATGACCGACAAGCGCCGCCGCCAAAGCTTGCCGGCGATGACGCTCCGGTGACCATTCGGTCCCGGGCATGCATCCAACGTTCTCGCCGCACCACGTAGACACCGTAGGTGTTAACTCCGCATCACCAAGGCCGCTGTGGCCTCGACCTCGAGCTCGCCCGAGCTCCGGCCGCTTCTTCTGTGCTCGCCGCCGTCATCTCCGGCGACTCCAAGGCCTTCCGATCGCTCAGCTAGACGCGGTCGAGCGCGGGCTACCCCCTGGTGGCCTTCGCGCATCCATCCGTCGCCCGCAGCTCAAGTCCGGCGAGTTGCCGCCGCAGTTTAGGTCGTCGCCGGCGAAACTCCGGCGGGAGCTGACGTGGCCTCGTCATTAGGAGCTAACCCAACCAGCTAAACACTCTACAACCGCTGACAGTGGGCCCCACGCCTGGTCAAACCCAGTCAGCGCTGGGTTTGCCCGGGATTAGTTCATGTGTCACTGACGTGTGGACCGCACACATCAGGTTTGACCTGGACTAGCCCCGTTGACCTGCTGACGTAGTGCTGATGTCATGCTGACGCTGTTAATAATTTTCTGGATTTAAAGTAAATCAGAAAATTCCAGAAAATAGCCAAAACTTCTAAAAATCATAGAAAATCAACTGTAGCTCCAAATCAATCAAGTTATATATGAAAAATTATCAGAAAAATTCAAGGAATCCATCTGTACCATTTTCATGCATGTTTGAACAATGTTTGTCCTCTGTTTTGGACAAAACAAATAAAGTGCATTTAAATAATCATATATGGAGTTGGAGTTTGAATCATGTATTCAAACCAACTTCATTTAAATCATAGCTAAGTGCATTAGCCCAAAACACATTCATATTGCCATTTCATGATCATGCATCATACTGTGCATTGCATTGATCGTGTTTCTTTTGTGTTTGCCGGTGTTGTTTCCCCTCGGTAGACGCTGTACCGATGATGTGATCGTTGACACTGATGAAGACTCAATGCTATCTTCAGAAGTGCCAGGCAAGCAAAACCCCCTTGTTCATTCCGATACAATCCTACTCTCTCGCCCTGCTCTTTTTTACTGCATTAGGACAACAACGAGTCATTTGTTACTTGCTGCGGTAGCTGAACCCCTTTATCCTCTGCATGACCTGTCATTGCCACAGTAAATAGATGAAACCCACTAGTATGAGTAGGAGTTGTTTGAGCCCTGTTGTGCCTACTCATTCATGTTTGTTTGTCATGCCTGCTACTGCTTAGAGTTGAGTCAGGTCTGATTCATCGGGGATGAATCAGAGGTGTGTGAACATGTCCTACCATTGAGAGCTAAGTGTGTGAACACGATTTGGTAAAGGTAGCGGTGAGAGGCCATGTAGGAGTACATGGTGGGTTGTCTCATTGAAGCCGTCCTCGGGAACTGAGCTCTGTGTTTGTGATCCATGATTCAGCTACTACCATACATTGGGCCCTGAAATATGACCCCGCTCGATTTCTTATTCACCCTTGTCCTCTGTCCAGGAGTTGCAAGTAGTTTCTGGTGTTTGTAGTATGCTGGAGGCCGTGGGCAGCGCTAACCGAAGGGGTGGGCTGTGATGCGGTAGGCACGTGGCACGGTGTACCGGGCGCCCGTTTGGTGTCTCGGGAACCCTGTTCACATTGTTTGGGGCTGTGAGCGAAACTCCGGCCGGATCTCCTCATGGATGGAACCCGAATAGGCGATAAACCTGGACTAGAGACTTGAGTGTTTAGGTAGGTCGTGGTCTACACCCACGTCGGCTTTCGCTTGAAGTCTGCCGAGCACATGTCGTGTGCAGACGCTAAGTGGTGGAAACATGTATGAAGAAGTACACCCCTGCAGGGTTAACATCATCTATTCGAATAGCCGTGTCCGCGGAAAAGGACTTCTGGGTTGCCTATATCAGTTCATAGACAAGTGAAAGTGGATACTCTAAAATACGCAAGATAAGCGTGAGTGCTATGGATGGCGTTCTCGTAGGGAGACGGGAGCGGTTCCGTAGTGGTGTATTGGTTGGTGAATATGTGGACTCGTGTGCGCCACCTCAAAAGAGTTACTTGCAGTCGTAGTCTAGGTTAGCCACTGAGTCAAAACTGGCTTGCTGCAGTTAAACTCCACCACCCCCTTTGTTGATAATGATGCATATGTAGTTAGTTCTGATGTAAGTCTTGCTGGGTACATTTGTACTCACGTTTGCCTATTTTATGTTTTTGCGGAGAGACTTCGGTCTCGCTAATAGTTCCACGTGGCCTTCGACGTTTAGCTTGTTACCTCAGCTACGATCTTGTGCCCTCGGCAGGATCTGGTAGATAGTCAGGCTTCTCAGCCTTTTTCATTTCTAGATGTCTGTACTCAGACATGTTAAGCTTCCGCATGTGCTTTGACTTGTATGCTCTGATTGTTGGGTCATGAGACCCATGTTTGTAATATCTCGCTCCTCAGAGCCTATTGAATAAATACTTGAGTCGTAGAGTCATGTTGTGATGCTATGTTGTATTTGCACATATCGAGCATATTGTGTGTATGTTATTGAAATGCTTGGTATGTGTGGGATCTGACTATCTAGTTGTTTATCCTTAGTAGCCTCTCTTACTGGGAAATGTCTCCTAGTGTTTCCACTGAGCCATGGTAGCTTGCTACTGCTCCGGAACACTTAGGCTGGCCGGCATGTGTCCTTCTTCGTTCCTGTGTCTGTCCCTTCGGGGAAATGTCACGCGATGAATACCGGAGTCCTGTTAGCCCGCTACAGCCCAGATCACCGGAGTCCTGCTAGCCTAGTGCTACAGCCTGGATTCACTCGCTGATGACTGACACGTTCGATGCTGGGTCATGGATGCCTGTCCCTGTAAGTTTGTGCCACTTTGGGTTTACGACTAGCCATGTCAGCCCGGGCTCCTTATCATATGGATGCTAGCGACACTGTCATATACGTGTGCCAAAAGGCGCAAATGGTCCCGGGCAAAGGTAAGGCGACACCCGTGGGTATACCGTGCATGAGGCCGCAAAGTGATATGAGGTGTTACATGCTAGATCGATCGATGTGGCATTGAGTCGGGGTCCTGACGCAATCTCAGAACATAATGGATACTAGGGATCAAACCCTAACAAAACTAACTTGATTACATGATAAATCTCATCCAACCCATCACCGTCCAGCAAGCCTATGATGCAATTACTCACGCACGGCGGTGAGCATCATGAAATTGGTGATGGAGGATGGTTGATGATGACGACGACGACGAATCCCCCTCTCCGGAGCCCCGATCGGACTCTAGATCAGCCCTCCCGAGAGAGATTAGGGCTTGGCGGCGGCTCCATATCGTAAAACGCGATGAAACTTTCTCTCTGATTTTTTTCTCCCCGAAAGCCAATATATGGAGTTGGAGTTGGCGTCGGAGGGCCACCAGGGGGCCCACGAGGTAGGGGGGCCTGCCCAGGGGGGAGGGGCGCGCCCCCACCCTCGTGAACAGGGTGTGGGCCCCCTGGCCTTCATCTTTGGCGAGGATTTTTTATTATTTATTCTAAGATATTCCATGGAGTTTCAGGTCATTCCGAGAACTTTTGTTTTCTGAACATAAAACAACACCATGGCAATTCTGCTGAAAATAGCGTCCGTCCGGGTTAGTTCCATTCAAATCATACAAGTTAGAGTCCAAATCAAGGGCAAAAGTGTTTGGAAAAGTAGATACGACGAAGACGTATCAGACTACAAGTTCTTTGGTAGCCAGTTCTCAGAGCTCGAGCGCGTAGCTATTGATCTTAGCCAGGGGCGTTCTCGTGAAAAGACAAGATCTGGTGTTATGAAGGGGCGGTTGGGAGCTCTGAGAGGTTCTATGGCTGCTTGTGCAGAGAGCCCTACTACACCCAAGAATCCCATTGTGGAATTGATAGACAGCGATGATGATGTGTTTGACAAGATTGCTAGCGTTGGAAGAGTCACGAGGAGCGCTGCTACCAAAGGTTTATCTCCCCTTGCTGGAATAGTGGCTCGTAGAGCTGGTGGTGCTAGGAAAGATCCTGCTTTGGATTCTGGCAATGTTGTAAGCACGAAGCATGCGCCCAGAGCTCCTATAAAGTTTTGCTCCCCTGTGCAGCAGCTTCACCCTCATAAATTCCCTCACCTGGACAAGGCTCGCAGGTTGTATAATCTGTTGCTTAGTGATGAATGGCGTGAGAAGTATGCCGAGTGAGTATCTCTCATTATTTTTCCTCTTCTTTTTCTTCTGTTGTTTGTAACTGCTAGATAAATATGACCTGAACTGTTCCTTTTTATACAACTAGAACTGCTATGAATGCCTTATCTTGCTTCTCCTTCTTTTTGTTCTTGTGTGTGCTGTAGGAATACATTCTCAACGATACCTCAGCCTGATGAAAGTGTAACTAACTTCACTGGGAATCGCATCTGGGAAGTTTTTTCACCTGGGCAAATAATGGAGGGTGATGTAATGGACTTCCTCATTGATGATTGGAAGCAAGATCCCGAGAGAAATGCTGATTTCGCATCTGGGAAAAGGATATTGCTGAGTCCATATTTCATCACGGTAATCAATCAGATCGGTTTATTTCTGTTGAACAAGATGCCTATTGTTTTTACGAGTTTTAATAATACTTTGCTTGTTGATCCTTTTCCGCTGTCTATTTCTATTTTGGCTTTTTTGCAGGTTGTGCTTGATTGTTCGTTTTATGAGGATGAAAATAAAGTGTTTAATGTGGAGAGTGCAGCGAGAGATTTCAAGAGCTATGTTAAAGCTAATGAAGACTTGCTCAGTGCCGACCTTGTGAGATCTACTAGCTGATTTTTGGTTTTTATTTGTTTATTGTGATGCTGGTTTTTATTTTGAATATTTAACATCTCTTTTTTGGTCATTTGTTTTTAGATCATGATGCCTCTGTTCAAGCCTATGGTTTTATCAAAGGATAGGAAAGTGAACCACTATTCCTTATATGTCATGAATCGGTACCGAAGTAGCGTTGACATCCTTGACTCTTTACCTTATCCGAAGAACCACCGTCCTTCAAAGAACACCTATCACAAAGACTGCGAGAAGATTGTGAGTGACATTTATTATCTGTACTAGATTAATATTTCTGCATCTTTGTTTCTGCTTTTTTTGAGACCTAAAACTGTGTGGGTTGTTTTGTTGTTTTAGTTGGTCAAAGTAATGAAGGCTGTGTATGGTGATGCTCAGTACAATGCGAGCAAGCAGCCCAATTGGGAGCTGTTTGCAAAGAAACCAACGTTTGTCAAGGTTCCACTTCAAGGGGAAAATGAATGTGGCCATTATACTCTGAAGTATGCGGGATGCTATGATGGTGAAAAGATCGTTGAGAACATTCGAGATCATGATGTGGGTTTCTTGTT
Organism: Triticum dicoccoides; assembly: GCF_002162155.2. NCBI lineage: Eukaryota > Viridiplantae > Streptophyta > Magnoliopsida > Poales > Poaceae > Triticum > Triticum dicoccoides. The sequence continues at coordinate 358,241,371 of NC_041381.1, read as the reverse complement.
GAGGTTTTCACTTTCTGTTTTTGGCTTATTGCGCATCCTTTTTTTTATGTGTCATGATTTTTGATAATTTGTTTTATTGTTTTGCAGCCACGCATTGTTGATTGGAATGCTGAGGATCTGTATAGAGTTGTGTTCAACCGGAATAACCATCTTATGGTGACGGAGCTTCCCAAGGAGGTTCAGGCTTTGGCTCCTGATGCATAGGAGAAATGGTCATCATTTGCATAGTGAATTGGATAGTTGTGTGATATATCTCTTGAAAACATTGTAGGCTCTATTTTGTAGTGTTTGATGTCTTGTCGAGTACTATGTAATAACTAGTATATTTTGTGTTGTGTTTTAAGTGTGGCACAATGTTTAACAAACTTTTTTTCCATGATGATTGTGTGGTTGAATAGTTGTTTCATTTGTGTATGTTTCATCGGGAATTCGTTTTGGTTAAGTTTTATTTTTTGTACTGAAGACTTATATAGTAGTTGAACTAAAAACACTTTTTTTCAAGTGTATTTACGAGTTATTGCTGAGAAAGTGAGATTTATTTTATTTTTATGTGATTCCATCCTAAGTTGGACCTTTATAGTTTCTGTACTCTCGTTTTCTTGTACTTATGATATAGTTCTGTTAGTACTGATTTGTAATCTCATTCAGCGTAAGGCTTTTAAAATTTTGGTGCCAAATTTCTATTTGAACTTCTTGAACTTTAGTAGTTGAACTTCATAGTAAAAGTTAAAGTACTGGTTTAAATTAGCTACTTTAAGAGATAGTCCTATTAAGTTCAAAACTATCTCTTTCTCAAGGCATTAATTGGTATCATCATAGCACTTACCGAATAAACTTAGTTGTACTGAGATTTCAATTGTGCTAGTACTTTGATTAATTATTTATTTTTGTGCTGTTTGATGCTAGTACGTCTTCTGTTGTGTTTCTTGTGATTTTTCTCTTTTGTCGAACTTATATCTTTTTGATTTAGTTTTTGGCCTTGTTTTTTTCTAGGCTGTGGTTCTTCTCCAGGCAATGTTTGGTATAATCCTAGCACTTGCCGTATAGACTTAGTTGTACTGAGATTTCAGTTGTATTGTCATTGTTAATTCTTAGCATGTCACTGTTTTAAGGAATGCGAACTGAAGCTTCCCTTCCTTTTTATATATTTGTAGAATGAATGTACCGTGTGTTCAACTGTACCAGAACTTTCAGTCCTAGCATGCTAGTGACTAGGAAATACGTACTAGTGTTTCTTTGCTTTTTTTGTTGCACTACTTAGTGAATTTCTAACTATTATTTAGCATGATGCTTTTTAGTACTGAATGTTGTCCTCGGCTGAAACTTAGTCTTTTTAGTGTTCTTCTGCTAAAAACTGATTTTTTTAGCGTGATAGTACTACCGTTCATGTCTAAGCTGTACTGAGCGTCGAAGGCTACTATTTGCTTTTGTCCTTAGTTAGTCACTTAGTCTGCCACTTTTTTTGCGAAAATATTCATGTGTTATTTTTTTTCTCCATGACTAGTGCTGCGTGGAAGCCATCAAGTTTCAACTTCAACCTACTTCAACTTCAAATGATGGATCAACAAAATAGGAAGCTAGCAAACTTGTTGGATGACATAAGCAAACGATGTACTTGATAGACATAGGCAAACTTGTTCAAACCCTGACACACATAGCATAAGGTAGTAGGTTCAACATAACAAAAGCAAACTACAAATCTGAAACAACAATACTAAGGACACACATAGCATAAGGTAGCTGGTTCAACATAACGAATGCAGACTTTCATGCATCTTCATCCGTGAAGTTGTAGTGGTAGTAGGGGTCAGCCTCCTGCTCTTTTGAAATATCCCAACCTGTCACGATGTTGTCAATTGTCTTCCATGACTTGTACGTTGCCTATGCATCTATTCCTGCGTACGTGATGAGGTTGTCTGGCAGCGGGCTGGTCCCCCACATTTTGTGGTCTGCCCTGTTCATCTTCTTCTTCATGCCTTCGCAGAATGGGTGGATGACGCCGCCTGCAACATCGGCCAAGGAGTCGTAGTATTTTTTGGTCTTTGGATCTTTCCACTTGCGCTGCATGTCGATGAAGTTGTTGGGGTTGATTTCAAAACCAGACTTCTCCAGCATCTGCTTGTCACCTCCAATGCTGAAACCAACAAATGTGTACAATTTCTCCTCCTGCAGGAAGTCTTTGAGGCGCTAGGGCCTACAAGGTTGGAGACACACATTTAAAGATTAGTCTTCTTTTTTGAGGATTTAATTCTTCTGCTTTTTTTGTTTTACAAGTGATAATCCATGAGGTAGATGCTTATATATTATGAGCCATGGATGAATGTAGTTCAGAAACTAGTACACAAAGTCTTGAAATTAAATTCAACTACACCGTGTTATTTTTTCTTTTTTGCTATCTTCGTTGCTTCACCAAATGCTTCACCAAATTAGAGAATCATTTTACCAGAGTCAATGATACATGCGCTGCTTGATTTAAGTTTTAGTTTTATTTTTTGTTGAATAAAAGACCTATACCAGTGCTTGATACATCTTTGTGCATTAATTCTATATCAAGTTCAAAAATTAGTTTGAGAAACATGTGCATCAAGATATGGACCTATACCACTTCACCAAAGATCTTTTAATACATCAATTCTATAAACTATACTAGTGCATCAAGATGAGAATCTGTGCTAGTATATCAAGTTCAGAAATTAATTTGGTGCATAAAGTTTAGAATGCTATAAACTTTTTTTCAGATGCTAATCTGGTGAAACAATCCACTTCACAGTTTCAGAAATGCATGTAACTTGAGAAACATTTACTCGTGCATCCACTTCATAGACTGTAGTAGTTCATCTAGTTGGGAAACAAGTTTTAATTAAGTTTTTAGTGACTAGTACTGGTACAACAGATGAATGAACATTAGTATGGGTTACGATTTTGTGGCTGCTACGATGTGGTATACCAAGCAGAGTTCCTCGACGCACAACTGCAGGACTGCCGCCATCTGTGGAGGTTCTTCCTCGTCGGTGTACTCCACATCAACTCCGATGAAGCTCGGATACATGCCGCCGCCCTTCATCACCTCTTCGGCCTTGTTTGGTATGTTGGTGCAGACGATCTCCAGCGTCTCCTTGCCGTGGAGCTCAACCCCTTTGAGCGTTTTGGTGTACTCGTGCTTCTCGTCGGGGACGTGAACGTCGACGAGGTTGTTGCTCTTGTTCGAAGTCTCGCCATGGTGACGCTTGGCGGACGGTTCCTCCTCCATCGCCTTCCTCCCACGACTGTGGGCTTGGGAGAGAGAAGTTTTTGGTTTGTGTGCAGTGGAGATGGAAGCAGCAATGGTGGTTCTGTGAATGAGGTAGAGATGGAAGACAATGGGGTATTTTGCAGTGCATCGACGGTGGTGTGTTGGAGGCGGTTCGTCGGGGGCGTGGGTGTAGTGGTCGTGGGGGTCGTTGTTTGCAGTGCGTCGTGGCAACCGCCCAGTGGGTGGCGCGGTGGTGGCTTGGAAGAACTAACCGTCCAAGACAAATGTTTTTTACTGCTGCACTAATTAGTCTTGTCAAGCTGTACTTACGATCTGCTAAATCCCACTTGCACGTCTCTGCGGTGGTGATGATGGCATTTTGCACTGTTTAGGTGACGTATGGCTCTGTGATGTTTTTCCGTGTGGATGTTTAAGCATTGTTTTTCTATTGAAGTCTTTATACACTAGTTTATGTCAAAACATTTTTTCAGTGCCCTGGGAGTTGTTGCTCAAAACTTGTACTTATTTTATTTTCATCTGTACCAACCTAAGCTAGGCCTTTATAGTTTTGTATTCTCATTTTTAGTGCACTTATGTTTTAGTACTGTGTGAACTGAATTGTAAATTCGTACAGCGCATAGGGTTGAAATTTGATGTCACAGTGGTGCGAGTGGCCTGACTGATCCTGCTGTTTTAGTACTGATGTCGTATGTATGTTTGAACTGATTTTTTTATAACTTAGGTTGGGGGTGGGGGTTTGAGATTATTTTACGATCAGATCCTTCATTGTGGTGTGGACAGATTTTATATAAATAAGAAATTTAGCAGAATTGACAAATAAATTCTATTTGAACTTTTTGAATTTTAGTAGTTGAACTTGTCAGATTTTATATAAATAGGAAATTTAGCATAATTGAGAAACATTATATGTTTGAACTTTTAGAGTTTTAGTAGATGAACTTGAAAGTAATATTTTAATTCGGTTTTTTAAATAATGTTTGAACTTTTTGATTTTTAGTAGTTGAACTTGTCAGATCTTATATAAATAAGAAATTTAGCATAATTGACAAACATTATATGTTTGAACTTTTAGAGTTTTAGTAGTTGAACTTGTCAGTTTTTCTATAAATAAGAAATTTAGCATAATTGACAAACATTATATGTTTGAACTTTTTGAGTTTTAGTAATTGAACTTGAAAGTAATATTTAATTCGGTTTTTTAAATTATGTACATTTAACAGATAGGCTATTAAGTTTTGTTCTCTTTGGAGGTTCATTGTTTTTGTATCATATTTTTTCCTTTTTAGGTTAATTGACAAACATTTTTCTTGTAGTTTATATTTTTTGTCCCGCCCTCTGGTTACCTGTGCCTGGGCTTATTGGTGGGGTGTTTTGTTGACGATGCAGGCCATTGGGCCGTTTTCCGGCCCAGATAGCTCGTCCGCGCGGCTGTGCAGTGCGTCGTGTGCGTGCGCTCTGGGTTTAGTCCCACCTCGCTAGTCGAGGGGGCTCCGGACCTGTTTATAAGCGCAGCCGAGGGTCACCAGTCGAACTCCTCCGAACACTTACCTGAGGGCTTATACACGGCGCTCGCTCTCTCTCTTGACCTGTGGGCCCTGGTCGGCGGGTCCTGCGTTGTGCGGATTACTAGGGATTCGCCCTTGGGCTCGAGTTCAAGTATCTAGCATTGTCAGGGCCTGTGCCTGACATTGGGCGGTCAATTTTTGTTTGTTTGTTTGAATCTAGTACTTGACTCTACCAGTGACTTGGACTAATACTTTTTGTTCTAGTTCTTTGTCAGTTTTGTGTGAGTGTAATTTTTTTCATTTGATTATTTTGCCTTCTTTTTTGTGTTTGTTTTTGTGATTATTCTCAAGTGTCTTCTGGTGTCATTTTCAGAACTATGTTACTTGCGTGTAGACCGAGTTGTACTGACAGTGCATTCATAGTAGCGCTTACAGACTGATGCTTCTTTGTATTTTTATTGTAGTAAGTATGTAATGTCCGATCAAGTGTACCTAGTTGTACTGACATGGAGCAACGTTATGTGATTAGTTGCATCAAGTACCTACTTTTCAATTTTGAAATGATGGATTAACAACATACGAAGCTACCAAACCAAACTTATATAATGAGATAAGCAAAACATTGTACTTGATGACATAACTAAACTTGTTCAAACATGAGAAGCACGACATATTAATACTGGTTCAACCCAACAAGAGCAAACTACTAATTTGAAACAACAAGATAAAAGGCAAGCACAAGCGGAAGTAAAACGAAGGTAGGCTCTGATGTATCTTCATCCCGTAAAGGGGCAATAGGGGCGGTCGTAGAAGTTTTCAGCCTCCCGCTCTTTCACATATTCTAAACCATCTGTGATGTAGTCGATCATGAACCATGACTTGTACGCGGCGTACGCATCTACTCCTGCGTACTCGATGAGGTTGTCTGGCAGCTCGCTGGTCCCCCACAGTTTGTAGTCTTCCTGCGTGTTGATCTTGTTCTTCATGCCTTTGTAGAATGGGTGGGTGACGCTGGCTGCAACATCAGTCAAGGAGTCGTACTCTTTTCCGGTGTATGGAACTCTCCACTTGCGCTGAATGTCGATGAATTTGTTGGGGTTGATCTCCATACCGGACAACTTCAGCTTCTCTTTGTCGCTTTCAATGCTGAAACCGGCAAATGTGAACAACTTCTCATGCTACAACATCTCGGTCAGACGCTTGGGCCTGCAAGGGCAGAGATATTTTGAATATTAGCATTACTTCGATGTTTGAATTATTCATATTTTTGTTTTACAAGCGATGAATCCATGAAGTAGTTGTTTATGTAGGATAAACAATGGATGAATGTACTTCAAAAACTAGTAAAGAAAGTTCTGATATTAAATTAAGTACATCATGTTATTCTTCTTCTTGGATTATACATAGTTTCATTTAATGTTGTATGTTTTGCATTGGTACTAGTTTAGTCTACTTTTGTTGAAATAGGATAACACAGAACCAGTGCTTCACCAAGTCCTTAGTTTATTTTCTTATGAAAATAACATTAGAACAAATTCAAAAAATACTTCACTACATCAAGTTCAGAAACATCTTTTTAATACATCGAGTACATAGACTACTCTATTGGATCAACTTTAGAAACTACACTAGTCGATCAACTTCAGAATTTAATCTTCCGCAAGATTTTCCAAAGAGTAATCCGGTGCATCAGGTTCAAAAATACATTTATAGTATATCTACTTGAGAAAATGTAGCAGTGCATCCACTTTTCACAAACCACACTAGTACATCTAGTTGGGAAACAAGTCTGATTAAATTTTCAGGATGCAGTACTAATAAAACAGATAAACCATATGCAGGGCAAATGAGTAGGATTGCTCACCGTTTTGTGGCTGCTGCGATGTGGTACACCAAGCAGAGTTCATCGACGCACAATTGCAGGACTGCTGCCATCTGGGGAGGTTCATCTTCGTTGGTGTAGTGCACACCAACGCCGACGATCCTACCAGTCCTGCCGCCAAGCTTCCTCTAGAGCCTGGAGATCACCTCGTCGGCCTTTTCTTGTACGCTGGTGCAGACGATCTCCAGCATCTCGTTGCCGTGGATCTCAACCCCTTTGACGGTTGTTGTGTACTCGCGCTTCTCGCCGGGGACGTTAATGTCGACGAGGTTGCTGCTCTTGTCCGACGTCTCGGCATGATGACGCTTGGCGGACGGTTCCTCCGCCATTTCCTTCCTTCGGTGATTGTGGGCTTTCGAGAGAGAAGTTTTTGGTTTGTGTGCAGTGGAAATGGAAGCGGCAATGGTGGTTTGTGGGAACGAGGAAGAGATGGAAGAGAATGGGTTTTTTTGAAGTGCGTGGACGGGGATTTGTGGGAGGCGGTTTGTTCGGGGGCGTGTGTGTAGTGGGTGTTGTGGCATGGGGTCACCGTTTGCAGTCCCTTGTAGCAACCGCTCAATGGGTGGTGCGGGTGGAGGCGTGGAAGAACTAACCATCCAAGTTAAATGGTTTTTACTGTTGAACTGACTAGTCTTGTCAAGCTGTACTTATGACCTGCCAAATCCCACTTGCACGTCTCTGCGGTGGTGATGATGGCATTTTACTGTGGCACCGATTCGTATAGTCAAGCTGTACTTATCAGCTGCTTATCCCACTTGCACGTGTTAGCGTCGGTGTTGATGGAGGTCTAAACTCCTCTACTGTCGTACTCGGACTGGTGATTGAAGTGTAATTGAACGTACCAAATACCAGTGAGACTATGTGTAGTGCTAATGTTTTTTTAAAACAATTTTCGTATTTTTAAAGGATTGTTTATATCAAGATAAATTAGATTTTCACCAGTACAGGATGTATTATATTCACATTTTGCTTGAGGTAATTATTTTTATGTACTGATGGTCTTTCTGAATTGGGACTGGCAGAAGCAGGCATAGCTTTGTTTTTTCAAAACGATTTTTTTGAGTCGTTCACTGGTGTGTTTGTTTTACTATGCCTTTTGTACTGCCGAATGAGAATTATCAGTACTGATGTACTACAAGAGTTTAAATTTTTCCTTGACATTTTTTTGCTGAGTTACTGGTTGACAGTAGCGTTTTGCGTCCCTCTTTCTCCTCCACCTCCTCATCTTCCCACCTCCTTCGTCAAACCCCAGGGCCAAGCAACCGCCGCCGCTGCCCCGCCCCTCCCCCCGCCAAATCCACCGTGCCCGCGCTCCCCCAGCCTGCCCCCCACGCCGAGCCGGAATCCGCCGCAAAGGCGGCGCCTTTCCAGCTCTCCCCCAATGTACAACAACTTCAAGGAGCAGGCGATCGAGTATGTGAAGCAGGCCGTCCAGGAGGACAATGCCAGCAACTACATCAAGGCGTTCCCGCTCTACATGAACACGCTCGAGTACTTCAAGACCCACCTCAAGTACGAGAAGAACCCCAAGATCAAGGAGGCTACCACCGCCAAGTTAACCGAGTACCTCCGCCGCTCCGAGGAGATCCGGGCCGTCCTCGAGCAAAACTTATCTGGATATATCTGACGCAAAACGCTACTGTCAACCAATAACTCAGCAAAACAAATGTCAAGAAATTTTTTTAGGACTGTAGATCTCAATGGGTACATCATCCAGTCCGGACAAATTGAATGCAGGTGATTTTCCCTGTATTTTGGATGATGTTTTAACAGATCTGGTTTTTAGGTTGTACAGTTGTTGCCGTATCAACTTTATAAGTTGTATGTATTTTGATATGTGTTAATTTTGTCCTGGATTGTATGGTGTGTATGGTTTTGGCAGTTGATGCAACCTGCAGACAAGTTGTAGTACTTATCACCATGTGTATTTTGAACTGTTGTCCTGGCATTTGAATAGGTTGTAGTAGTCAATGAAGAACTAGTATGGTGTTGAAAGAGTTGTCTTTTCTGAAGTTTGTTCTGAAGTGGTGGGTTCATATTTGTTTTATTCGGTGAACTTGTAGTGTTTACATAGTTGAACTGATTGATTGTTATTGTACTTTTTTGCTAATTATGATGTTGTTGCAGATGTTGGAGTGACAGTGCCTCCTGATTCTGACAAATCAGAACGCTTTCAAGATCTTGTGAATGTTATTTTTGAGACACCAAATCCTCTAGAAGAACTTGCGAATGTTGCTGGTGTTTCCCATATATTTGCTCTTTTTTATCAGCCTTTAATACATATATATGCTTAGTTACATCAGTTGTTCCTTTTGTTTGTGTCTAATGCTATGCGCTTTATTTATCTTTGTGTCTGCAATGTTAATTGTGTTTTAATTTTTTATGTGCGTGGTTATGTTATTGCTTTATGCAGTTAATGACAGCCATGGTGTTCCAGAGGACATTGCTGATGTTGTTAAAGATATTAATGATGGAATGTATTCACTTAACGTTGATGATGGTGATGGCATCTTGCAGTGTCTGTTACTCAGTCTCAAAGTGTTGATGGCTCTGAGCCTGTTACCCAAGCTGAGGATGTTCATATGCAGTTACAGCTCGAGGATGAAAGGATAAGAAAGAAGAAGTATGAATTCCAGAAGAGAAAGGAATTGGAACGGCGTCAAAAGGCTGCCTGTGTGCAAGAAAGTGATGCTGATGTTGCTCAAGATCCTAAATGTGTAGGCGATGAAGGTGGTGACGCGGGTTTTTCAACTGTTCATGCCGGATCTCATGGAAGTGACATGCCTGTGAAGACAAACTTGATGCAAACTCGTTTGACGCAAGTGTTTGATCGTGATGGAGTTAAGGAGAAGAAAGCTGTTTTGAAGAGGAAGATGTCATATCAAAATCCTGATGGCACACAGAGGCGTATCCCACGTGTGAAAGCTGGTTCCCAACCTGGTAATAGCAAAGCTGATGCGGATATTTTTGCTGTGAAAATTGGTCCAAGCAAACTTGGTGGCTCCTCTATTCGTCGGAGTCCACGAGGTTTGACAAATAAGAAGCCTTCTTCGTCTCCTCTTCAAGAGCGGTCTTTGTTGAAAGAAAATAAGAAGCGTAAAGTTCATCCTGCAGAGGTGAACAAAGGTGTGAAGAAGCGTGCTCGTGTCGAAGCTGAAGATGTTGTATCTGAAGAAGATGATATTGAAGTTGATTCAGAAGATGAATTTGCAGTGGTATGTGTCTTGTACTGCATGTGACTTGCTAGTTGTACTTGCAATGATTTAATTGTGTTTGGGCTGGTATGCTGGCCAGGTGAGGCTGGTCATTGTTTGCATCTATTTGATTGTGGTACTGATATTGTTTTAATAGTTGAACTTGTGCAAACTTTTCTTTGTTTTACTTGCCTTCATATGCTTGTTTTGTTTCCTATATTCATTGTTTGTAGTGGTATGTGTTTTGTTCTGCATGTGACTTACTAATTGTACTTGTAATGATTTAATTTTTGTTTGGGCTGGTATGCTGGCCAGGTGAGGTTGGTCATTGTTTTCATCAATTGAGGGTGGTACTGATGTTGTTTTAATAGTTAAACTTGTGCAATCTTTTATTTTTTTACTTACATTGATATGCTTGTTTTGTTTTCTATATTCATTGTTTGCAGTGGTATGTGTTTTGTATTGCATGTGACTTACTAGTTGTACTTGCAATGATTTAATTGTGTTTGGGCTGGTATTGTGGCCAGGTGAGGCTGGTCATTGTTTGCATCAATTGAGGGGTGGTACTGATGTTGTTGTAATAATTGAACTTGTGCAATCTTTTCTTTTTCTTTTTACTTGCATTCATATGCTTGTTTTTTTTTCTATATTCATTTTTTAAGGTGTGGCTTTTTTGTTTTCATTTACAGCCTGTTAGCGTTATGAGTCCGGTCAAGCCGGTGGGAGGCAATGCCCGAAAAGTTGCCTTGGATGAAGGTGACCAACGGAAATTGAACTTAACTGTGCGATGTTCGTTGAGAGAGGTTGAAGATTGTGCTAAATTGCTCGAGAGTCGGCATGTGGCTAGGGTTCATGCATCTGGTTTTGGTTCTATCTTCAAGTGGAGGGTGAAGTCTAACATTTCCCGCCCTTTGATGGGAGTTTTGTACCTGAGGATAGATTCTGATGCAATGACTCTTGACATGGGTGAGGCTAATAAGAAGCTTCGCATCACTAGCGATGGTGTACAACAATTATTTGGTTTCCCTCGTGGTGGTCGTTCTGCGCCAAGGCCGTCAGAGGACGGATATGACAACACTCTGGTGAAGTTAAGATCGGAGCTTGACATTAGCAGGAACAAAGATATCAATACAACGGATTTGAGGAATAAGCTCAAGGTGCTCGTCAATGATCCTAGCAAAGATGACCTTGCGCTGAAAGTGTTCTTCATTATTGTGTTTATGAAGGTTGTGTTGACTGGTTCTGCCCCGCGTGTTTCCAGAGAGGCAGCAATGTTTGAGGGTCTCGTCTTTGAGGACATGGCTAATATGGATTATTGTCAGCTGATGGTTGATGAGCTTAGAAGGGCTGTTGCCAAGTACCAAGATGGTGATACCATGGGGAAGGCAATCACAGGCTGTGCCATAGGGCCTGTACTAATGTACCTTGACTTCCTTATCCGTGGCAAGACTGCGGAGCCTGACATGCGAGTCCTCCGCATATGTTTCATGGATCCTGCCAAGCTTTCTGATCTGGTTGATGCAGATTTGATAAAAAAGGCAATGCAGATCCAAAGACTTGGGTGTTTGGGAAGCTTCCGATGAGTTTTGTTTGTTTTGTGTCTTGCAGACCTTTTTTTATTTTAGGTATAGCTATTTTTTGCTGTAGTGGACATGTGTACTCTAGAGTTGTCTGTTTATATTTTGTATGGTTTAGGTATGGTTTTTTAGTACTGTTGTTTCGTGTGTGGCTGAACTGAATAACTTTGTTCAACTGGCCTGTTGGTAAATACTAACAAACTGGCAATGACAGTTAAAGTTTATTAGTGGTGTTGATTTTAAATCTGTTAATATCATGATTTATTTTTCCCAATGTGTTGCATTGATTGATTAACTATTTTTCCCTTTTGTTTGTAGTGGAAAACTCATGAGGAGGTTGTTTTTTTCCGAGTGTATAAACGGCCAGTCCTGGAGATGCCGTCGTCTCAGGTTTCGAAGTTTTCATCTCTGCCCGATGAGTTGAGGGATGGCCATGGTGTTGAGGATGCTGGTTATGTCCCCCTGGCCCTAGTAATGCTAGTGCTTCACAGAGGCAGGTTTTTGGTATTGATGTTGTTGTTTCAGCGTTGGAGCGCACTGAGCATATCTTAAGTAATGTGTGTTCTGAGCTGCAAAAGGTCCCAATGACAGTTGAGCGTCTGAGCTGTATCAATGGTATCCTTCCTGAAGGTCATCAATTTAATGCTGAGGAAGCTGTTGACTACATTGAGATGGAGAGAATTTTAATCGGTGATATGCGTGACGGTGCTGCCAATCTAGTTCAGAGCTCGGTTCGTCTGTTGAACAACATGAAGCATTTCAGAACTACGCAAAACTCTCGCTGCAAGCCATATGAAGAAAGTGCAAATGTTGTTATCAAGCAGTTTGAGCAGGATGAGGCTGCTGCCACCGACAGCAGGGCTGGTGATGGTACTGAGGCTAATGTTTTTGACCACGAAACGAATGATGTTGGCTTTGAGCGTCCTGATGTTGATGTGAGTCAGTCCTCGGTGTTTGCAATTTTTACTTTGTTGTTCTGTTGTCAGTGTTGTAGTTGAACTTCCTCATCTTCATCTATTTATTAATAATTTTCTTTCATGCAGATTGATAGGATGAGGCTGCTGGCACCGACAGCAGGGCTGATGATGGTACTGAGGCTAATGTTTCTGATCAGCATACGAACGATGTTGGCTTGCAGCACCCTGTTGTTGATGTGAGTCAGTCCTCGTTGTTTGTATGTTTTTACTATGTTGTTCTGCTGTCAGTATTGTAGTTGAACTTTCTAATCTACATCTGTTTATTAATTTTTCTTTTCATGCAGGAGACCAGTCATAATGTTGCGGCTGCTGTTGACCGTGGAGTTAATGATCCATCCACTGATAAGTGCAAGGTTACTTTTATTTTCATTGTGTTTATTCATATTTTCTTGAATTTTCATGCGCACCAATGTGTCTTGCTTGTTCATTTTTCTATCCCACACCGTTTAGAGTTTGCAAGGGGGTAGCTACCTTTTTTGTTACTGTTGTTTTAATTCCTTGTGTTTATTGTTGCTCATAATAGCATTGTTTTTTGCCTCATTACATTTGAATCAGGGTCCTATTGTTGGCGATGAGCCTTGTTTGCCCATTGGTGATGTTGCTTTGAATGTTAGCAGCAGCAAGTTCGATGATGTTGCTGTGAATGCTTCCAAGGTTTTTTTTTCCGTGCACCTCTTGGTAGCTTGTTTTTTATTGTTAGTTTTGTTCATATTATTCACTTTTTCTGAATTTTTATTTTCGTCAGATTACTGATGTTGAGCATGAGGTTGTCCTTAGTGGTGGAGATGATGCTCGTGATGTTCCATTGAGTAGTGGGCGCAATGTTGGTACCAAAGTTACTGATGAGGATGCTGGTGCTGCCAGCATACTTGATTCCAAATCGCCTGGTGTTGGTATTGCTGGGAATGAAAATGTTTCTGGTTGTGAAGATTTGCCTCCGGAGAATTTCCTGCCTGGAGGCCTTGATTACGGTGATGCATTGCGAGATGCTTCTAGCGTGGAGGAGGTGCCATCCGAGGATGATGATTTACTTCTGTCAATTTCTTCTGACCCCTTGACGCAGGAGGCGCTCTTGTCGTCCCAGGATTTTCTTTCTATAGACCCTGAAAGTGCAGCAATATTGGTGTCCTCTCAAGATGTCCCATCGTCAAACCTTGAAACTGGAGGCATAATGGTCTCATCACGGGAACTACCGTCATCATCAAACCCTGATAGTCCAGGTAAGGACTTGTAAATGGGGCGTACTTCTCAATTTTGGCATTTTGGACATGTTCTCTTGTAGTTGTTGAACTTATTATTTTTCGTCATTTTCTGCAAGCAGAAAGTGGTAATGTTGTTAAGGTTGATATGTTTTTCTTCGCTGTTACGAGGTTGCGCACGAACCGTACGAAATGGTTAGTTTGGGATTTTGCCCGTACCATTTTTGTTTCTTTTTCTTTCTCTCGTATGATTATAGTTGTTGTTGCAGTAGTTTTAATTCATGTAATCTTTTGTGTTTTTCTAGTCACAAGCCGATGTTTCAAAATAAAGAATGTGATGCCAGTGTTGGTTCTATTGCTAAAGCGTTTGTCCCCACTGGCATGCTCAACTCAGACAGTGCTGATGTTGTTTTATATTCTCTACGTCAGAAGTACCGAGACACTGACAAGTTGATAGTTCCCAGATGGGTGACGGTTAGTATTTTGCTTTTTTGTAAATAGGATGATAACTTGTTTTGCCAATTTTCTAACTGTTGTTGTTCTTTTTGTACAACAGACCAAGATCCGTGATGGAAATATTGATTCCAACGTGCTAAATTGGTTCACGAGATCAGGTGCTGATGGTTTTGACCAAGTAGGTGAACTTGGACTTTTTGTACTCATTAACTAGAATTGTCATGTTTTCTTTGCAGTTTAAGGAGGTGTGGGAATGAACTTGATTAGCCTGCTTTTACGCCTGTACTTATGAATGATCCGTGCTTCTTTTATTAAAGCTGCACTTATTGTTGCAAGGAAATTGAACTGATATGATTGTTCCTAAATTTTGGGTGGTGGATATAAATTCTTTATGATTATGTGATTTTTTGTTTGTACTTCTGAATTTCAATTTCCCGCTTTTATTTTATTGTTTGGAGGCTGAATTTTATGTTTCATTATGATTTGGTAAATTCATTTTTCCTCTGCGATTTTTTTCCAGCTTATTTTCCCTATATTTGATCCGCCGTCATTTGTGGCTACCATGAAGCCTAGCGAAGAATATGGGCATTGGTGCTTGGTTGTTCTGAATTTGAGGTTCCGTCGTTTCAAGTGTCTTGATTCACTCCGTGATGAAACCTGGGGTGATGCAGTTAGATTGTTAAGGAATATGAGAGATAATATAAAGAAGCTTTGGAGGGAGTCCAGTGTAGACAGGGCCAAACCGTTCTCACTGGTGCATATTGATGGGTTCTCTTGCGAGTTTGTGCGGGTGCCTCAGCAGGAAAACACGTGAGTATCCGTTTTTAATGATTTTGGCTGGTTGTTTTTGTTGCTGGGAGAATGTTGTTCCTGTATTTTTTGGATTTTGTGTTGTACCATTTTTTGTTTTTTCCTTTGTTTACAGGCATGATTGTGGATTCTTTATGCTACAAAACTCCAAGACCTATTATTGTCGGGAGGATGTGTAATTGAAATGGTCAATTACAGCCATGAAGACATTCTGGACATTAGGAAGACTTTGCTGTATACCTGCGCAACTAGCGATGTGTTTGATGTTGACTTCCGGGGTTTGTTTGGCATCGAACCCTGTACTTGTGCATGGACTTTTGTAATTATTTTGCAGCTTGTACTTCTCTATTAGTACTGCCATGAAATATGTATTTGAACTTACGCTTTGTGCGGTCTTCTTTTTTTCAGGTGAGTGCCTGGATCTTGGTGAGCATGACTACATGTTCTTTGGTAGCCAGTTCTCGGAGCTCGAGCGTGTAGCTATTGATCTTAGCTAGGGGCGTTCTCCCGAAAAGACAATATATGGTGTTATGAAGGGGCGATTGGGAGCTCTGAGAGGTTCTACAGCTGCTTGTGCAGAGAGCCCTACTACACCCAAGAATCCCATTGTGGAATTGATAGACAGCGATGATGATGTGTTTGACAAGATTGCTGGCGTTGGAAGAGTCACGAGGAGTGCTGCTGCCAAAGCTTTATCTCCCCTTGCTGTAATAGTGGATCGTAGAGCTAGTGGTGCTAGGAAAGAACCTACTTTGGATTCTGGCAATGTTGTAAGCACAAAGCGTGCTCCTAGAGCTCCTATAAAGTTTTGCTCCCCTATGTAGCAGCTTCACCCTCATAAATTCCCTCACCTGGACAAGGCTCACAGGTTGTATAATCTGTTGCTTAGTGATGAATGGCATGAGAAGTATGCCGAGTGAGTATCTCTCATTATTTTTCCTCTTCTTTTTCTTCTATTGTTTGTAACTCCTAGATAAATATGACCTGAACTGTTCCTTTTTATACAACTAGAACTATTATGAATGCCTTATCTTGCTTCTCCTTCTTTTTGTTCTTGTGTGTGCTGCAGGAATACATTCTCAATGATACATCAGCCTGATGAAAGCGTAACTAACTTCACTGGGAATCGCACCAGGGAAGTTTTTTCACCTAGGCAAATGAGGGAGGGTGATGTAATGGACTTCCTCATGGATGATTGGAAGCAAGATCCGGAGAGAAATGTTGATTTCGCATCTGGGAAAAGGATATTGCTGAGTCCATATTTCATCACTGTAATCAATCAGATCGGTTCCTTTCTGTTGAACAACACTGCCTATTGTTTTTACGAGTTTTAATAATACTTTGCTTGTTGATCCTTTTCCACTGTCTATTTCTATTTTGGCTTTTTTGCAGGTTGTGCTTGACTATTCATTTTACGAGGATGAAAATAAAGTGTTTAATGTGGAGAGTGCAGCGAGAGATTTCAAGAGCTATGTTAAAGCTAATGAAGACTTGCTTAGTGCCGACCTTGTGAGATCTACTAGCTGATTTTTGGTTTTCATTTGTTTGTTGTGATGCTGGTTTTTATTTTGAATATTTAACATCTCTTTTTTGGTCATTTGTTTTTAGATCATGATGCCTCTATTCAAGCCTATGGTTTTATCAAAGGATAGGAAAGTGAACCACTATTCCTTATATGTCATGAATCGGTAGCGAAGTAGCGTTGACATCCTTGACTCTTTACCTTATCCGAAGAACCACCTTCCTTCAAAGAATACCTATCACAAAGACTGCGAGAAGATTGTGAGTGACATTTATTATCTGTACTGGATTAATATTTCTGCATCTTTGTTTCTGCTTTTTCTGAGACCTAAATCTGTGTGGGTTGTTTTGTTTTTTTACAGATTTCTAGATTGGTCAAAGTAATGAAGGCTGTGTATGGTTGAGGGAGTCCTGGACTAGGGGTGTCCGGATAGCCGAACTATCATCTTTGGCCGGACTCCAAGACTATGAAGATACAAGATTGAAGACTCCGTCCCGTGTCCGGATGGGACTTTCCTTGGCGTGGAAGGCAAGGTTGGCAATATGGATATGTAGATCTCCTACCATTGTAACCGACTCTGTGTAACCCTAGCCCTCTCCGGTGTCTATATAAACCGGAGGGTTTTAGTCCGTAGGATGAATAACAATCATACCATAGGCTAGCTTCTAGGGTTTAGCCTCATTGATCTCGTGGTGGATCTACTCTTGTACTACCCATATCATCAATATTAATCAAGCAGGAGTAGGGTTTGACCTCCACCGAGAGGGCCCGAACCTGGGTAAAAACATCGTGTCCCTTGTCTCCTGTTACCATCCGCCTAGACGCGCAGTTCGGGACCCCCTACCCGAGATCTGCCGGTTTTGACACTGACATTGGTGCTTTCATTGAGAGTTCCTCTGTGCCGTCGCCATCAGGAAGGATGCCTCTTCCTGTCTTTAAAGACGGCACCGTTGCTAAAGGAGCTTTGGCCATCGGCCAAACTCTCCGACTAGGCAGTTTTCTTATGACCGCCTGTTCGGCTGCCGCGCCGACGATGACTTCTCGGGTCATCGAAAGCAATCTTCACATTAACTCGGAACTTGCCGAGCAGCTGGATCCGATGGAGCTATCCTCCTTAAACGAGCTCTTGGATCGCATCGCCGCCCTGGGAGTCGCTACAGACTACGATCAGATTGGGCCTAAAACCGATCCAAGAGAGATCAACTCTCCCCAGGCTACCCACCACGTTGATGTGGTAGAGGAATAGTACGGCGACCCTTCTTCTATATTAAGGACTAGCTATGTCCGAATTCCCGACCCCTCCATGCCGGATTCCCGTGGAGGGACGGACGTCGATCATGTCCTGAACCTAAAGTCAAGCAGCGGGCTGGATTCATTGGACAATATCCAAAAACCCAAGCTTCCAAGTTCGGAAACTTTTTGGCCCTTGAGTCTTAGATTGGACGGGGTTCCGAACTTTATTCCACCCGCCCACCCAAACATAAGCGATCTATCCCGAATTCGGCAAGAGCCCGCTGAAACAGTACACCATTACTGGGCCAGATTCCTCCTGGTTATGGACAGGATAAAGGACTACCGCGAGGAAGACGCAATTTCACTTTTCTACAATAATTGCACGGACAAGGGAATCCTAAACGCCATAAGTCGTCGTGAAATTACACGCTTTGCCGACTTGGCGTCCATAGTACGAAAGTACTGTGCGATGGAGAGCGCCTGGAAAACCGAAACCAAATTTTGGGATAATCCGGCCCCGAATACAACCCTAGTCCAAAATCAAAGGGTGCATCATCGCCAGGCACCTGGGTTAAATACCAAAAAGCAAAAAACCCCTAAAGGGCACGGAACCGTACTGGAGGGATGGCTCAATGGACCCTGCAAAATTCAGAGTACAGAGGGCACCACTCCAACTCATAGCCTTCGAGCATGTTGGATACTACGGCAGGTGGCCAAAAGTGGCGAAGAGCTTCTAGCCCCAGAGAACCAGCCCGGCAACACCAGTACGGTATTAACAGTCTTCGAGACTTTCGCATCAAATAATATGCGGAAACGAACACTCCGCAGCCTTGTCGAAGTCTACCAAGTAGCAACAATAAATCCATGGAGTGACACGGCAATTACCTTTAACACCAGTGACGAACCTAAATTCCGAACAGCCCGAGCACCAGCCGCATTGGTCCTCGGTCCAATAGTGGACGGCTTTCGCCTTACCAAGGTACTCATGGATGGCGGCAGCGGATTAAACCTCATTTACGAGGAAACCCTTCGAAAAATGGAAATAGACTGGAGCCGCATTGAGCGAAGCAGCACAACCTTTAGAGGAATAATCCCTAGTCGAGAAGCACGCTGCACAGGAGAAATTACACTAGATGTGGTGTTCGGCTCGCCGGACAATTACAGGTCCGAGGAGGTCACGTTCCAAGTGGCCTCGTTCAGCAGCGGATATCACGCTTTATTAGGGTGAGAGGCATTCACAATTTTTCAAGCTATACCCCATTATGGGTACATGAAGCTCAAAATGCCCGGGCCCAATAGAATCATCACTCTCGCTAGTGATCCGGACATAGCACTCCGCGTCGAAAATAAGACAGCCGCACTAGCCCTCGAGGCACTATCCGAAGCCGTAGCGGCCGAGGAACTCACTG
Organism: Triticum dicoccoides; assembly: GCF_002162155.2. Lineage (NCBI taxonomy): Eukaryota > Viridiplantae > Streptophyta > Magnoliopsida > Poales > Poaceae > Triticum > Triticum dicoccoides. The sequence goes on along the minus strand of NC_041381.1, from coordinate 358,222,354 downwards.
CGCTGCGCTCCACGGTGAATAGGGACGATGTGATACTCGACAAGAGATCCAAGTCCACCTCTTTTAAGCCAGCGGACGAAATAGTCAAATTCCAAGTCCATCCAACGGACCCTACAAAGACGACCTCCATTGGGGAATAGTTAAACCCTGATGTAGACGCCGCACTACGAGAATTCCTACGTGAAAATTGGGACATCTTCGCCTGGCACCCCTCAGACATGCCAGGAATCCCACGCCGGCTGGCCGAGCACAGCCTAAATATCCTAAAAGGATTCAAGCCAGTCAAACAGGCTCTTCGGCGATTTTCCGAACCCAAGAGACAGGCAATGGGAGAGGAGCTAGCCAAATTATTGGAAGCCGGATTCATCAGAGATATAAAACATCCGGACTGGCTAGCAAACATGGTGATGGTACCAAAGAAGGATAAATCCTGGCGCCTATGTGTCGACTTCAAGGACCTTAACAAGGCTTGCCCAAAGGATCCCTTCCCCCTCCCCCGCATCGACCAAATTATCGACGCTACCGCTGGGCACGATTCATTGTGCTTCCTCGACGCATACTCTGGCTACCACCAAGTCAACATGGCGGAGCCAGACCATGCCGCAACGGCATTCATCACTCCATACGGCCCATTCTGCTTCAACACAATGCCCTTCGGGCTCAAAAACGCCAGCGCAACATATCAGTGCATGATTCAGACATGTCTGGCAAACCAGATCGGCAAAACAGTGGAGGCATACATAGATGATGTGGTCGTCAAATCCAAGCATGTCGAAACTCTAGTAGACGACTTGAGACTCACATTCAACAATCTCCGAACATAAGTCATTAAGCTAAATCCGGAAAAATGCGTCTTCGGCGTACCAGCCGGAAAGCTCTTGGGCTTCATTGTATCCGGTAGAGGAAATGAAGCAAACCCAGCCAAGATTCGAGCTCTGTCACAATTGGATATCCCAAAAGACCTCAAACAAATTCAAAAATTGACAGGATGCATGGCGGCTCTAAGCCCGTTTATCTCCCGTTTGGGAGAAAAGGCATTACCCCTTTATCGCCTCCTCCGGTGCACCAAACACTTCGAGTGGACGGATGCCGCCACGGCCGGACTCGAAGAAATAAAAGCCATATTGGCAACAAATCCGGTCCTGGCCGTGCCCAATATGGGCGAACTAATGTTATTATATACCGCGACAACACATCAAGTTGTAAGCGCGGTGCTCGTCGTCGATCGAGAAACGGACGGACACAAGTTCCCCCTTCAAAAACCAGTTTACTACCTGTCCATTGTCCTAACTCCATGCAAGTCCCGGTATCCACATTATCAAAAGATAGCGTACGCGTTGTTCATGGCATCCCGGAAGCTGCGACACTACTTTCAAGAGTGTTCGATAACAGTAGCCTCCAAAGTACCTCTTAATGACATTATGAACAACCACGACACGACTGGCCGGATTGCAAAATGGGCCATCGAGCTCCTCCCATTTGACATAACCTATAAACCACGGCGAGCTATCAAGTCGCAAGTTTTGGCTGACTTCATCGCCGAATGGACTGAAGCCGAACTCCCTAAAGAGTATGGCGCATATTCCAATTGGATCATGCACTTCGACGGCTCCAAAATGTTGGTCGGCCTGGGGGCTGGCGTCGTCCTAACGTCCCCAACCGAAGATACAGTCCAATACGTACTCCAGATAATGTACACGGACTCCAACAACGCAGCCGAATACGAGGCCCTTCTACATGGCCTCCGGATGGCGGTCTCCATGGGCATTAGACGCCTAGAGGTGCGCGGGGATTCGAACCTTGCAATATCCCAAATAAATGGAGACTTTGACGCCAAGGATCTGAAAATGGCAGCTTACCGTAACGTCGTCCTAAAAATGTCAGCTCGGTTCGAAGGGCTCGAATTTCACCATATAGCCCGGGATAATAACCAGGTGGCGGACGTATTGGCACGCATCGGCGCAAAGCGCGATGTCGTCCCTCCCAACATCTTCCTGGAGCAGCTTTTCAAGCCATCCGTACTATGGGAAGGTGAGTCCAAAAACAACAATCTGGACCCAACCGCATCGCCTGACACCGAACATTCTGACATAATCGGTGGTTCTGCCAATGAAATAACACATCCAGCCCACGAAATAATGGCAGTCATTGCCCCGTGGACGGAACCATTCCTAGCCTACTTAACTAGGCAGGAACTTCCCGAGGACCAAAATGAGGCCCGCTGCATAGTACGGCGATCTAAAGCCTATAAGGTCCATGAGGGAGAGCTTTATAAGAAAAGCACAACCGGAGTCCTTCAAAGGTGTATCTCCGAAGAGGAAGGGCGAAATCTTCTGGCTGAAATTCATGCCGGACTCGGTGGGCACCACGCCGCAGCCCGGGCCCTTGTAAGCAAGGCCTTCCGTATAGGATTTTATTGGCTGACGGCTCGGGCGGATGCTCAGGACTTAGTCCAACGATGCGTCGGTTGCCAACTCTTTGCTAAACAAAGCCACATGCCACCCACCGCCCTCAAAACTATACCCATCACCTGGCCATTCGCGGTCTAGGGGACGGCCGAATCCGGACCCGTGATAGACTTCATATCAGGGGTAGTACACCGTTACGGCGTCCCCCATAGCATCATCACTGATAACGGCACAAACTTCACGGCCGACGAGGTTAAACTCTGGTGCAAAAACATGGGCATCAAGCTCGACTATGCTTCAGTCTATCACCCTCAAACTAACGGTCAAGTCGAGCGAGCAAATGGTCTAATCATGAGCGGCATTAAACCTAGACTAGTGCGGTCCCTCAAGGAATCTAACACGCATTGGGTAGAGGAGCTCGACTCTGTACTCTGGGGGCTGCGGACCACGCCGAATCGCACTACCGGATTCACACCATTTTTTATGGTGTATGGTGCAGAGGCAGTTTTGCCCCGCGACATAATTCATGACTCACCTCGCATGCGCATGTACGAAGAAAGAGAAGCCAAGCTGGATCGGCAGGACAGTTTGGACGCCTTAGAGGAGGAGCGCGACGTGGCAAAAGCTCGCTCCGCATTCTATCAACAGCAGGCCCGAAGATATCAAAGTAGAGAAGTACAACCAAAACTTACAATGTTGGCGAACTAGTTCTACGCCTGCCGGACAAGAAAAAGGACAAACTCAAGCCCAAATGGGAAGGCCCCTTCATCATCGACCAAGTCCTGACCGGCGGAGCGTACCGTCTGCGAAATGCATCGGATAACTGACTCGAGCCAAACCCATGGAACGCAGCCCGTCTCCGAAGATTCTACGCCTAGTGCCAGACTCTGAGTTCGTCTCCTTCCTCCGTCTACATTTTATACTTTAGCTTTCTTTTATTTCTCTCCTTCTCCCCCATTTTTCTTAAAGCCTTTGGAGGCTCGTCTGCGCATTGTTCGCACACACTTGACGTGCTACTCGCGCTCATTATACCTGGGGGCTTCTTTAACATAAGCTTATTTATACGGGCTTTACGCCCAACACATGTGTCGCACTTCCGCATGTACCTTTTATTCGCCATTATATGCATCGATATGACTTAAGTTTTGGCCAAGCTGGGTTGCCTGGCTCCTGTGCTTACCACTACGTTCCCGATTGTTTGGCTAGGTGGTAAAGGGTTCACCTTTGTGATTGTTACTGCCGGGTCAGCCGGATGTGTACCTCAGACTGGGTGAAGCCGAAAGCTAGCGTTCTTAAGGGAATATCCGGTCGGTGAATTAAAAGACGATTTCTTACCTATTTATTTATCTGCCCCTAGATGATTTCCTGCTTTTTTCGCAGTCTGGACATGCACTTTAGGGCATGCCTCCCAGGGAAAGGAACCCCTAACGGAACTATTCTCCCTGGAAGATGTTTCTTACTAACCATGTAATATAACATAACTAGTTGGGCACTTGTCTGATAAAGCACTTATGACCCCTACGCCTGGTCTCCACGCATGCCCCGGTTCTTACATAACCGCGAGGGTATTCGGACACACTCCGGACTCTCGGGTCCCGTGGTTGAAGCGAAAAGGTCCGCTACGACAGACGATCTACAATCCGGCTAGAAGGCATTTTACATGTCATTTTAAATTACATAGTCAAATCGACTGATCGTATTCCTCTTCAATACCATCTAATAGGCTGTCCAGTTTACAGTCCCGCTGGGAATACTTTGCGACCAACTCTACTTGGCCGTACACTAAGCTCACAGGGATCTCCTTCCCATCAGGCCCCACAGGTCCGACCTCGGCCATGTGGTTTGGGTCAGCCTTCGTGTACCACGTCTTCACCATGGCCCAGGCCTCCCTGGCGCCTTGACGGCAGTCCAATTTCTTCTATAGCCGGAAGCGCCGCCGCGCTCCCTGAAGCTTCTCTGCAAGCTCTCCAAGGCCTTCAGGTAGGGAGATGGATGGCCACAAGGCCTGGGAGACGCCTCTCATCACCTGCTGAACTCGTTCATGCAGTTGTAGCAGCTCGGGATGTAGGTCACCCGTTGAACCGGGCATTTCCTCTGCAGGACGACCTGTGAGCATACCTACAGACATATTTTTGTTAATGGACTGCCTCGCCGAACTCTTCTTTTCATAAGTTCGCTCAAGCATTTACTATAAATGCCACGACGAAGCCGCCGATTCTCCTTAACGGAGTCAAACAGCTGGGCTCGAACATCTTTTAGTTCCTCGCCCAGCTGGGTGTTGGCATCTTGGAGGTTATTTTTCTCTTGCCGCACCCTTGTAAGCACTTTCTCGCCGGCTTTTAACCGGCGCAGGAGCTGTTGCTTGTCCGGATCTAGTCCGGCACCATCTGCAAAATTATTGTCAGACTTATACACACGCCGCATTTAGCAAATTACTTCTCTTTAGAAGCATATATTACCAGAGGGGGTCTCTGTGGCTTCCCCTGCCGCGGCTAGTGCGGCCTCAAGTTGGGCCTTGCACTCTTGAAGCTCCTGGGATAGTCGGGTATTCTTTTCTGTAAGATCCTGCATAACAAATGATCCTTAAATCAGTTATTCTAACTATTTTAAGTCTCGGGGGCTACTGGCATATATAACTATCAAAATTCCTCACCCGTATGTCTTTCACATATTGCTCCGTGGCTCTGGCTAGACCATCTTGAGCGGCACGGAGGTGCGCATCTCCCGAATTAAAGGCATTCAATGCCTCTCGGGACAAACATGCGTCACGAAGAACTGTCCGGCGGCGCCTGTGATTCATGGTGCTCTCCACCTCAGATCGGGTGGCGGACAACCTGTCGGCATCCTCCGCTGGAGGAGCATCCAACGCGCGCCTTGTGTTAGCCTCCCCCTCCGGACCTGGCGTTGGAGCCTGGCTGGCGGAGGCTCGATTGGGAACCTCTCCGGACACAGTCCGGCGAGCACTCTTTTTCCTGAAAAGGTCACGAACGCTAGTACGTCTTCCAGGAATCTTCCCTTAAAACACGATGGCGCGCCATACCATTGCGGCGACGTCTCGATCCGCACCGCACTTCTTTTCCGCCTGCTGGGCCGAGCTGCCCCTTGTTGGACAGCCGCCGCGAGCTCGGCTTCCTGCCTTAGAGGCACCTCCTGTGGAACACCATTGGTATGCGGTGATCAGAAATAAGCACGGATGGATCATGGTATCAGGACTTCGGTCACAGTTACCTGGGAAGCCGGAAATATTCCGGGGTAGTCAGCCGTAATGGCGACCAAAGCATTATCGATGCTAAGTTGGTGGAACACCCCATCAACCAGCTCCACCTTTATATCCGGATCCTCTTCGGAAGCCGGATCAAGGGACCGTTCCAGATCCTCGGGTTGTGGAGGCGGGCTGTGTATGTCCTCTACAGCCCGGCGCAGTTCCTGCGTCAAAATCACAAAATGAGATACTTAACCATGGGAATGGAGATCGGATAGGCAAAAAAGAAGTGTTCGCTTACCCAGCTTCGAGGATTGTTCATAGAAAATCCGTTCAGTGGACTAACACGGAGAAACTCCTCCTTTTCCCCTTTGTACAGGCCGGATAAGATCTTCACCAGATCGGCGGCCGATCCCGGCCCCTTACGGCCGTGGCGGGTGGCATCATCCTCCCCGTTGAAATCCCACATGGGGTGGCCCCTATACTGGAGCGGCTGCACCCCCCGCATAATGCATGTGGCCATGACTCCGATCATGGTCAATCCAGAATGAGCCAATAATCTTATTCGGCCCATCAGGTAAAGGACGTCCCTATCATTCTCCCGTTGAGGGCTCCGCGGACGCCAACTTAGGCGTTTCTTCAGAGGAGCATTACTGAACTCCGGGAGGCCGATCCAAACTGGGTCCGGTAGCGGGGCGTCCTCTATATAAAACCATTCCGAAGGCCAGTCTTCGGACGCCTTCTTCGGAGTTCCGGATAGATATCCGGTCCCGGCGATGCGCCATAGTTTGGCTCCGCCCACTTGATATATTGACCCCTCATGAGAACGGGGTACAAGGCAGAATAATCTCTTCCACAGCGCAAAATGAGCCTCGACGCCCAAGAATAACTTGCAAAGGGCCACGAAGCCCGCAATGTGCAGAATGGAGGCAGGCGTAAGGTGGTGCAGCTGGAGGCCGTAGAACTCCAGGAGCCCCCGGAGAAACGGATGTATTGGAAATCCAAGTCCTCTTATCAGATAAGAGACAAAGCATACCCGCTCTCCTTTGGAAGGATTGGGGGCACTCTCTGCTTGCTTTCTGCCCTTATAGGTGGCAAGTTCGACTCGAACCGGGACCATGAAGGTCGGGGGAAGAAATCCCTTGGTTTGGAGTGTCGCTAGCTCGCTGTGCGGGACCGAGCATCTCTCCCAATCTCCAGGCCGAGGGCTGGGAGTGCGAGAGGAGGAGCCGCGTCGACTGTCCATGATGGAATGGATTTTTTGTTAGAGGCGCTCCGATGAATGCTCACGGAGGGAGGATGGTGTGATTCGGATCCAGATCCCCGTCCCTTTTATAGGCGGCTCATTTGTGCAGCTAGGGGGGTAAGTGTAAAAATACCCTGGCTTTTCGCATTTGTTTGACACGTGGAAGATGGCCATTATTGGGCGTGGAAGCCAAGGAGCGCAGCATTTATAAGAAGCCGGGCACTATTCGACAAGTATATGGAATATGGAGAAGAACCCGCCTCGCAATGCCGAAGACAATCTACGCACCGGACTCGTCGTCATTAAAGCCTGGTTCGGGGGCTACTGAGGGAGTCCTGGACTAGGGGGTGTCCGGATAGCCGAACTATCATCTTTGGCCGGACTCCAAGACTATGAAGATACAAGATTGAAGACTCCGTCCCGTGTCCGGATGGGACTTTCCTTGGGGTGGAAGGCAAGCTTGGCAATACGGATATGTAGATCTCCTACCATTGTAACCGACTCTGTGTAACCCTAGCCCTCTCCAGTGTCTATATAAACCGGAGGGTTTTAGTCCGTAGGACGAATAACAATCATACCATAGGCTAGCTTCTAGGGTTTAGCCTCATTGATCTCGTGGTAGATCTACTCTTGTACTACCCATATCATCAATATTAATAAAGCAGGAGTAGGGTTTTACCTCCACCGAGAGGGCCCGAACCTGGGTAAAAACATCATGTCCCTTGTCTCCTGTTACCATCCGCCTAGACGCACAGTTCGGGACCCCCTACCCGAGATCCGCCGGTTTTGACACCGATAATGGTGATGCTCAGTACAATGCGAGCAAGCAGCCCAATTGGGAGCTGTTTGCAAAGAAACCAACGTTTGTCAAGGTTCCACTTCAAGGGGAAAATGAATGTGGCCATTATACTCTGAAGTATGCGGGATGCTATGATGGTGAAAAGATCGTTGAGAACTTTCGAGATCTATGTGGGTTTCTTGTTGAGCTTTTCACTTTCTTTTTTTGGCTTATTGCGCATCCTTTTTTTATGTGTCATGATTTTTGATAATTTGTTTTATTGTTTTGCAGCCACGCATTGTTGATTGGAACGCTGAGGATCTATATAGAGTTGTGTTCAACCGGAATAACCATCTTATGGTGACAGAGCTTCCCAAGGAGGTTCAGGCTTTGGCTCCTGATGCATAGGAGAAATGGTCATCATTTGCATAGTGAATTGGATAGTTGTGTGATATATCTCTTGAAAACATTGTAGGCTCTATTTTGTAGTGTTTGATGTCTTGTCGAGTACAATGTAATAACTAGTATATTTTGTGTTGTGTTTTAAGTGTGGCACAATGTTTAACAAACTTTTTTTCCATGATGATTGTGTGGTTGAATAGCTGTTTCATTTGTGTATGTTTCATCGGGAATTCATTTTGTTTAAGTTTTATTTTTTGTACTGAAGACTTATATAGTAGTTGAACTGAAAACACTTTTTTTTTCAAGTGTATTTACGAGTTGTTGCCGAGAAAGTGAGATTTATTTTATTTTTATGTAGTATTTTTTGGTCTTTGGATCTTTCCACTTGCGCTGCATGTCGATGAAGTTGTTGGGGTTGATTTCCAAACCAGACTTCTCCAGCATCCGCTTGTCACCTCCAATGCTGAAACCAACAAATGTGTACATTTTCTCCTCCTGCAGGAAGTCATTGAGGCGCTTGGGCCTGTGAGGGGGGAGACACACATTTAAAGATTAGTCTTGTTTTTTGAGGATTTAATTCTTCTGCTTTTTTTGTTTCACAAGTGATAATCCATGAGGTAGATTCTTATATATTATGAGCCATGCATGAATGTAGTTCAGAAACTAGTACACAAAGTCTTGAAATTAAATTCAACTACACCGTGTTATTTTTTCTTTTTTGCTATCTTCATTGCTTCACCAAATGCTTCACCAAATTAGAGAATCATTTTACCAGAGTCAATGATACATGCGCTGCTTGATTTAAGTCTTAGTTTTCTTTTTTGTTGATAAAAGACCTATACCAGTGCTTGATACATCTTTGTGCATTAATTCTATATCAAGTTCAAAAATTAGTTTGAGAAACATGTGCATCAAGATATTGACCTATACCACTTCACCAAAGATCTTTTAATACATCAATTCTATAAACTATACTAGTGCATCAAGATTAGAATCTATGCTAGTACATCAAGTTCAGAAATTAATTTGGTGTATAAAGTTTAGAATGCTATAAACTTTTTTTCAGATGCTAATCTAGTGAAACAATCCACTTCATAGTTTTAGAAATGCATGTAACTTGAGAAACATGTACTCGTGCCTCCACTTCATAGACTATAGTAGTTCATCTAGTTGGGAAACAAGTTTTAATTAAGTTTTTAGTGACTAGTACTGGTACAACAGATGAATGAACAGTAGTATGGGTTACAATTTTGTGGCTGCAGCGATGTGGTACCAAGCAGAGTTCCTCGACGCACAACTGCAGGACTGCCGCCATCTGTGGAGGTTCTTCCTCGTCGGTGTACTCCACATCAACTCCGATGAAGCTCGGATACAAGCCGCCGCCCTTCATCCTGAGCCTGCTCATCACCTCGTCGGCCTTGTCTGGTATGCTGGTGCAGACGATCTCCAGCGTCTCCTTGTCGTGGATCTCAACCCCTTTGAGCATTTTGGTGTACTCGTGCTTCTCGCCGGGGACGTGAACGTGGACGTGGTTGCTGCTCTTGTTCGGAGTCTCGCCATGGTGACGCTTGGCGGACGGTTCCTCCGCCATCGCCTTCCTCCGGCGACTGTGGGCTTGGGAGAGAGAAGTTTTTGGTTTGTGTGCAGTGGAGATGGAAGCAGCAATGGTGGTTCTGTAAATGAGGCAGAGATGGAAGACAATGGGGTATTTTGAAGTGCGTCGACGGTGGTGTGTTGGAGGTTCGTCGGGGGCGTGGGTGTAGTGGTCGTGGGGGTCGCCATTTGCATTGCGTCGTGGCAACCGTCCAAGACAAATGTTTTTTACTGCTGCACTGATTAGACTTGTCAAGTTGTACTTACGATCTGCTAAATCCCACTTGCACGTCTCTGCGGTGGTGGTGATGGCATTTTGCACTGTTTAGGTGACGTATGGCTCTGTGATGTTTTTCCGTGTGGATGTTTAAGCATTGTTTTTCTATTGAAGTCTTTATACACTAGTTTATGTCAAAACATTTTTTCAGTGCCCTGGGAGTTGTTGCTCAAAACATGTACTTATTTTATTTTCATCTGTACCAACCTAAGTTAGGCCTTTATAGTTTTTGTAATCTCATTTTTAGTGCACTTATGTTTTAGTACTGTGTGAACTGAATTGTAATTTCATACAACTGACGGGGTTGAAATTTGATGTCACAGTGGTGCGAGTGGCCTGACTGATCCTGCTGTTTTAGTACTGATGTCGTATGTATGTTTGAACTGATTTTTTTTATAACTAAGGTTGGGGGTGGGGGTTTGAGATTATTTTACGACCAGATCGTTCGTTGTGGTGTGGACAGATTTTATATAAATAAGAAATTTAGCAGAATTGACAAATAAATTCTATTTGAAGTTTTTGAATTTTAGTAGTTGAACTTGTCAGATTTTATATAAATAGGAAATTTAGCATAATTGAGAAACATTATATGTTTGAACTTTTAGAGTTTTAGTAGTTGAACTTGAAAGTAATATTTTAATTCGGTTTTTAAATAATGTTTGAAATTTTTGATTTTTAGTAGTTGAACTTGTCAGATTTTATATAAATAAGAAATTTAGCATAATTGACAAACATTATATGTTTGAACTTTTAGAGTTTTAGTAGTCGAACTTGCCAGTTTTTCTATAAATAAGAAATTTAGCATAATTGACAAACATTATATGTTTGAACTTTTTGAGTTTTAGTAATTGAACTTGAAAGTAATATTTAATTTGGTTTTTAAATTATGTACATTTAACAGATAGGCTATTAAGTTATGTTCTTTTTAGAGGTTCATTGTTTTTGTATCATATTTTTTCCTTTTTACGTTAATTGACAAACACTTTTCTTGTAGTTTATATTTCTTTTGTCCCGCCCTCTGGTTACCTGTGCCTGGGCTTATTGGTGGGGTGTTTTGTTGACGATGCAGGCTATTGGGCCGTTTTCGGGCCCAGATAGCTCGTCCGCGCGGCTGTGTAGTGCGTCCTGCGTGTGCGCTCTAGGTTTAGTCCGACCTCGCTAGTCAAGGGGGCTCTGGGCCTGTTTATAAGCGCAGCCGAGGGTCACCAGTCGAACTCCTCCGAACACTTACCTGAGCGCTTATACACGGCGCTCGCTCTCTCTCTCTCTTGACCTGTGGGCCCTGGTCGGCGGGTCCTGCGTTGTGCGGATTACTAGGGATTCGCCCACGGGCTCGAGTTCAAGTATCTAGCATTGTGAGGGCCTGTGCCTGACATTGGGCGGTCAAATTTTTTTGTTTGAATCTAGTACTTGCACTACAAAAAAAGACACATCCATGACATTTTGGGCCGAACAAATTTTTTTTGTCATACATATGACACTTCTATGACGATAATTGTGACAAAACCCGGTATGATCATAGATGTGGTGGGCTCCTACTTCTATGACAAAAAATCATGACAGAAATGGGCTTTTCGTCCTGGGCGGGCCGGAGACGCAGTTGCATGACATTCTTTGGGCCGTCCATGACGGAAAAAACCGTGGTAGAAGCGAGGGGGAGGAAAATTTCGGGGAGTTGCCGGTTACGGTGGGAGGTCGGGGGCGGAGCGATGCACGTTTCTCTCGTACGTACGCGCGTGTGTACGAGGCGTTGGCTCTAACTGAACCCGAGCGAGGCATTGAGCCCTAACTGAACCCGAGCGATTGCACTGCAGGCTACACGTTACTGAACCCGAGTGATCGATCGATGGCTGTTAACTGAACCCGATGGATCGATTCCTTCGCTACTGCTGCTAACTGAAGCCGATCGATTGGATGAACAGTGAGCGTTGCAGGGAGGTTTGGATTAACAGTGAGCGGTGGCGTTTCCTGTGGATGAACAGGAACCCGTCGTGTGGAGGGATGGATGAACAGTAGACGGTGGAGGGGTGGCCGTGGAGGGGTGGTTGAACAGGACCCCGTGGTGTGGATGGCTGGATGAACAGTAGACGGTGGAGGGGTGCCCGTGGAGGGGTGGTTGAACAGTAGCCAGTGGAGTAGCGCGCGGTGGAGGCTGGATGAACAGGAGCCCGTGGAGGCTGGAGGAGGTCGACGGTAGCCCGTGGAGGCCGGAGGAGGTCGATGGTGGAGATGAACAGTATCCCGTGGAGTCCCGTTTTGCGGTACGCCACACCCCTCCCCCCCCCTGTTTTGACCCTAGCGCTCCAACAGAAGTCCATTTCATCCGTTTTGCGGTACG
>NC_041381.1:358200232-358209891 GCF_002162155.2 Triticum dicoccoides | reverse complement strand
CGGTACGCCACACCCCTCCCAATCAACAGGACCCCCGTTTCGATCCTAGGAGGTCCGTTTCCTTCGTTTTGCGGTACGCCACACCCCTCCCGATCAACAAGACCCCCGTTTCGACCGTAGGAGGTCCGTTTTCTCCGTTTTGCGGTACGCCAGGCCCCTCCCCATCAGGACCCCGTTTTGAACATGGCCGGTCGAACACAAGGCCGTTTCCTCCGTTGTGCGGTACGCCAGGCCTCGTTTCCATCACCTGTTCCGTCCAAGCCCTCCCGATGAACACGACCAAGCATTCCGTTCCAACCCAGCCGGTTGGCTCCCCATGAACACGATGACGATGCTGTTTCTCCGTTCCGACCCAGCCATGTACGTATGCACGATAGGCATTAGAGACCCTGCCCGTATGTACGTACATGTCCGTATTTTCTTTCTTTCACCCTCGCCGCTGTACGTACGTGTACATCCTACGTGCGCGCCTCTACTACGACATCTGCGCGCCTCTACATCTACGACACGTGCGCGCCTCTACATCGACGAGTATGTACGTACACGTTCGCGACCAGAATGACAACGCTACGTACGCTTCGACTAGGTGGGTCCCGACTGTCAGGCACTTCCTTGCGTGCGAATATGTAGCTGGTGGGTCCCAGAAGTTAGGGGGCGAATCATTTTTTTTTGCCCAGACGCACTTCCTTGCGTGCGAAGATGTAGCTGGTGGGTCCCAGCAATCAGGGGGGAAACGTTTTTTTTGCAAAATATGGTGGCCCGTCCGGTGGGTCCCCGCTGTGAGGTGGAGGAATAATTATTTTGTGCGTAATAAGGAGGCACTTCCTTGCTGCGGCCGTGGACCCAGCTGTCAGCCTCTCCATGTACAGTCCATGTCCGATGGAAGCCGTTCCTTCACCATGTTGACCACGCCGCGCCGAGAGCACCAGGGCGGTGGAAGAAAGTGAGGCCTAGGAAGGGGACGACGCAGAGCCGGGGAAGACACGGCAGTGGATGCCCACGCGTAGAGGAGTACGAGGGTTCACTGGTTCGCTGCGGTGTGAGGCTGCCGTCCCCGCAGAATAACAGGGGGTGTGGGTGAGTAGAGGGATGGCCTGGCCAGCGGTGGGAGTAGTAGGGGGCGGTGAGGCCTCCGCCGCATCGCAGCCAGCCACGGGAGGCAGGAGCACGAGGCACGACTGGCGCTGGTTTGGGTGGCTGGAGCAAGAAGCCCAGAGGTTGAAGAAGCACTACAGCCGTTGGATGGACATCGTACGGTCACTAGAGCTAGAATTGTGCATATTGGCTAAGTTGACAAAGCCCTCCGTCCCCGTCAACTTAGTAGGCCCACAAGTCAGCCTGCTACTCTACTGGGTCCCAGCTAACAGGGGGAGTATTCATTTTTTGTGTGTAATAAGGAGGCACTTCCTTGCGTGCGAAGATATAGCTGGTGGGTCCGAGCTGTCAGCGGCGGTATCATTTTTTCGTGAAATACTGAGGCCCTTTCGGTGGGTCCCCGATGTCAGGTGGAGGAATCATTATTTTGCGCGTGATAAGGAGGCATTTCCTTGCGTGCGGCCGTGGACCCAGCTGTCGGCCTCTCCACGTACAGTCCACTTCAGATGCATGTTGGTCGTTGACCATGTTGACTAGGCCGCGCCGAGAGGACCAGTGCGGTGGACGACGGCGAGGCCTAGGAAGGGAATGACACGGAGGCAGGGAAGACTCCACAGTTGTTTCCCACACGGAGGGGAGTACGACTGAACGAGGATTTACTGGTTCGTCTGCCGTCACCGGAGAATAACAACAGGTGTGGGTGAGTAGAGGGATGGCTAGGCCAGCAATGGGAGTACGATGGGCCGGTGATGCCTGCGCGGTAGCACAGCCGACCGCGGGGAGGAGGGAGCAGGCAGTCCCGCCGACGCTTGTTTGAGCGGCTGGAGCAGGAAGAGCAGATATTGAAAAAGCACGACGGTCGTTGGATGGCCATCCAACAGTCACTGCTTGTGCGTCAACCTTTTTTTTAGGAAAGCCTCAAATCTGTGGAAAATAGCATACAGCCCATCTGCCATTATTTCTAATAATTTACAGCCCATTTGCTAATTCTTAAGGTTTTGTTTGGAGCCCATATTCTTTTTGTTAGCATTACAGCCCATATTGTGGCCACGGTTAAAAAATTATACGAAATTTTGCATATTTCGGTGCGGTTCGAACTGTTTTTAATCCCGAAATTTCGACTCACATTGAAACTGATTTTAAAAATAAATGTATATCAATATAAAATCCAACAAATTCTCCACGCATAAAAATTAATGTAATTTAAAATCTCGAAATGAAAAAAAGATATTTGAAACTAATTGTCGGTTTGATGTGTGTTAAAAATGTACAGCCCATTTCTCATTACTGATAGGCCATTTTCTCGGCTAGCCGAATGAAGCTCTCCTCGTCTTGAAAGATTTGCAGCCCAACAGGCCTGACAAAGCGACTTACTTGGCAAATCAAAAAAAACTGGGTTGTGGCCTTGGACCTAGCTGTCAGCCTCTCCACGTATAGTACTCTTCTGATGGAAGTCGGTCGTTGAACACATTGACCACGCCGCACCGAGAGCACCAAGGCGGTGGACGACGGCGAGGCCTAGGAAGGGGACGACGAGGAGCCGGGGAAGACGCGGCGGTGGATGCCCACGCGGAGAGGAGTACGAGGGTTCACTAGTTCGGTTGCGGCGTGAGGTTGCTGTCGTCGCAGAATAACAGGGGGGTGGGTGAGTAGAGGGATATCCTGGGCCAGCGGTTGGAGTAGTAGGGGGCGGTGAGGCCTCCGCAGCATCACAGCCGACCATGAGAGGCAGGAGCACGCGGCACAACCGGCGCTGCTTTGGGCGGCTGGAGCAAGAAGACCAGAGGTTGAAGAAGCACTATGGCCGTTGGATGGACATCGTATGGTCACTGGAGATAGAATCATTCATATTGACTAAGTTGACAAAGCCCTCCGTCCTCGTCAACTTAGTAGGCCCACAAGTCAGCCACCCACTATGGTGGGTCCCAGCTAGCAGGGGGTATTCATTTTTTGGTGCGTAATAAGGAGGCACTTCCTTGCATGCGAAGATATAGCTGGTGGGTCCGACCTGTCTGCGGGGGGGACATTTTTTTCGCGAAATACAGAAGCCCTTCCCACGTACAGTGCGTAATAAGGAGGAACTTTCCTTGCGTGCGACCATGGACCTCGTGGGTCCCAGCCGTCAGGCTCTCCACGTACAATCCTCTTCCGATGACTCTCGTATGTTGACCACGCCGCACCGAGCGCACCGAGGCGGTGGACAACGGCAAGGCCCCAGACTGGAACGACCCGGAGATGGGGAAGACGTGGCAGTGGAGTCGCAGACGGAGAGGAGTGGGAAACTTGACTGGTTCGGGTGCGGGGTGGGCCTACACTCGGCAGAGAATAACAGGAGGTGCGGAGTGGAGGGATGGCCTGGCCGTCGGCGGGGTAGCATTTCGCTGAGGAGCGCAAAACAACACCGCTGGACGCTGAAGGCTGGAGCAGGCGGTTCCGGCAGCACTGGGGGAAGAAGATGAGAGATTGAAGAAGAATGCCGGCCGTTGGATGTAAATCCAACGCCTTCTTAGGCTTCGACCTACTGGCCCACATGTCAGCCAGTCCATTTGTTTTTTAGTCCATTTGGTGGGCTGGGTGAAACAATGATGTAGCATCTATGCAGCCCGTTTAAATCCCATTTGCATTTTTCTCGAAATTTGTGGACTTGCTGGGCTGGGTAAAAATATCATGTTGGGCTAGATGGAGAAATGTTATAAAAACATAAACACATGATTGCACGTCAGTAAAATCTTTGCAAGCTTATGTACGCAATCACTAGGAGTTAACTTGGCAAGTTATATATAAACAATTATTATTATTATTTTGTAAGAACTTTCAACTTACGAAATAAAATATCATTTTAATTTGATGAGTTAATAGTACGTGGGGTATTATTATTTTTTAGGCTAGACGTGGGACAGTTGAGTTGGTTCTAGGGGAAAGTACTGGGAGAAAACTCAGTTTACATCGAAAAAGAAAGTGGGAGAAAATTCAGAGACCTGCTGGGTCCACCTGAGGAGAGGAATATGTTGGGAGGAAGGAGATTCAAAGCACGGCAGCCGAGTGAACTAGTTTTTTACTGACAAGTGAACTAGTTTACATACATTAGCAAATAGCCACTAAAAAAGCAATCAGGTTAATGGGTTCTTAAAAGAAATATTTTGGACAAAATAGATAATTATGACACATAGGCTAATGCATGAAACACTCAAACGATAAAGGTGCTTATAAACAGATAAAGTACAACATCTAGACCTTCCTGGCACGCTTGATCATGACGCTGCGGCTGTCCGTGTACTCGTCAGTTACGGGAAGCAGACACGCCCTCATGTCCAAGATCTGCCTGTACATGTCGTAGCATGTGTATGCGTCCTTGGCCGCATAGGTTATGTAGGCTAGATTCAGAGGTACCTCCCACGTGTTCAGGTCGTCTTCTTTCATGTTTGCGTATCAGGGGTTGATGATGGTCTCAGCGAGGTCAACCACGGAGTCCTTCTCCTGCCCGTTGCTAATGATCTTGTATTGCTTCTGGATGTCGACAAGCTTGTTGCACCAGATGGCCGAATCGTCGCGTTCTTCCTTCTCTCCACCGTAGCGAAGGTGCAGTCGGTGCTGCCGACGAAACGGGCGAATGCTCCAGAACCTGGTGCAGCCATAGGACTGAGGCGAGGCAGAGCTTCACCGAGTCCGTACCATTGGTGTATATCACATTCAACTTGGTGCAGCCATAGGACTGAACGGCGAACTAACTCCTTGCTGAAGTCCATATCCAGCAGGCTCACCCCTCGGATCGCCATTGGAGTCTCTTCGAGTGAACGAGTGTGTAGGCGGCGACAGCAGTTCATTTTTCAGCTCTTGGGGAACTGGATTCAACAGTAAGCTGAGTGTGTACAGGTGACAACAGTTACTACCCCTCCCTCATCCGCTGCATGCCCGGCAGAAGATGCACCCTTGGCGCATTCAAACGCCTCCATTAAGAAACCTACTCCGGCCACACGTCGATTCACGAGCGGGTCTGTATTGGTACTGTAATAACAGGAGTTAGTGGTCACTTTACTTAAATTTAATTAGCTTTAGTAGAAATTTATACTTAAAACAAGCAATGCATTGGCTCATTCTATCAGTGCCACGGGATCAACATGCACAACAATTAGAATTATTATTCTCAGGATGCACACGATCAGCACATTTGTCGCACTTTCACAAAGATAATACTACCAAGTTTGAATTGTTTGTTATGGTTGCTGTCCTCTGCATCATCATGCCGTGTTTCCCAGCTTGCAAGATTCAGAACCAACAAATAAGATCCAAATAATAAGTACAACAAAGATGCCTACACATCTCATTGATTCCCAGCTTGCAAGATTCAGAACCAACAAATAAGATCCAAATAATAAGTACAACAAAGATGCCTACACGTCTCATTGATTCCCAGCTTGCAAGATTCAGAACCAACAAATAAGATTCAAATAATAAGTACAACAAAGATGCCTACACATCTCACTGATTCCCAGCTTGCAAGATTCAGAACCAACCCATTAGAGCCTTTTGATAAAGTGAATATCGGGATTAAATCCATCTTGGCTAGCCATGTCATACAATCGAAGAACTTGGCGAATGCTCTTGACCGTCACAACATCTGTAGTAGAGTATTCCTGTTTGCACAACATGTTTGCATAGCACAAACAAGGAGACAGGAGAGCATGATTTTGCTTTAGTTGAACCATTTTGTGCAGTTCCACCAAAATTGAGAGATGTTACTCTTGACCGTCACAACATCTGTAGTAGAGTATTCCTGTTTGCACATCATGTTTGCATAGCACAAACAAGGAGACAGGAGAGCATGCTTTCACTTGAGTCTAACCATTTTGTGCAGTTCCACCAAAATTGAGAGATGTTGCCCACGTGACATTTTATTTGAACTGCACAAGACACTCATTCCAAAAAAAGTGTTTTGTGCATTTCACCAAAAGGTCACAATAGCAACAAGGTGAAATGGATATCCCTATCTGCACAAAATGATAGAAAGTAAACAGTTGCTGGTCAATAAGAATATATGAAACATATACAAAATGAAAAGAAGCATCTTAATTATGTTCATGGCAATCACGCAAGGACAGTAGAAATTTTAAAACGTCAGCAATGCTTCATGTTACCAGAAGCATTACAATCAAGAATGAGATTCCTTAGATATGGGATTACTTTAATGGTGGCATTGCTTGTTTACCAGACACAGTAAATCAACAGCAGCTAAAGAGTTGGTTTAAGGGCATGGGACCGTGGGGACACCAGGACACTCAGCAGCATAAAGGAGCAACTTACTTATCGTACTGGGGAAAATAGCAGGAGTGCCATTTGTAACACAGTTTAATTGCATCTTATCACTGGAGGCATTAGATTAATAGTAACACTGGTTAGACATGTCCCTAAGGTAATAGTGTGATCCCTTCATTTTACATGCGCCCTTACAGCAAAAGGTTGGTTTACCCGCAAAAAAACAGCAAAAGGTTGGTATAAGGACATGCGACAGTGGACGCATCAGCACAATGTACCTACAAGGAGGCATAAAGTGGTGATGCCGAGCTTGTTCACGGTATGTGAGGGCAGCAAACCTAATCCTGGAGACCTTTTACTATGTGAGGGCAGCAAATCTAATCCTGGAGGCCTTTAATATGTGAGGGCAGCAAATCTAATCCTGAGACCTTTTACTATGTGAGGGCAGCAAATCTAATCCTGAGACCTTTTACTATGTGAGGGCAGCAAATCTAATCCAGAGACCTTTTACTATGTGAGGGCAGCAAATCTAATCCTGGAGACCTTTTACTATGTGATGGCAGCAAATCTAATCCTGGACATACTCTGTTGACTTGTCCACCAGCCGCCACTTTCTATCCTTTTTTCAACCAATAATAGATCTGTTCCTTATCTAGTTTGTACTGCATTTTCCCATTATTTCCCTTTTCAACCAAGAGACCGGTTGGGTATCCGGTCTCTACTACTTTCACCATATTATTTCCTCTTTGAATCAAGTCCTAGATTCATGCTACAACTTTCCCCCCTTTCTTTGTTGTTTGAACAAAGCCCTAGATTCGAATGCATGAAGTAGCTTTACCTCTAATAATACTAAAAATTTAGGTGGCTTTGGAAGAGCTGATGGGAGTAGAAAAAGATGCACATGCAGACACGTGGGGAGCTGGGGCAGTAGAGTGAGGCCGCTTTAAAAGAACTTATACCTGAGGGTCGCCGGGATGTCGGCGGCGGCTAGTCGGATCTGCGGACAATACGGCAGGGAGGAAGAAGAGTCGGAGGACCTCCCGAGCCAGCACTGTGTCGGAGAGAACGGCACGGGCAGAGGATCGGGCCCCTCTGGCAGCTGTGGGTTTCCTCCCTCGGCGGCAATGACCGCGTGAATGATGCACCTTTTAGTCCTCTACACACACCGGCCGAAGGGATCTGGCCGGATCTGTGACCAGCGGTGAGCAGAGAGAAAATGTCGCTACCGCTGTCTTGTTTATATCTGGAGAGGATGAGAGAATGAAGAGAGCAACCCTAGTAAAGCAAGCGCTCAGGCCCCTGCGTCCATATATAGTGGAGTGATTATCTTTTTTCTCTCCACAACAAGCGTTTCAATTTGTGTACATGGCATGAAAGAAAAGAAACTCTCTATTTAAGGTGACTACTCTACGACTCCTACTTACTACTACTACAGTACTACCTCCATCCTGGTTTATAGGTCCCTTTTATAGTTTGTGCCAAATTTTGACTAAAGATTTAACTTAAAAAATGTTAATGCATGTCAAGAAAAATTATCTCATTGGATTCGTATTTGAACATAGTTTTGAAAAATATAATGTTTGGTGACATGCGTGAACATTTTCCTAGTTTAATCTATGGTCAAAATTTGGCACGAAATACAATGGGGACCAATAAACCCGGACAGAGGTAGTATTGTTCACTTGTGCTTCCCGCCCCTCCATTCATTGAACAACCCCACGGGTGAATAAACATACAGTAAGTACTGTATTTATATAGAACGAACAAGCTCAAACTATTTTCGCGTAGTTCAAAGTTGAGGGCGGGGCTTTTCCCGGGCAGTACCCACGGCAGTTTTCGGGTAGGCGGTTTGACAGAGAGGCGAGGAGGGTGAGCGAGTGGGGCTGTGCGATTTGACGGCACGTTACTGCTGGAAAGACTTGTGATATGACCACTCACTATAGTCATGAATTACTGGTGCTCCGACCGGGGTGATGCCCCCCTTCCGTTCCGCGCTCTAATCTAGTGCATGACACGTCGACCCGGATGCTGGCTCTCCCACATGTCGGAGTAGTAAGAAGGAGCAAAGAATGATGCGGTATATACTAGTACTATACTACTCCCTCCGTTCCTAAATATAAGTCTTTGGAGAGATTTCACTATGGACCACATACGGAGAAAAATGAGTGAACCTACACATAAAATGCATCTATATACATCCGTATGTGGTCCACAGTGAAATATCTACGAAAACTTATATTTAGGAACAGATGGAGTACTGCTCAGGTCGGAGGAGTGCGAACCACGGCAGCCCAGTGAACCAGCCGTGCGAACCACGGTAGCCCAGTGAACCAGCAGTAGAAAACAATAATGTGGTGATATGGCCATAAAAAACAATGTGCTACGGTCCACACTGTAGCATGTACAGTAACACTCCTCTTTGTTTGGATCCCTAAGTTAGAGCTAGTTTGGGTTGAAATAGCCTCAAATTATCGAAACAAGAGGGGTTAGTTTGAGCTAGTTTGCTCTAACCCAGCTAAAAAAACTAGCCCGGTGGAGAGGTTCTAATTGGGTTAGTTATCCTGGGCCCACTAAAAGAGAACTCAAAAAATCTCACCTGCCCGCACCAGATCGCTCCCCTAAACAAATCTCACCCTCCCACACCAGATCGCTCCCCCCCCTCTCGCACGACTCCTCTCTGTTCCCCATAGGGCCACCCACCCAAGCGCCGCTCGCCCTCTCTCTCCTCCGGCCGCCCTCTCCTTCCGGCCTCCATCGCCCTACTCCAGCCGCCCTCTCCCTCCGACCTTTGAAGGTCGCCCCGCTCCCCCTTCACCAGTCATTTTTCTCCCTCTGTCGTGCGCAGCGGTGGTGCATCTACCAGGGAGGTCGCGAGAGGGGTGAGTTTGTTTGTTCCTTCTCTGTCTCACGGCCATATCATTGATCTTGCTTGCTCTAGCGCTAATTCTGATTTGGAAAAGTAGATCCTGATCAAACTAGCTATAGATTTTTGGTGCATGCATGGAATTGTTTGATGCTTCTTGAGGAGGTAATAAATCTTTCTAGAGGCCCAAAGATTCAGGTCACCTTTCTAGGTATTTCAATTTCAGGCTTGCATTATTTGTAGAGGCCCAAAGATTCAGTTCACCTTTCTTGGTATTTCAATTTCAGGCTTGCATTGTTTCTAGAGGCCCAAAGATTCAGTTCACCTTTCTAGGTATTTGAGTTTCAGGCTTGCATTATTTGTAGAGGCCCAAAGATTCAGTTCACCTTTCTAGGTATTTCATTTTCAGGCTTGCATTATTTCTAGAGGCCCAAAGATTCAGTTCACC
>NC_041381.1:358177263-358199859 GCF_002162155.2 Triticum dicoccoides | reverse complement strand
TCACCTTTCTAGGTATTTGAGTTTCAGTCTTGCATTATTTCTAGAGGCCCAAAGATTCAGTTCACCTTTCTAGGTATTTCATTTTCAGGCTTGCATTATTTCTAGAGGCCCAAAGATTCAGTTCACCTTTCTAGGTATTTCAGTTTTAGGCTTGCATTATTTCTAGAGGCCCAAAGATTCAGTTCACCTTTCTAGGTATTTAAGTTTCAGGCTTGCATTATTTCTAGAGGCCCAAAGATTCAGTTCACCTTTCTAGGTATTTCAGTTTCAGGCTTGCATTATTTCTAGAGGCCCAAAGATTCAGTTCACCTTTCTAGGTATTTTAGTTACAGGCTTGCATTATTTATAGAGGCCCAAAATTAAGTTCCCAGTCGGCAGCAAGCGGCCCTGCTACCCATGCCGGTGTCGACCTCAACTCGCAAGGGCCGGCGGCGGAGGGGTTCCCGGGGCTTGGGCTCTACAGAGCCTTCCTCCAGAGCGACGACGGCGAGCTCCTCCCTCGGTGCGTGAGGGGCTCCGGGCTCCCTCCCTATCGTGAACAATTTCCGTGATGAGTTAGCTCATTCTTTGTTTCAGGAAGTGTTTTTTTATTTTGTGAAGCTTGATTGACGACTTGTATGTTTAAGTGGGATATCTCATTTGTATGGACAAAGTAAAAATTATCATGTTTTGCATGCTTGATTGTATAGATGGTTCGTTTATGTCAATTGTGAGCCGGAGGAGGCCACAGAAGAGCCGGTCACACCAAGAGGGTGCTTGGATCCAAGGGACTTATTTTAGTCTGACTAAAAATAGGGTCCAAAGTAGTCAAATGATTGAGATATAGCATTTATTGTCAATCTAACCCTGCCATCCATACACCTCTTTGGTTTAGAGTTAGTTCAGGGTTAGAATCTAACTCTAACCTCTAACTGAGTTAGAGTTCTCCTCGTCTTGGTTCATCGCCATCATACTTTCCCCATTTCTGTGTTTTCAGTATCCTGCGAATCAAAGAGGCCCTTTTTTGGGGAAAATCAAAGAGGCCCTTTTTTGGGGAAAATCAAAGAGGCCCTTAGACTGGTTTAGGTCCGGTCATTTTTTATAAACGTGTTACGTCCAAAATTTAATGAACGTGCTCCGGTTTCCACGAAAATAATCCGGTTTCATGTAGTAATTCATTGATTTATTTATTCTTCTGCGGGGGGTTCGTAATTCGTGAGGTCTGAAATGTAAAGTACCCCGGCATATGCTTCGAGTCGTGCATGCACTATGACCCAGATGCTCTATGTCCCACATGTCGGCGAATGGGAGCATGTGGAAATAGCCTAGGAATACATATAGGAGGATAAATGCGTGAAAAATATGTACTATGAAGCGTAGCCGCGGTTCGAAAAGTAGACCTAAAGTGATGATAGCTATAGGTCGCACGCACCCAACTAGTGGTACTAGACATACGACTAATTTTTCCCTCAAAAAAAAGAGGCACGAGTGCTCAGTACTCCTATTCTATAAACACGAGTCCCATCTGACAACAGCGTCCGTGCTACAGCTAGCCCTCCTCCCTCGTTTCTCTCTTCTACTCTCTAAGAGCATGGTTAATAATATAGCCAGCTGCTGGCTATATGATGTTGCCATGTCACATATAGTCAAGTTTATAGCCAACAAGTACAATAGCTAGATATAAATATGTACTCCCTCCGTCCGAAAATACTTGTCGTCAAAATGGACAAAAAGGAATGTATCTAGAACTAAAATACATCTAGATACATCCCCTTTTATTCATTTTGATGACAAGTATTTCTGGATGGAGGGAGTACTACTTTGTTGATACATGGCCCATTCCACTCTCTCACAAAGTACCTAGGAGCACGTGCTGCAGCCAGCTGTTAACTAGTAGCCCGCTTCTCTTCTCTTTCCTCTTCTCTCTCTTCCAAGTAAGCAAGAATATAATATTTAATGTCTTACAGCCCGCCTACATCACCTTATTGTACTTGCTCTAAACTCGGCCGACGCCCGGTGGGTGGGGTGGGTTTGCTCAACTGCGGCCCCACCTCACAGTGAAAACGTTACGACTGGAATAAAAAATGCCATATACTCCCTCCGTTCATAAATATAAGCCTTTTTAGATAATACTTCAAATGGAATACAACATACAGATGTATGAAGACATAGTTTAGAGTGTAGATTCACTCATTTTGCTCCGTATGTAGTAGTCACTTGCTGGAATCTTTAGAAAGACTTATATTTGGGAACGGAGGGAGTACTATACTAATAAAACATTAAGGCCACGAGGCGATGCAGTGCTGGTTACAGGAGGCAAGAAGAAGAGATGCATCCATCAACGACGTCCACCTCCTCGACTCAGGGCGCCGGCCCACCGAATGGTGCCTAAGTAGCAGCGGCTTTCGTGGCCAGGTCGACGTGCTTCTGAACAATGGCGTCCAAAGATTCCAGCCGTTGGAAGAAGGCCAACGTCTTTCTGTCCTCGTTTGCCTTGTAGTGGCCTATGTAGACGATTTCCTCGTAGACGTGGATGTGCAGGTCGACGGTTTCTTGCATGGCGAGGCGCTGCGCGGCGAGCGCGGCCTCGAGGTGCACATTATTCGTCGCGACCTCCGGCACCTGCAGGGCCACCAGGGCTTGAAAGAGTTCGTCACCATGTAGGCCGATGAGGGTGGAAGGCAATGAGGAGTCTGGGCGTGCGGGCTGGAGCAGTACGGCAAGGTCGTCCGTGCGCTTCTTGACGGCGGTGAACTTGCGGATGGAGTTGACCATCATGTCGTCCATGCGAGAGGCGAAGCTGGTGTCGGCGAGGGCTACGATGCCTGAAACACTGCACGGTGCGGGGCCGCAGGACGGCGCCTTGGATGATTTGGCACAGCCGACTGCCGCTCGCGTCCATCGCCTCCATAGGTGCTTGTGGCTTCTGGTCACTTGGTCTTGGATTGGAGTGAGCAGTGTTGCGCAGAGACTTGGGAGTAGATGGATTGGAGTGGTGGGGCGCCTTTATTATATGAGAGTCCAAACTCTATTGCATTCACATCGTGCTGGCTCTAGTCTGCTTCTCCAATTAATTCCCTCTGCATGTAATTGAGGATGCATCATTGATCGTTCAACGTCTCGGGAACCGCTACCCTCTTCCTCCTTGGCATTCAAGCACCTATGGACCCGTCGACGACGAGGTGCCTATGGTGACTTCGTAAATTTCAAGATGATAGTGCCATGCGTGTGTGCGTTTATAGGGGTGAGTGTATGCGCGTGTATATGAGCGCTTGCGTCTGTACTGTGTCAAAAAAAACGTAAATGCGTGTCAAAAAGAGACTAGTCAGTATACTCAATATTGTGCACCTCGGAGAGGAAAACGATAGAACTAGTACGTATTTATTTACGGTGCAGATTCACTCATTTTGCTCCATATGTACTCCGTCTCGGTGTATTCTAGTCACTTGTTGAAATCTCTAGAAGGGCAAATACTCCTTTCTGGTTTAGAGGGCTATACTAGCAAGTAGTTGTACGTACTAGTACAATGGTGGGCTCACATAGCAATTTTGTCTTATGCAAGAGCCTGGCTATATGCGTGCTCCAATGTTCGCAACTGCAACGTTCGGTTTGCGCTTGGCTCTTTGACTCTTCGAGAAGACGAAAATTGATGTTACTACTACTGCTTCTACAGTGTCGAATCCACTGATGCATGTCCGTCCACCGCGAGCGGGACGGATAGCTTGTTGTGCAAGTACTACTACTAAGCAAAAGCCTTTCCTCGTTTGCGAGCAACCGCGCGCATGGGCGAGGGAGGAGGCGTGTAGTAAAATCAAGCTTCTCCTCGTTCTACGAGTTGACGCGACACATCATAGCACTAGCCCCACATGCTTGCCTCTAAACTTGGCTGAAAGACCTGCAGTTTACAAGATATTTGCTGCAACCTCTAACATTTACCCACCACAAATGAAAATATATGTGGCCGTATGCATCGTTCTAATGCAGAGCCCGGGGAGTCCCCCCTTTTCGAAAAAAACAAATTAAAATATATATTCCTATCTTGACCAGATGAGCGTGCGAACTACAATCACCAGGGTGACAGGTAGGGCCAGAAGACTATTTTAATTAAAAAAACTTCCAGATGGCCACATAGCATGGAGCCGACCCCAACGATTTTAAGCTTACAGGCATGGTACACGCTATCTAGACTACTCTACACATGAAACTGTCACACGAGTGTACGGGATGCGCTTGGCTCTTCGCCTCTTCAGGAAGTCGAACAATGATGGTGTACTACTGCACTGGAGGAGTACTACAGTATGCTTCTGGCCATCTGGCACCGATTGAACTGCTGCATGTCCACCGCGTGCGGGAAGGAGAGCGTGTAGCGAAAGCTTCTCCTAGTCTTGCCAGCCACCACGCTCATGGGAGAGGATCCGGCTTGCCTGCTCCCTCTCCATGCTCCCATCCGTGCTCCCACCTCATCCTACGGCTGTCTTTTTTCATTTTTCCTTTCTAATCTAATCATCTCCCCCTGATTTTAAGGGGTGGGGTCGGGCCTTATTTTGTTCCAATCAAATCAAGCCACGTATGCGGGAGCACGGATGGGCGCACAAGCAGGGAGCAGGCAAGTCTCGTCCCATGGGCGAGGGAGGGACGCTCCTGTCTTTGCGTGTATGACAGGTGGGCCCAACAGGTGTGTGGCCAACCTGTCATATAGCCAAAGGCAGGTGCAGTTAAGTCCGCGAGGGAGAGGATAATCAAACTTCTCGTTGATGTACGAGTTGACGCGACACATCAAAGCACTGCACTCGATATATTTCAATAATTTGCATTTACCGATGCATTAATTACAACGCATGCATGCATGCCGTGACTCTTCTTTTGATAGTACTTTCATGTGTTGATTTAATGCACCTTGAAGGATGGTTGTGCACGAGGAGGGCGAGATCATGTAGACCGAACAGGAACAGGACCCGACGATGGAGCTCTCTAAGGTCTCGATGGACCTCACCGTTCTCCACTACCCCTTGTGCCTCCGCCCCTTGACGCCTCCAGTGTATGAGGTTCGAATACACCTCATTCGTTCGACTGATTGAGCAAGGTGCAGGTTTCTTGATTGATGTGTTGTTGGATTGATTTCTGCAGTGCAAGGGAGGGCACCTGTCCTGCGCGGACTGCCGCGTCGAGCGCCCCGGGAACCAGCGGCAGTGCCAGAAGTGCGAGCGCGGCGGTGGCTTCAATGTGCGGAACACGACGGTGGACTCCGTCCTTTCGTCGGTGAGGGTGGAGTGCCCGCACGAAGGCTGTGGGCTCTACGTCACTTACCACAAGCTCGCCGATCACCAGAGCGTGTGTCCGCTCGCGCCCTGCAAATGCCCTGTGCCCGTCTGCGGCTACGAAGGCCCGCCACCGGCGCTCTACCACCACATCAGCACCGTGCATCCCATGCCCGTGCACAGGATCCAGTACGGCAAGGTGCTCCAGCTGCAAGTGCCACTGTTGGAGCCACGGCTCTTGCTGTTCGCGGAGGAGGACTGCCACGCGTTTTTCTTGGTCGGCGGCGTGCTCGACATCAGTGTGCCTATTGCCGTGTCGGTCGTCTGCATCAGAGCGGGGGCGTCCCCACTGCTGCACTACTTGGCCAATCTATGGGCGAACGGCCCGCCGGGGGAGCCCAAAGGCACGACCGACGCCGTCAAGGTGGAAATGGAGGTGACAAGCAGCAAGGATCCCGGCGACGTTGACGTGCAGGAGCTGACCTTCTTGACAGTTCCGCCCAAGCTGTTGGCCGGGGCTAAGCTTGTGTCCCTCCACATTCAGATTGACAAGCTCACGTCCTAAATGTTTCGACAGTGCCTTCTGTTTATCTTAGTAATATGCTAATGTAGGGATTACCTTAGTCTACTTTAGCTTAAGAAATGGTGGGTTTTGGTGGCGCTGCAGCAATTACTTCGACATCAGATCAGTAATTTCCAACAGTCGAACGGATATTTTGTGTCTGTTGGATATAAAGTTCCTTTGGGTAAGAGTACTACTTGTCATCAAAATGGATAAAAGGAGATGTATGTAGACGTATTTTAGTTCTAGACACGTCCCTTTTTATCCATTTTTGATGACAAGCACTCCCTCCATTCCACAATAGACATGCCTTCCATTTGTCAAAATATAGATGTATCTAGACATGTTTTAGTATATAGGTACATCCATGATAGAGCCAATCGGATGGTTGATAACACTACAATTCGTAGCTACAGATGCGTGTGTGACTCCCAGATGCAGAGGTCGGGGGTCATCATCCTCCTTTTCGAGAAAAAACAGACGCGTGTGTGAGAGGACAAGTGCGTGCATGCACCTCTTCTCTTCCTGTATAACGTACTACTAAATTCAGAGTACAAGGTTTTGAGCTTGCGTCTTGTCACATTCCAAATTACTCCACACTATATTGAATTGCAAACATGTTCACATCAATCACAACCTAAACGGTTTCCCACTTAGGAGCGTATTAGTACCACACTAGTATATTGAATTCCAAACCTGTTCACACCGATCACAACCTAAACGGTTTCCCACTTAGGAGCATATTAGTACTTGGTTATAAATACTAGTATGCCAAGATGACTGCACATTCCTCCTCAACTCCTCATCCACAAAAACAAAAAGTCATTCAACATCCTTCCCTTGCGTCTGCCATGGCCAGCGTGAGTTCTGGGCCGAGAGATTGCTACCAGGGAGAGGCGAGCATGGAAGCAGAAGCACGAGAGATGTCCCGCCTCGCTGCGAGAGCAGCCGACATGTCCTGCCACGCGGAAGTAGCAGCACAGAGGTCCCGCCGCGCCGCTGAAGCAGCACGGAGGTCCCGCCGCACCGTCGATGCAGCACGGAGGTCCCGCCGCGCCTTCGATGCAGCAAACTGGTCCGGCCGCGCCGCGGAAGCAGCAGAGATGTCCCGCCGCGCCGCGGCGGCCTGGGAAAATTTCTCGCGGGTAGGCGACAACTGTTACAGGCGCATGCATGCGATCGTCCATAGCCAGATTATCGGGGAAACGGATCCACGAACACCTATGGGACCGGTGGACCGAGCCCCTTTCGGTTCGGCGGGGGGCGGAGATCGTGCGAAGAGCAGATCGAGGCAAAGCACACGAGCCGTTTACCCAGCTTCGGAGCTCTCCGGAGAGATAATACTCCTACTGCTGCATGTCTGAGTGTATTGAGTTCTTGCTCGGGAGCGCTGAGTGCTACAGTACACACTAGCTGCTAACGAGACCGAGCGTGAGTGTCTTCTGTCCTTGAACCCTCCTCTACGTTGCGCATGGGCCTCCTTTTATATGCTCAAGGGGTCACCGACAGGTGGCAACGCAGGCAAGGGTAAAAATGGAAAAGATGTTGCGGTTGGTACAACTACCTGTACAATGTATCATACCTAACCCTGAAGGCAGGGGACAAAGGCATTAAATGCCCGTCTGCGTCGCCCAAACAGTGCAAGAAAGGGACCGTCAGGGGCGCCACCGCTTGCCACGATGGCAATCTTGTCAGCGCCGCTTGCCACCACGCACCGCTGGCTACATAGCCTCTTGCCACGCACGCCTGAAAAGGTCCCAGGGTGACACGTTGGTGGATGTGCTGGAGCGTGGGTACAGAGTGGTAGCTTGCCGCGGCAAGCGACTTGCCGCGGTCGTTGTCTTGTTGCGCCCGGAAGCTTGTCGCTCACCGGGCCTCGTCGGGACGCGTGGCGTGTCGCGGAAAGTTCCTTGAGATGCCTCGGTTGGCCTTCCCGGAAAGCTCCTCTTGTCGGGGTCTTGTCTCCTTGGCTTAAATACTTTGTTCTTGAATGGCTCCAAAGGAACCACAGAGGACCTTGGCGGTCACCCGGCAAGCCTTGCCGCAGGGTGCTGCGACTGCCCGTGCACAAGTTCGGGATACTAGGGTACCCCTACTCTAGTACACCGACAGGAGCCCCCGGACCTAGGCCACACACGGTGCCGAGCGCTGTTGGGCCAGGCCCAAAACAGGGCACGGGCACGCGCGGCCTGGGTTACGCCGTATCTTACTCCGTATCCACCGCGCCCTCCCCGAACAGCACGCGTCGAATGCAGCATCGTGGGAGAGATCGTGGGTGGTTTCTTTATTCGGAAAGACGGAACGTCCGCCCCCTCCCTCTTTATAAGCAGGGGAAACAGGGGCAGTTCACCCATCTCGCCGGTTGCTATTCCAATCTCAGAAACCTCCGCCACTCCCCCTTCCCAAAGCTGAAAGAGAGCAGCGCTCCGCCCCCCCATCGCCACCAGCACCACCAACGCCGTCGATCTCCCCCACCACCTCCGCCATGGCTCCGAAAGTCGACAAGGGGAAGGCCGCGAAGTCGACCGAGGCGCAGCGGCTCGCGGCGCTGCAAAAGGAGCGGGCAACCTTCCCCCCCAAGCTCGCCGCGAAGGAGCCAAGGGAGTACTACTACCTCTTCTGGTTGACGGAGACGCGAGCGCATCCGCGCACGAAGGTACTCTCAGCCGCCGCTTCGGAACTAGCTCCAAATGGATATCCCTTCTTCGCGTTGTTCTTCTACTGTGGGCTCTGCCCGCCTTTCTCTGAGTTTTTCTGCGACATCATGAACACCTACGGGTTCCGCCTCCTTGACTTCACCCCCAATGCCGTTCTGACCATGGCAGTTTTCGCACATCTCTGCGAAAACTTTGTCGGAGTCCATCCAAATGTAGCTCTTTTCCGCCACTTCTTTATGCCCCGAGTCGAGAGAGGGGAGCCTTTATCCGGCGGAATCACCTGGATCTCAAGAGCTGGCAAGAAGGAAGCTTATCTCGAAGGAGAGCTCCGCGGCAAGTGGGAGGAATAGAGAGCAGACTGGTGCTGGATTGTCGAGGAGAACCCGCAGCCATTTACCGCCCAGCGCCAAGCCCCAGTAGCGCGCGGCAACGATTGGAGCAGCGTGGCCCCGGAAGACGATAGGCTGAAGATTGCCGTCACCCGGATCCTACGCCTCAGGCTTGCCGGGCTCACTGTAGGCGCCGTTGGCGCAAATTTTCTTCGCCGCCGCATCGCCCCCCTGTAGGAGATGTGGAGACCCGCCTGGGAGTTCCAGAATGCGGCCGATATCATGAGGCTGCGCTCGGGCCTCAACTTCAACTTCACGGTCCTGGAACTGGAAGCGATGCTCCAGGAACTGTTCAAGTACGACCCTCAACATCCTGAAGTGTTCAGGTTGCCGAAGGGTGTCGTTCCGTTGTGCAACAACTCCTCGCTCGACCGCATCCGTGCAATGATGCCGCTGTGCGATTCGCATGGAATTGTCCCAACTTGGCAAGAGCCTGTAGACGACGTCGTGCAGGAGTTCTTTGACGGACTGGTGGAAGTGCCGGTCCGCTCCGATGGATAGAAAAGCCTTACACGCGACACCATCGATGCGGAGATGCAGCGCATCGCCACTAGGGTGGAGGAGGCGGCGGCAGCCGCTGCCGCCGGCGAGTTTGGATTCACCGCGGAGGAGGCAGAGGCAGCAGAGGCGGCAAGCCTTGCTGAGCGAGAGTGGCTTGCCGGCGAGGAAGAGCTTGCCGGGCCTGAAGTCGAGTCGAGCGAGATCGCCGAGGGTGCGAGCGGCTCGTTGAAGACCAACTCCTCTTCCTCCTCATCTTCAGACAGCTCGCCGCAAGCAGAGCCCCCAGCTCCACCAAGAAGGCGTCTTCGCAAGGCCGGGGACGTAGCGGGGCCGCAGACGGGTCAACAGCCGCCGCACCGCGCGACACGCTCTACCGTCGCAAGCACTGTTGCTGCAGGATCGCCTCACGCCGCTGCGGCAACTGGAGCGGGGTCCTCCCGGACCACCGCTTCTGCTTCTGCCGCCTCTCACGCCGCGGCGGCGGCCGGAGCTGGGTCGTCTCAGACCATCGCCACTGCCCCCGCCAAGCGGCTAAGGGAACCTACTCCTCCGCCTCGTCGCGCCGAAGGTGCGCCGGACTTCGACCTCTCCGCGCTCAGCTCCGACGAGGAAGAAGAAGAGTAAGATTCTTTGTTGTACTTGTAGTTCTTCAATTCTTGTTGTTTTGTCTTGTATCTAATTTTCTTTACTCCGAACTCATTCCTTTTCAGGACTCTAGCCCAGAGAGCGGCGAAGAGAGCCAAGGTCCCGGTGATTGTCATCGAGGACGAACCCACTGTGACAGCAGGGGGTGTGTCTGAGACCGCCTTGCCGGACCCGGCAACCATTCCCCAAAGTAGCCCCCAGCGCAGCCCCCAGCGAAAGTATTTGGTTTACTTCCCGCTGTTAGGCGCGCATGGGTGCTCTTTCTTTGCTGACATCTGACTATTGGTTTGTGTAGGAGGAGAGCAGCCTCACCAGGAGCGCCCGGAAGCCGCCCCCGACATGCCATCTGCTTCGACTACACCGCCAAGGGAGGATTCCCTGGCAAGGGAGCGTTCTCCGGCAAGGGAGAGTTCTCCGGCAAGGGACAGCACCAGCGACCCCCTGGTGGCGGAGACGATGACTGTAGAACCTAGTGCAGGTAATCCTCTTGCTTGAAAACTTCCCTTGGGTTCTTCTTCTTCTGATTTTCTTTTTTGGATATTTGCTTGACTTTTCTCCCTTTTCCGGCTGTCAGATCCATCTGCCATGGAGCCGATGGAGACCGAGGTTGCCGGCGAGGAGAACGCGCGCGGCAACACCGATGACGTCGCTGCTACCGAAGAAGCAGCCGACGCCGATGATCCTACCGGCGAGGAGGCCGCCAAAGCTGCCGCCGCAGAAGCCGGCGAGGGGTCCGGTGATCGCACTGACGGCCCTGAGGCTGCAGGAGCATCAGGTGCTACGCCGACCGCCGATCCCTCCGCCGCTGCTGCAGCGTCAGGCTCCGAAGAGCCCCAGCCCGGTGCCTATTTGAAGGCCGGCGATGGCGTCTTCATCAAGCTCCCCTGGGCGTCAAGCTCCAGGGCGCCGGTCGAAGGAGAAACTTTTGATGGAGAGGTGCTCGCCTCCGCTGGGCTAACGCTGGTTAACGCGCCGAGCAGCAGCAGCGGCGAAGCTGAGGAGGAGCGGCTGCTGCGGAAGCTGTTGTCGCTCTACCGCGCTCGACAGGCCAAGTTGGAATCCCGAGAAGCGCTTGCCGCGAAGGCGGGAGTGGACATCGAGAAGCGCGCGGAGGAGTTCCGGGGTCTTAACCAGGAAGCTCTCCGGTCCCTGGTAGAGGAGCGGGGGCAACTCGTCGAGGAGCGGAAAGCCTTCCTCCTCGAGAAGGCTGAAGTTGAAGAGCAACAGCGGCTTGCCGCCGAGAAGCTGTCTGCGCAGGAAGGCGAGTTGGCGCAGCGGAAGGTCAACCTTGACAGCCACAAGGAGGTGCTTGCCGCGCGCGAGAAAACATTCGGCGGGGCTCTCAAGGAAGCAGAGGATGCTGCCGCAGCTGCCGAGGCCGCCAAGAAGGAGCTGGAGACGAAGGTGGCGCAGCTGGAGGCCGATCTCAAGGCGAGTGGCGAAGAGCTTGCCGCGCTCAAGCGTGAGCGCGAGAAGGATGCCTACACCCTTGGCGAGCTGCAGGGTTGTCTCGCCGAGAAGGGCAAGGAGCTTAGCGCCGCCAAGGACTCCAACGCAGATCTTGAGTTGAAGCTGACCACTTTGACCAAGACGCTGGACGGCGCCAGGGAGCAGGAGGTGGCCTTGAAGGAGAAGATCAAGGCCGAAGAGGCGCTGCTGGCGAGGGATGCTGTCACCCAGAACACCTTTAGGGAGAATGTGGAGCATTGGACGGAGGGTCTCGTGGATATTGCCGCAGCTATTGATAGGGAGCTGGCGCAGCTGGGGATGGAGGATCTCGGGTATCCCTCCGATGAGAACCTCCAACCCAGCGCCAAGCTCACCTTGTTCTTCGAAGGCGTGGCGACGGCCCTCCAGCGACTCCGGGAGAGGATCCCAAAGCAGCTGGCCGACGAGTCGCGCAAGATCTGCGCGGGAGCTCTTCAAAAGGTGTTGGTGAAGGTGGCCTTCCGCAACCCGGGCCTCAACCTCACCAACGTCCTCAAGACCCTGCCGCTGGATGCTGATCTGGAAGCGCTCAAGACCCTTGTCGCACCTATTGTGGACAAGGTGAGCGGAATCAAGAGGGTTGAGGGCGATCGCGTAGACTAGGCCGCCCGTTTTCTCCTTTTCTTGTCGCTGCTGGTCATGTTATGAGAACAATCTGTTAGAGCTGCGACAAGCTATCTTGTAATATAACTCTATTTTGGGTAGCGATTGCTATGTTATTTCCTTTACTTGATTCCTTCCTTTGTATGTTTTTGCCCTACGCTTTTAGGGAACTTGCCGGTGCAGGCACCTTAGCCGCGAGCGCTGAGTGCGGGACGTCAGCAGCCTGCCAGCGGCGCCGCTACCGACAAGAAACCTTGTCGCAACTAGTCGCAGCTCACTTAAGTTGTTGAGCGGACTCGAAACAAAGTAAGGGCGCAACTAGCTACGAGTTGGTTCCTCCGCGCACAGGTTTTCCATACAAAGCACGGTCGTTCCAGGAAGATAACTTAAAATTTTTAAAACTGATTGCTCAAACTTTGGCAACTTAGCTTTTCTGTCGTTTGCTTCCTGGTAAGGCGAAACTTTCTTGAACGACGCCTGGTCCACACCATTATCTTCTCCTTTCCCCCCGGCAAACTTGTGGGCGAGGGAACCTTCCTTTCTTTGAGAAAAAGAAAGAAGAGAAAATAAAGATATGGAGCCTTACGGCTCGTTATTGCTTACCGGGGGTAGGCGCTGCACAAAGTGTCAGATAACACATGCAAAAAAATAGAAATCATGAAATTGACAAGATGTGCGGAGCACATGAGCTTTACTTATGCACGGGGTCTGCGCCCGGCTTTGTACAAAGGATTACATGCAACAGCGGCAAGACTTGTACAAAAGGTGGTTGCCGGAACAGGTTCCGGCAACCGCGCCCTACGGGTAAAACTTACGAAGATGCTCAATGTTCCAGGAGTTGCACACCGGAATGCCATCTTCGGTCTCAAGGCGGACAGCGCCAGGCCTAGTGACTTGTTTCACCCGGTAAGGGCCTTCCCACTTTGGTGTCAACTTGTTGGAATTCTTGGCGGATTGAACGCGCCGAAGAACAAGGTCGCCTTCCTCGAGACTTCTAGCATTAACTTTGCGGCTATGGTAGCGGCACAAAGCTTGCTGGTATCGAGAAGCTCGTACAGCGGCCTGAAGACGGTCTTCCTCACGGAGCAGCGCGTCATCTTGTCGCAGCTGCTCTTGCTCAAGCTCATCATAAGCAAGGACGCGAGGCGACCCGTATACGAGTTCCGTGGGGAGAACTGCCTCTGCTCCATAGACTAGAGCGAAAGGTGTCTGGCCAGTGGCTCGATTTGGCGGCGTCCTGATCGACCAAAGAACCACCGGTAGCTCCTCAATCTAGTTCTTTCCGCACTTGCGCAGCTTGTCGAAAGTCCTGGTCTTGAGCCCGCGCAACACTTCAGCATTTGCCCTCTCCGCTTGATCGTTGCTTCTTGGGTGAGCAACAGAAGCGAAGCAGACCTTGGCGCCAAGATCTTGGACGTA
This sequence comes from Triticum dicoccoides, assembly GCF_002162155.2. Taxonomy (NCBI): domain Eukaryota; kingdom Viridiplantae; phylum Streptophyta; class Magnoliopsida; order Poales; family Poaceae; genus Triticum; species Triticum dicoccoides. The sequence continues at coordinate 358,186,358 of NC_041381.1, read as the reverse complement.
TTGGATGAAGGTGCGGCTCATGAATTGCGTGCCATTGTCGGTGATGATCCTGTTAGGGATCCTGAAGCGGCAAACAATCGACCTGAAGAACTTGACTGCTGACTGTGCTGTCACCATCCTCACTGCTTCCACTTCCGGCCACTTTGTGAACTTGTCGATTGCAACGTACAAGTACTCAAAGCCCCCGACGGCTCGGGGAAAGGGGCCGAGGATGTCGAGCCCCCAGACCGAAAATGGCCAGGATAAAGGGATCGTCTGGAGAGCTTGAGCTGGCTGGTGTATCTGCTTGGAATGGAACTGGCACGCTTCACACTTGGTTACTTGTGCAGTTGCATCTTGGAGGGCTGTCGGCCAAAAGAAACCTTGCCAGAACGCTTTGCCGGCAAGTGCTCTTGCGCCAATGTGGTGACCACATATGCCTCCATGTATCTCTGCCAACAGCTTTTGTCCGTCTTCCCGGTGAATACACTTCAATTTCACACCGTTGAGTCTTCTTCTGTACAGTGTGTTGTCGACAAACTGGTACATACTTGACTGCCGGGCTACTCTTTCCGCTTCTTCTTGCTCTTCGGGAAGTTCTCCTGTCTGAAGGAAACGAACAATCTGTTGTGCCCATGCTGGAGCTTGCGGCTCGACAACAAGGACTAAAGGCACATCTGCTGCTGCGGGAACATCCGCTTCTACGGCGAGAACCTACGGCTCAGCCGGAGCTTGATGTTCCCCGGCAAGCTTGCCGGGGCAAAACTTGCTGGGAGCGTCTGCTTCAACGGAACAAACCCTAGCGCTTGCCGGAGCAGACTGCTCCTCAGCACTCTTGGTGTTGATCTTGGGGACCTTCTTGGCGGTTGCTTCGGGGAGCACTGCCGGAAAATAGTCACCAGAAATCAACTTCCTCTTCTTGCTCTGTCCAGTTGATGGCGTTACAGACGGTTGAGTCAGTTTGAGCACAAAGATCCCTGGTTCCACAGGTAACTTAAGTGCGGCGCACTTCGACAGGCCATCGGCAATGTCGTTATCAGCTCTTGGAACATGCTCCATCTGTAGGCCGTCAAAGTGCTCTTCTAGTTTTCTCACTTCATCAATGTAAGCTTCCATCAACGGACTCTGATAATTCTTGTTCACTTGGCGGACGACAAGCTGCGAGTCACCCCTGACGATGAGCTTCTTGATCCCAAGGTCTGCCGCTATCCTGAGACCGGCAAGCAAACCTTCATACTCTGCGGTATTGTTTGTTGCTTGCTCCCTGGGAAAGTGCATCTGGACTACGTATTTGAGGTGCTCTCCGGTGGGTGCAACAAGTAGCACGCCTGCACCGGCGCCTTGCACCGAGAAGGCACCATCAAAGTACATCAGCCACTCTTTGCTTGCTTCCTTGACGGGGAGGCTCATTTCTGGAATTTCTTCATCTGGTGTTGGCGTCCATTCTGCTATGAACTCCGCCAATGCTTTGCTTTGGATATTTGAAGTGCTCTCAAACTTGAGGCCAAAGCTTGACAGTTCCAGTGCCCACTCGACAATCCTGCCTGTTGCTTCTGGATTCTGCAGTATCCTCTTCAGCGGAAAACGAGTGACAACTGTGATCTCATGTGCTTGGAAGTAATGGCGCAGCTTTCTTGAGGCCATGAGAAGGCCGAAAAGCAATTTCTGCACACCAGAGTACCTCGACCTAGCCCCCTGCAGAAGGGAACTGACAAAGTAAACTGGGCGCTGCACCATTCTCTTCTGCATCTCCTCACGCGCCTGCGCAGATCCACCTTTTTCGGGACCAGAGCTTGTCAGTGAAGCCCCCTGCTTGTCGCTGGATGCATCTGCCGTGGTTGCTGGCTCATCATCCGCCTCCCTCTCTGCTACTAACGCATCACTAACCACTTGATTGGTTGCCGCTATATACAGCAGCAACTTCTCTTGTGACTTAGGTGCGACAAGTGTTGGAGTGGAGGACAGGTATCTTTTTAAGTCCTGCAGCGCAGCCTCCGCTTCCGGAGTCCATTTCATTGGGCCTGCCTTTTTCAATATTTTGAAAAACGGCATGGCGCGCTCAGCAGACCTAGAGATAAACCTGCTGAGAGTAGCCACGCAACCGGCAAGTCTTCGTACATCCTTGACGCGCTTTGGTGCTTCAATCTGCTCAATGGCCTTGATCTTATCGGGATTGGCTTCAATTCCCCGCTGAGACACGAAGAACCGAGAAGCTTGCCGGAGGGGACTCCAAACACACACTTCTCGGGGTTAAGCTTGAGGTTGATCTTGCGCAGATTTGCAAATGTTTCATCTAAATCTTGAATCAGAGTTGCCTTGTCCTTGCTCTTGACCACTATGTCATCCATGTAGGCCTCCACATTTCTGTGTATTTGTGGCTCAAAAGCGTCATGGACTACCCTTGCAAATGTTGAACCAGCATTCTTTAAACCGAAAGGCATCCGTACAAAACAGTATGTGCCACATGGAGTGATGAATGCGGTCTTCTCCTCATCCTCTTCTGCCATGAAGATCTGATGGTATCCTGAGTATGCGTCAAGAAATGAAAGCAAGTCACATCCGGCCGTGGAGTCAACAATCTGGTCAATGCGCGGCAAGGGAAATGGGTCTTTGGGACAAGCTTTATTGACATCGGTAAAGTCGATACAAAGCCTCCATTTCCCGTTTTCCTTGCGCACAACTACAGGATTGGCCAACCACGTAGGATGGAGCACTCCTCTGACAAGGCCTGCTGCTTCCAATTTCTTGATTTCTTCTGCGATGAATTCTTGGCGCTCCACTGCTTGTTTCCTGACTTTCTGCTTGACGGGCCGCGCATGAGGACAGACGGCAAGATGGTGCTCGATTACTTTCCTGGGAACACTGGGGATGTCTGACGGTTGCCACGCAAACACGTCGATGTTCGCCCGCAGGAAAGCAACGAGCGCACTTTCCTATTTAGGGTCGAGAGTAGCACTGATGGTGAAAGTACCACCAGTGTCGTCCTCCTCGGCGGACACCTTCTTGGTCTCTGGTGGAGCTGCCATTGTCTTCTTACACTTGTCGGTGGAGCTCGATGGTGCGTCCTCGATGGTAGCGCAGCACTCCGAAGAGGTGCGCTTGCCGGAGTGGGCATCAGAACTCTTGCCGGACTTGGTCTTCTTCTTCCCCCCGGGAGCTTCAGGGGCAAGTGACTTGCGATCTGTTGCGGCTGCTGCTTCCCGGTAGATCTTGTCGGCACAGATAAGAGCATCCTTCTTGTCGCCAGGGACAGAGATGACACTTATCGGGCCTGGCATCTTCAGCATGTTGTATGCATAGTGAGAGGCTGCCATGAATTTGGCGAGTGCTGGACGGCCAAGTATCCCATTGTAAGGCAATGGAAAGTCAGCAACGTCATAAGTGACCTTCTCAGTCCTGAAGTTCAACTCGCTGCCAAATGTCACCGGCAACGTGATTTTTCCCTTTGGCTTGCTCCTTCCCGGATTGATTCCTTGGAATGTGCCGGTCTCTTCGAGCTCGCTGTCAGGGATCTGGAGTTTCTGGAGTACCACGGAGGAGATCAGGTTCAAGCCGGCCCCGCCGTCAACTAGCATCTTAGTGACCTTGAGGTTGCGGATAGTTGGTGAAACCAACATCGGCAAGCACCCGACCACAGTTATGCGATCAGGGTGGTCCTCAATATCAAAGATGATAGGCGTGCTGGACCATTTCAGAGGCTTGCGTGACTCGACGGGTGGTTCTGCCGCATTGACTTCCCTCACCCACTGCTTGAGCTGGCGGTGTGAAGTATGCAGAGAAGCACCGCTGTCAACGCACAGGACCTCTGTGGCTTTCTGGAACTCCTGCTCATCGGCCTCGTCATCATCCATATCTTCATCGTCGTCGTCATCTTCATCCTTGTCGCGGCCGCGGGGAGGTCTATCTCCTTGCCGCTGCATGGCCTTGCCGCGGCGCCCTCCTCGGCCGGGGCGTTTCTTGCCGGATCCTCTAGCACCTTCTTGGGCCTTCTCTTTGTCGCGTCGCTCGTATTCAGCCTTTTGCTGCTCGACAAGCTGCTCGACCTTCTTGCAGCTCTGGAGGTCATGGCCCTTGGTGCGGTGGATCTTGCAGTACTGCTTGTTGGTGTCGTCCTGCTTGTCGGCGACCGCCACAGCCTGGTAGTTGGTGCCTGCGGCAATCTCCTCACCGGAGCTACCAGCTTTGGATTTCTTGGCGCCACCTCCGTTGCCGGACTGCTCAACGACTAGCACATCTTTTCCTTTCTTCTTCCTGTTGTTCCGCCGCCGGTTTTTCTTTGCCGGGGCAGCATCCTCGCTATCAGATCCTCCTGCTTATGTGTTCTCTCTGGGGAGTTCCTCCCTTCCTCAGCACATGCACACTTGTCGGCCAGGGCATATAGCTCATGGACGTCTCTGATCTTGCACATCGCCATCTCCTCCTACATCCTTCGGTTTCGCACATTCTGATGGAACGCGCTGATGACCGCGACAGGGTGGACATCTGGGATGTTGTGCTGTACACGGCTGAATCTCTGAATGTACTTGCACAGGGGCTCTCCTTCCTTTTGGGCGAGCAGATGAAGGTCGCTCTCTTGGCCATGAGGCTTGTGGCCGCCTGTAAAGGCGCCGACAAACTGATGGCATAGATCTGCCCAGGAGGATATGGAGTTGTCCGGCAAGTGCATGAGCCAGGATTTGACATTGGGCTTGAGCACCAGCGGGAAGTAGTTGGCAAGGATCTTGTCGTCCCGTCCCCCGGCAGCTTGCACCGCGATGGTGTAGATGCTGAGGAACTCCGACGGATGCGACTTGCCGTCGTACTTCTCCGGTACGTATGGCTTGAAATTCTTCGTGCCGGGCCACTGGACTTGCTGCAGCTCACGAGTGAACGCAGGGCAACCTACCGCGTACGGCAAGTCGCCTGGTTCCCCTGGCGCATGCATGTCGACAGAGGGCCCAGCGCACTGGTCCGATTGACGCCGCGCTTCTCTTCGGCGCTCGATGCGAGTATGAGCGTCTTCTTGCTGTCGTTTGTGCAGAACTTGGCGCTGATCGCGACGAGCTCATGGATCTGATGATGCGGTGGAGTCGCTGTCGAGGTAGATCCGGCGAGTCAGCGATCTTGGCCTTCGGGGCGGAGAGTGCACGGTGGTTGCACCCCCACCGGTTTTGTCGCCATCGGCTCGTGCCTGGCAGTCTTGCCGCGGCTGCGATGTACTCAGCTGCCGTGGAGTGTCGCCGTTGGTGAAGCCGATGAGACTCTGAATGGTGGCCCTCCATTCGCCGATCTTGTCTGCCATTGGAGGGTAATCCAGGAGCAGTTGAGCTCGTGCCAAAGCTTCTGCTGGAGTGGTGGGTGGCAGTGGCGAACGGTGCGAGGAGCGGGATATGCTCGGACTTCTAACTATGTTAGAAGGAGCAGTATCCCGTCCAGGCGATCGTATCTTGCTCGTGCCAGCATGTTGGCGTGCATGCTGGTCTTGAGCACCCTGAGACCCACCGGCTCGATCTTGGTCCAACGAACGTATGGTACCATGAGTACCATGACGCTATCGGTCCCGCGCCTCCTGAGATGGGCGCGGTGCATGTACGGACGCCGAGGTCTGCGCAGCCTTGTCCTTGGACCTGGCAGCACCGTGAGCTCCCTCGTCGACGCCCGTTCTTCCGTCAGCGTCTACCCCACCACCCGTTTGCTCCGGTGGTGGTGGGATCGACGCGGACGGATCAGCCGCCTCTGAAGCCTTCTTCTTCGGCGGCATGTCGATGGAAAAAATGAAGATCTAGCTCGTGTGAACGCCGGATCAGGTTCACGCAGCCTCGACGCCCCCTACCTGGCGCGCCATAGATGTCGGTGAAACGGATCCACGAACACCTATGGGACCGGCGGACCGAGCCCCTTTCGGTTCGGCGGGGGGCGGAGATCGCATGAAGAGCGGATCGAGGCGAAGCACACGAGCCGTTTACCCAGCTTCGGAGCTCTCCGGAGAGATAATACTCCTACTGCTGCATGTCTGAGTGTATTGAGTTCTTGCTCGGGAGCGCTGAGTTCTACAGTACACACTAGCTGCTAACGAGACCGAGCGTGAGTGTCTTCTGTCCTCGAACCCTCCTCTACGTTGCGCATGGGCCTCCTTTTATATGCTCAAGGGGTCACCGACAGGTGGCAACGCAGGCAAGGGTAAAAATGGAAAAGATGTTGCGGTTGGTACAACTACCTGTATAGTGTATCATTCCTAACCCTGACGGCAGGGGACAAAGGCATTAAATGCCCGTCTGCGTCGCCCAAACAGTGCAAGAAAGGGCCCGTCAGGGGTGCCACCACTTGCCACGATGGCAATCTTGTCAGCACCGCTTGCCACCACGCACCGCTGGCTGCACAGCCTCCTGCCACGCGCGCCTGAAAAGGTCCCAGGGTGACACGTTGGTGGATGTGCTGGAGCGTGGGTACAGAGTGGTAGCTTGCCGCGGCAAGCGCCTTGCCGCGGTCGTTGTCTTGTCGCGCCCGGAAGCTTGTCGCTCACCGGGCCTCGCCGGGACGCGTGGCGCGTCGCGGCAAGTTCCTTGAGATGCCTCGGTTGGCCTTCCTGGCAAGCTCCTCTTGTCGGGGTCTTCTCTCCTTGGCTTAAATACTTTGTTCTTGAATGGCTCCAAAGGAACCACAGAGGACCTTGGCGGTCACCCGGCAAGCCTTGCCGCGGGGTGCTGCGACTGCCCGTGCACAAGTTCGGGATACTAGGGTACCCCTACTCTAGTACACCGACACAGATGGATCAGATCTCCGGCTTGGCGAGGTTGCAGGACGACGTGAAAGCCTCGTTTGAACAGGCTACTGGCGTCATCCGGCAACTAAGGGAGGGCAATGAGAGGCTCCGGGCCGAGCACGACCTGCTGAGGTAGAAGATCGTCCGAAGTGCAGACCAGCAGGAGGAGACCAGTGCCTTGTTGAAGAGGACCGGCGTCATCATCAAGAAACTTATGGACGAGAATGACATGCTCTGCAACGAGCGCCAAAGGCTGGTGGAGGAATCCGTGGATGTTCTCAAGCAGCATATTGAGGACAAGAAAGAGCTCATCGCCGCTCGCCGCGGAGACTAGTTCCCGCGGCCTGCAGCAACACATCAAGAAAGTAGAGATCAGCGAGCCAGATCCTTGTCTTCCTTCTTCTTTTGCACTTGTGTATTTCGGGCGTAGCCGCATGTGGCTTTTTTAATTATCTTTCTAATTATGTAAGACAATTAATCGTCCTTATCTTTCTGTGGAAGATCAATGTTGCGAGCCTGGAATGAAGAAAACTCTTGCTGTGGCGACCCTGGCGTTGCTGTTCTTCTAGTTGATGCTAGGCTTCCTTCAGTTTCCTGGTTTCTTTTGATGTAATAATCGGTTTAGGATGTCGATTGTGTCGTCGGTTGTGAATTGTTGGGTTCTAGCACGGATGTTTGGCCTTTGTTGGCCTCTTGGGATGTTGCGATTTCAATCTGGTACTTTTAGTCCTTCGTGCTAGGCTGGAGTTGTGCTGAACTTCTTGTGAATTGTGGTGGTTTTCAGTAATGAAAATCGGAAGGGGCAAGCCCTTCTTTGATAAAAAAATTGTCCTTATATATTCATCAGTCTTGCTATAAGTCGCAATAGATGCTATATAGGTCCGTCGGATCTTACATCAAGATCCGTGTTGTCAGATTTTCTTTTTTCTCTCTTAAATCTCAGTCGAGTGAGACATAGCCACGCCATTAAACAAAGGCTCGGGCGCCATTAATGGAGACCTTGGGAGAGAGGTGGACGACAGATGGAGGTCAAAGGGCTCTCCTCCCGATAAGCACGCGCAGGGGTCTGATCGCACGCCTCTCGTACTCAAATAGCTACCCTGCACGACACCTCCTAGCTAATAAAAAATGGGGACGCGTGGCGGCACGTAAATGGTACTAGTAAGTAGAACGCCCACGGTTTCAATAATACTTGTGTTTCCGGTTGTAACATGACAGCACTTGTTCCAAAATGACTTTGTTGATTGTTAATGTGTGCGCCTTCACAAATCGGACTACAAATTTACCACAGCATGTTGGTGCCATGTCATGGCACCAAGCCAAGTTTCATTATTTTCATGCGTGTTTTGGATTTACAGGAATTAAAAACCTAAGTTTCTCAATGTTTCCAACCCAGCCACGACGCCCAGAATTTTGAATTTCATTCCCATTTCTTGCATGGAACCTAGAAATTTACCCGAGGACACACATGTGATTTTTCAACCAACTTTGGTGCACTGGAACATGTGCTTGTATTTCAAATTTGAATTATGCACACAAAGGTGACATGTTCCCTCCCAGAACCACGAGCCTTCTTGAGAGAAGCTCCGATTTGCAAGAAGCTTATACCAAAATTTGTTCCTATTCGCCAATTTTTTTTACCACGGCATGGTACTACCATGACATGACACCATGCCAGGTTTCATGATTTTAAAACCAAGTTTCTCAATATTCTTGACCGAGCCACGATGCCCAGATGTTTGAATCTTATTCTCATTGTTTGCATGGGAGTAGAAATTCACCCGAGGACAAAAATGTGATTTTCAACCAACTTTGGTGCACGGGAGCACGTGCTTGTAGTTCAAATTTGAATTATGCACATTAAATGACCAAAAACTCAATTAATGTGTAAATAAGGCCAAACGAAGCCGAAATAATTCCAAAATTTAACAGGGCACTCATGTAGTTCTATGTTGCCTTTGTAAATAAACTCAAGGGGGCAACGTATATCGTTTCGCACTCAAAGGTGACACGTTCCCTCTCAGAACCACGAGCCTTCTTGAGAGAAGCTTCGGTTTGCAAGAAGCTTATACCAAAATTTGTTCCTATTCGGCCATTTTTTTACCACAACATGGTAGTACCATGACTTGACATCCATACCAAGTTTCATGATTTCAGACGTGTTTTGGATTTACAAGAATTTTAAAACCAAGTTTCTCAATGTTCTCGGCCGAGCCACGATGCCCAGATGTTTTAATTTTATTCTCATTTCTTGCATGGGACCTAGAAATTCACCCGAGGACACAAATGTGATTTTTCAACCAACTTTGGTGCACGAGAGCATGTGCTTGTAGTTCAAATTTGACTTATGCACATTAAATGACCAGAAACTCAA
>NC_041381.1:358160198-358176886 GCF_002162155.2 Triticum dicoccoides | reverse complement strand
CATGTTAGTGCCATGACATGACACCATGCCAAGTTTCATTACATGAATTTAAAATCTAAGTTTCTCGATGTTCTCGGCAGAGTCATGACGCCCAGATGTTTGAATTTCATTCTCATTTCTTCCATGGGACCTAGAAATTCAACCAAGGACACACATGTGATTTTTCAACCCACTTTGGTGCACCGGAGCATGTGCATGCAATTCATATTTAAATTATGCACATTAAAAGTCCAGAAACTCAATTAATTTATAAAAAGGCCAAATGAACCCGAAATAATTCCAAAATTTAACAGGGCACTCATATAGTTCTATGTTGCCTCTGTAAATAAAATCAGGGGGGAGGCAGCGTATATCGTTTCGCACACAAAGGTGACACGTTCCCTCTCGGAACCACGAGGCTTGTTGAGAGAATCTCAGGTTTTGCAAGAGGCTTATACCAAAACTTGTCCCAATTCAGCCAAAAATTATACGTATGAAAACAGGGTTTAGATTATCCCGAACATCTCGCTACCTAGACCAATAATGTACTATGATTTGAATTCAACATAAAATGGATACAGATATTTGAATTGGAGAGCGTATGGTACATGTAGTTCATAGTGAAATATGATTACTGCTATATGCATGTATTTTTGTTATCAAGATAATATTTAAATTATTGTATAACTAGACAACAATCGTATTCAAATAAGGAAAACTGATTCAAATTTAGTCCATATGGTAGACGACAATATATATCTTCACATGGTGGAGTAAAATGTTCATATATGATGGAAGATCAAAATGTATGACTACATCAATTATAAACCGCAAGGTCACCTAATGATATATTCGAATTCAACATAACGTGGATTCAAAAATTGAAATTCGAGATCATGGCATCTGTAATCATATAAAAAGGGACATTACTCTTTCTTTGGTGGGAACTGATTTGTTTTTTATTGTTGTTGAGGGAAGTGCGAATCGATTTGGTACTGTGCAGGGTAATCATGTTCTCCCGATTTTTTTACATTTTTCTTGTAGTTTTTTCAATGGCATCTATAGCAATATAGTAAAAGGGGACATGACTCTCTTGTGTCTTGTATGATTTTTTTACACGTTAAGTTTGTTCTGCCGAACAAGGAATCCGCACCTTGTTATCCCGAAATTTTCAAGCTCGAGTATCTTTTGTCTCACATGCTTTGAAACTCCCGCTTCTTCAACCCGCGCCGCGCCTTGTTATCCTGAAATTTGGACGTGCGCGAGAACTCCCTCCTCATCCGAAATCGCTCCCGCAGCCCAGACACGCGAAATCCCCCTTCTACCCCTCAGCCGGAAATGAAGCTCCATGTCGCGGTGTCAAAACCGGTGGGGGTACGCTGGTAACTTACCCTACATTTCAAACAAGCGCGTCCCTAAGCTTGGCTCCCCCTCCCCCTTCGCCCCCCCTCCCCCCTCCCATTCATACACCGAGGCCGCCAAAACCTATGAAACCCCGCGCTCCTCCGTCGGCCTCCCGACCACTGCTCAGCCAGAGACTCTTCCCCGACTACGTCGTCCCCCGCAACAGCTCGTCGTCCCTCATCCACCGCACCGGATGAGGATCCATTGTCGATCTCGTCGTCCCGCCGGATCAACCGCCCCGTCCTCCACCTCCAAGGAGCTGCCCCGACGTTCGCCTCGTTTATTGCGCCACCTCAATCCTCACAGCACCGTCTTGACCTGTCCCACCGGAACCGCAGCACCATCACCAATTCCTTCGATGAAGCCGAGGCCAACTCGGCGCCACCAAGGAGGTTCTGCACTCACTGCTGCATTTTATCTTTTATTCGATTTCACAGGGCTGCCGGTGCTTGATACCGAGCAGACATGGCGTCTCCATCGACGGTGCCGTCGCCGGCCACATCATCCACGGCGTCTCTCCCCCATGTCGTTGCTTCCTCGGCGGAGACTTCCACAACGGCACTAGCTGCAGCTGCTCCGGCTCTCGCTCGCGCTGCGGCTCTGTTCTTGTTGTCGGTCACGCTGCTGCACTGCTCCTGCTTTTGTTCGTGCTGCTGCTCTGCTCTTGCTCTCGCTTGCGCTGCTGCTGCTGCTGCACGACCTCCGGCAGTTACAGGAGTTGCTGCTTTAGCACTCGCTCGCGGTGCTACTGCACGACTTTCTCTCTGCTAGTGCATTCCCTGCTCGAGCGTCTGCTGATTTAGATCACTGGTTCTCTGCTACTAGTGCTCGAACGCCCTAAACATCTATTGCAATGCTCTGTTACTAGTTCAATCAGTTTCGACAGTAAAATTCAGTTTCAACTGTGAAGTTCATTTTCTTAAGTTAAGTTCAGAGTGAACAGTACTTACAGCATCTGTCGGAGCTGCCGTGGCGCGGCTGATGCGTTTTACATCTAGCACTTTTTGGTGATGTATTTTACATCATCTATTGCAGATGATATTAGGGTCCCACTTTAGATTAAAGTTGTCTGTCTTGTCATGCTTCAGCCTCGTCGCCGTACACTTTAGCGGAGCTGCTCCAACGATGAAACCGTCCATCACAGCGGAGCAGTACCCTCGGCGCCGTTTCCAGAGGCCTCGGATCTTCTTCCCCGCCTCCGACAGTCACACCAGCATCATCACCATCCTCCACGTCCAACCCAATGATGCTGAGGTCCACAAGGCTATGCCAAAGAGGTTGTACACTCGTCGCATCACTTTGTTTCTCCATTCCTCTGTTCTTCCAATTCATGTGAGCCAAACACCCAGGTTGACTAAAATCCTATGTTTCCAAATGCTCTGTTTTGCACGTGCATTCCTATCCTATTCATGTGTTTTTCCTATCCCTGCGTTTATAGAATCCTCCAATTCTAAGGATCCCTTATAGATTTACTTCATTTTCAGATTGGCGTCAAAGAAAACTCTCTGTGTTATGTCCTGCTCCTGTCGTGCCGTCATCCACCCCACCTGAGGTGCACCATCGACAGAAGCGTTCACTGCAGCAGAGATCCCCCCTGCAGACTTTCTTTCGCCGCCTCAGATCATCTTTCCCGTTGCCGGCAGCCACGCCAACTGCATTACCATCATCGACTGAGCAGATGAACCTGAGGACTAGACAGTTCCGGAAGAGAGGTCGCAGTCTTTCGTGTTTGCTTACGTTATACATCGGTTATTATTACCTGGTACTTTATCGTTCAATCTTGACTTTTGAATTGCCCATGGGTCTCATATCGAGCCAGCAACGAATAGTATCTGTCTACTATCTGGTTCATCTGGGGTCTTCTATGTGGTTCATGTTGGGCGGGCAACAAACAATAGATGATCCATTGTCTATCTTTTTAAACTGAAGCTATAATCTACCTGCTATCATTAGTTTTGGATCCATCCACTCGTCTGCTACCATCAGTCTTGATTTTTGCATGCACGCCTTAGGCCTTACAAAATCTAACTATTTTTTTATTATGCATGTCGGATATTGTACACAATCATACTGAACATGTAGAGAAAAAGAGAAGACCGTTGCGTGCGAATATAATGTCATGCAGACGCTGCTCCATGGTGGGCGAAGTGCCCCCCCTCTCCTGCATTTCTAGATTGTATTCCAGAGGAAGATAACTGATCAGATGGAGATTCAGAAGGAGCCGACCATGCCTGTTTACCACCTGAGGTGTTTGCTCTAACCTGGCATGCTGATGTTGGTCATATCATGCATATGGCGCCTTGCATTGCTTACATTATACATCTTATATGTCATCAACTTAATTTAGATTTGCTTTGTGTGAATGCCACATGTTTGGTTTCTATATCATACTCCCACCATTCCTAAATATTTGTCTTTTTAGAGATTTCAACAAGTGACTACATACGGAACAAAATGAGTGAATCTACACTCTAAAATATGTCTATATACATCCGTATGTAGTAGTCCATTTGAAATCTCTAAAAAGACAAATATTTAGGAACGGAGGGAGTATATGGGAATTATGCAATGCCATCTTCTTTAGCCAGGCATCATATACGTGAATCATGCAATGCCATCCTATTTAGCCAGTCATCGTATATGTGAATTGTATTGTGCCATATTTTTTTCCATAATGTGTTCCATTTGTCAGCAATGTTTATACATTCATCTACTCTTCCTATGCATCAGCCATTTGAGTCGGTCATGGGAAAATCTGGAGTGAAAACAAGGTCTTCTGAGCAGTTAGTGCTACCTGTCGATGCAGATTTCTTGCTGGTTACAGATAGCTCCTCAGAGGAGGATTCAGAGAGAGATGACCAGTCGCATTCCCCCCCCCCCCGAGGTGCATGCTCTAACTTGGCTGGGTTATATTGCTCATATCATGCATATGGTGTCTTGCATTGCCATGCCATCTGCTTAGATTAGACATGCTTTGTGTGAATGCCTCCGGTGTGCTTTCTATATCAGATATGTGAATTATGCAATGCCATGTTTTTCAGCCAGTTATCATATATGTGAATTATGCACCGCCATGGAGCCAGGCATCATATATGTGAATTATCTCATGCCATCTTTTTTTTCATTACGTATTCCATTTGTTGACAATATGTGTATATTGAACTACTCTTCATGTGTATCAGCCATTTGAGGCAGTTATGGAAAAATCTGGAGTGAAAACAAGGTCTTTAGAGAAGCAATGGTACCTGTTGAAGCATATATCTCGATGGTTACAGGGAGCTCCTCAGAGGAGGATTCAGAGATAGGTGACCAGTCCTATATCCCACCTGAGGTGTATGCTCTAAGTTGCAATGTTTATATTTCTCATATGATGCATATGGTGTCTTGCATTGCTTAGTTTAGACATCATATGCACAATATTGAATTCTATCTGCTTAGTTTAGAGATCATACATGCGAGTGCTAGCTGCTTAGTATATGAATCAATTATGTCAATTACATCATGCCATCCTGTATACTTAGACAACATGTATGTGAATTATTTTATCCCAACCTATTTTAGAAAGACATCATATAGTTTTGTCATGTCATCCTGTTTAGGTACTCATCATATGTTGAATTATGCCATTATATCCTGTTAAGTTATCCATCATATATCTGAAACTGTGTCATGCTATCCTGTTTAGTTAGGCATCATATATGTGAAATTGTGTCATGCTGTCCTGTTTGGATAGACAACATATATATGAATTACCACATCTGTCTATCATACAATGTCTGTACGTTCAATTTCATTTCTTGTTTATCAGCCATTTGAATTGGAGGGGGTGATGGAAGTATCTAAGGGAGAAAAAACCCGTTCTTCACAAAAGACAGTGCTACCCGTCAATGCAGATAGAACCATGGTTGTACTGGCCCACAAACTAGCCCCACCACACATAATCGAGACTCTTCTAGATTGCACACTTACACCGTTGGGCAGAGAACCAGCTACAACCCATCTAACCGCAACCCCAGCGGATAGTAACCCACTTATAGTTGACAAAGCACCATGTCCACCACAGAGTACCCCCACATGAGAAGTTTGTAAAGCTACTGCAGTGCCCAAAGAACGAAGACCACCACAGCTAACCCAAACTCCACGTTTAAAGCAGAAGAGCAACTGTTCTCAGGTCAGATTCCATAGCTATGGTCCATACTCCTTTGCTGTTGCATCACTGTATTTACTCATACCAACTACTTTCGAATTTGAAGGATCCAATTGAAACTCCAATGGCGCAACAGGTATGTTTTAAACCTATTTCTTTAACTGGATTGATGTTCTAACTTCTTGCTCTATGTTGATTTCAGTTTAAGTTGTATAAACAGTTATGTTCTCATGTGATGCACATTACAAGTGCTGCCAATGCTGTGTAGTTTCTCACACTTATATTCTGTCTATGCTGCTATGTCTTAAAAATATATGAGTTGAACTGTGTCTCTATCTTGATTAGGGAACATAAACTAGAATGATATGGACAATACAGTGACCATAGTACATAGATATATGTTTGTTTCATGCTGTTATCCTGTCCACCTTACTACCGAACCGGTTTACCAAAATGAGTTTGGTATACTACAAGCTAAACCTGTGATGTGTCTGCTTGTTTCTCTTGTAGTATGCAAACAAAATATTGGAGAAGAGCACCCCACTATGCAATGGTAGAGAAAGTAATGCAGATAAGGTTCAAGATAGTGAGACAACCCTGTTGGTCTCCAAGAAAGGTGATAAAAACGATCTTGTAGACAGTGAGAAAACCCCACAGTCCTGCGTTGATGTAGTGTTCGACTTACTGGCCAGTACCGCTGGCACAAGCTCTTCGAACTCGCTGCCTGAATCACTTCGGCTTCTTCAGTCTCAGCTACAAGCTGAAAGGCATCAGTCATCTGTGCTACGGCAACAAGCTGAAGGACTGAGGAAGTCCCTGCAGAATTCAGGTGCGTACTTTCTTGTGCAACAGCAAGCGCTGGAGGATTTAAGCGCCGAACAAGAGAAAGTTAATAAGCTTGCTAAGCATCTTGCCAGCATTATGGGTACCCAGGATATTGTTTCTTGAACTCTTCTAAAGTGGTTTCAGTTCTGGACTTGTTTTGCTGCGGCGTTTATATGCTGTTGTGTTCCCTATATTTGCACTGGTGGTGAACTTTGATGCCCAGTGGATGTAATATGTGTAATAGCCGTGATAGCCTAGCATAAGTTGCTTGTTTATCTATTTCCTTGATGTCTGGTTTATTTGTTTGCTTGTAGTCAGTGCAGTTCTTTTTCCACGGTTTGCTAGTGGCTGCAATAACCTATTTTTTAAAACTAGGCCACAATAACCATGGGCTAATATTTACTGTAGTGACACTGGGCCTCCTACGGGCCGTAGAAACAGTGGGCCTTCTACGGGCCGTAGAAATAGTAGGCCTTCTATGGGCCGTAGAAACATTGGGCCTTCTACGGGCCGTAGAAACAATGGGCCTTCTACGGGCCCTATCATCAATGGGCCTTATACGGGTTGTATGATCGATTGGCCAAACATGGGCCAATAATAGGCCGCATTATGGCCGTAAACGGGCTAGAGTTGGAATTGTCCGTTCATGGGCCGACCATAACGGGCCATCGTTAATAGGCTGTATTTGATGATGCTATGAAAACGGCCCAATGTATTGACGGACCACAAACGGGCCGACTGTAACCACGGGCTGAATTTGGCCCACAAGCAGAAAATTATAGTAACGGGCCGTAAGTAAACGAATGCTCGAAATGAGCCCAAGAATAAATGGGCTCTGAGAAGGCTGAAAGATAACATGGGCTGGAAACGGCCCAACTGAATAACGGGACATTAATGGGTATAAAGTGATACACTGTTCATTACGGGCCATTAATGGGTCTAAAGTGTTACACTGTTCATTGCGGATCAGTTTCACCACGGGCCGTTAATAGGCCAAGAGTTACATAGGGCCTCATATGGGCCGAAAGACGTCATGGGCCATACATGGGCCAGAAGTGAAAACGGGCTGGAATCATATTGGATGGCCCAGATGATGCTACTGGGCCTAATTCGGGTAGGGCGTAACGGGCCTTGGGTTAGCGGGTTGTAAATGGGCTATATGCGAACAGGCCGTTAACAGGCTTTCCATGGGTCGGCCCATCACCTTTTGATCAAGTCAAACGGGCCGGCCTTTTCACAGGAATGGGCCTCTGTTGGGCCGGGCCACGTGTCGACGTATCATAGGCGCCTTCTGTCCAATGAGTGGATGACATCTGTCCCAACGGTGAGCCGACACGTGTCACCTCCAGCCAATGATGATTTTACACGTGGAAAATCCCCATTCGTCAGGGCTGTTAACCGGTTATCGGATCCAAAACCCGACCCGGTAGCTTAACAGCGTTCCGTTACGGTGGATGCCACGTGTCGGTCACCCTTGACGAAAGCACTTTTGTGACGCGCGATTTATCATCATGGAAGTGGACACTTCCATGATGATAATTTTGGTAATGTCATGGAACACTTCTACGACAGCACAGGTATGACTATCTTGATTCTATCATAAATTTGTCATGGATGTACATGCATGACAAAAAATGCGACCTACTGTGACAAACACGTATCATCATGGAAGTGTATTTTTTTTGTAGTGTTGACTCTACCAGTGACTTGGACTGATACTTTTGTTCCAGTTCTTTGTCAGTTTTGTGTGAGTGTAATTTTTTTCATTTGAGTTTTTTGCCTTATTTTTTGTGTTTGTTTTTGTGATTATTCTCAAGTGTCTTCTGGTGTCATTTTCAGAACTATGTTACTTGCGTGTAGACTGAGTTGTACTGACAGTGCATTCATAGTAGCGCTTACGGACTGATGCTTCTTTGTATTTTTTATTGTAGTAAGTATGTAATGTCCGATCAAGTGTACCTAGTTGTACTGGCATGGAGCAACGTTATGTGATTAGTTGCATCAAGTACCTACTTTTCAATTTTGAAATGATGGATTAACAACATACGAAGCTACCAAACCAAACTTATATAATGAGATAAGCAAAACATTGTACTTGATGACATAACTAAACTTGTTCAAACATGAGAAGCACGACATAATAATACTGGTTCAACCCAACAAGAGCAAACTACTAATTTGAAACAAGAAGATAAAAGGCAAGCACAAGCGGAAGTAAAACGAAGGCAGGCTCTAATGTATCTTCATCCCGTAAAGGGGCAATAGGGGCAGTCGTAGAAGTTTTCAGCCTCCCGCTCTTTCGCATATTCCGATCCATCTGTGATGTAGTCGATCATGAACCATGACTTGTACGCGAAGTACGCATCTACTCCTGCGTACTCGATGAGGTTGTCTGGCAGCTCGCTGGTCCCCCACAGTTTGTAGTCTTCCTGCGTGTTGATCTTGTTCTTCATGCCTTTGTAGAATGGGTCGATGACACTGGCTGCAACATCAGTCAAGGAGTCATACTCTTTTCCGGTGTATGGAACTCTCCACTTGCGCTGAATGTCGACGAATTTGTTGGGGTTGATCTCCATACCGGACAACTTCAGCTTCTCTTTGTCACTTTCAATGCTGAAACCAGCAAATGTGAACAACTTCTCATGCTGCAGCATCTCGATCAGGCTCTTGGGCCTGCAAGGGCAGAGACATTTTGAATATTAGCATTACTTCAATGTTTGAATTATTCATTTTTGTTTTCTTTTACAAGCGATGAATCCATGAAGTAGTTGTTTATGTAGGTTAAACAATGAATGAATGTACTTCAAAAACTAGTAAAGAAAGTTCTGAAATTAAATTAAGTACATCATGTTATTCTTCTTCTTGGATTATACATAGTTTCAGTCAATGTTGTATGTTCTGCATTGGTACTAGTTTAGTCTACTTTTGTTGAAATAGGATAACACAGAACCAGTGCTTCACCAAGTCCTTAGTTTATTTTCTTATGAAAATAACATTAGATCAAATTCAGAAAATAGTTCACTACATCAAGTTCAGAAACATCTTTTTAATACATTGAGTACATAGACTACTCTATTGGATCAACTTCAGAAACTACACTAGTCGATCAACTTCAGAATTTAATCTTCCGCAAGATTTTCCAAATAGTAATCTAGTGCATCAGGTTCAAAAATACATTTATAGTATATCTACTTGAGAAAATGCAGTAGTGCATCCACTTTTCACAAACCACACTAGTACATCTAGTTGGGAAACAAGTCTGATTAAATTTTCAGGATACAGTACTAATAAAACAGATAAACCATATGCAGGGCAAATGAGTAGGATTGCTCATCATTTTGTGGCCGCTGCGATGTGGTACACCAAGCAGAGTTCGTCGATGCACAACTGCAGGACTGCTGCCATCTGGGGAGGTTCATCTTCGTTGGTGTAGTGCACACCAACACTGACGATCCTACGAGTCCTGCCGCCAAGCTTCCTCCAGAGCTTGGAGATCACCTCGTCGGCCTTTTCTGGTACGCTGGTGCAGACGATCTCCAGCGTCTCGTTGCCGTGGAACTCAACCCCTTTGAGGGTTGTTGTGTACTCGCGCTTCTCGCCGGGGATGTTAATGTCGACGAGGTTGCTGCTCTTGTCCGACGTCTCGGCATGATGACGCTTGGCGGACGGTTCCTTTGCCATTGCCTTCCTCCGGCGACTGTGGGCTTTGGAGAGAGAAGTTTTTGGTTTGTGTGCAGTGGAAATGGAAGCGGCAATGGTGGTTTGTGGGAACGAGGGAGATGGAAGAGAATGGGTTTTTTTGCAGTGCGTGGACGGGGATTTGTGGGAGGCGGTTCGTTCAGGGGAGTGTGTGTAGTGGGTGTTGTGGCATGGGGTCACCGTTTGCAGTCCCTTGTGGCAACTGCTCAGTGGGTGGCGCGGGTGGAGGCATGGAAGAACTAACCGTCCAAGTTAAATGGTTTTTACTGTTGAACTGACTAGTCTTGTCAAGTTGTACTTATGACCTGCCAAATCCCACTTGCACGTCTCTGTGGTGGTGATGATGGCATTTTACTGTGGCACCGATTCGTATAGTCAAGCTGTACTTATCAGCTGCTTATCCCACTTGCACGTGTCAGCGTCGGTGTTGATGGAGGTCTGAACTCCTCTACTGTCGTACTCGGACTGGTGATTGAAGTGTAATTGAACGTACCAAATACCAATGAGACTATGTGTGGTGCTAATGTTTTTTAAAACAATTTTCGTATTTTTTAAAGGATTGTTTATATCAAGATAATCTGTGAGTATTTTTTACAGATAAATTAGATTTTCACCAGTACAGGATGTATTATATTCGCATTTTTCTTGAGGTAATTATTTTTATGTACTGATGGTCTTTCTGAATTGGGACTGGCAGAAGCAGGCATAGCTTTGTTTTTTCAAAACGATTTTTTTTGAGTCGTTCACTGGTGTGTTTGTTTTACTATGCCTTTTGTACTGCCGACTGAGAATTATCAGTACTGATGTACTACAAGAGTTTAAAGTTTTCCTTGACATTTTTTTGCTGAGTTACTGGTTGACAGTAGCGTTTTGCGTCAGATATATCCAGATAAGTTTTTTCAAATTTATTTGTGACTGCATTCAAAAGGATTATCAAATGGTTTAAACAATAATGTCACTGCTTCAGCGGGCACAAATCAAAAATTATATCAGTACTGATGTGTACTCTGCCTTGTACTGACGACTGAGAGTTATCAGTACTGATGTACTAAAACAGTTTAAATTTTCCTTGACATATTTTTTTCCCGAGTTACTGGTTGACAGTAGCGTTTTGCATCAGATATATCCAGATAAGTTTTTTCAAACGTATTTTGTGACTGCATTCAAAATGATTATCAAATGGTTTACATAATAATGTCACTGCTCCAGCGGGCACAAATCAGAAACTAAAAAATAACTTTAGTTCTGATCGAGAAATCGATGATAAAGCTAAATAAGTTTTGGTAACGACAGTGTTTCTGAAATGCTTCCTCATTGTGTGCTGATGCAACTGAGACTACAAGGTTATTTTTTAGTTGATGCAGCAGGATAACCACTATGTATTGTTCAGTCTTGAGCTTCTCCTAACTGTCCCCAAATGGTGTGCCTTGCCGGCGCTCTTTCCAGGTTGAGCCTTGGCATCTTCATCGTCAGTTTAAGTTTCCTCGCCCCCGACATTGTCATCTTCATTGTCTTCGTCTGATTGGCCGTCATTCACGTCAAACTCTTCTTCTTCATCGTCTTCATTTGATTGCTTGGAACTCTGTACCTTGCCCTGTTTATGTTCAGCTCCACTGACCTCCTTGCCCACTTTGCACGTGCGGGCATTATGTCCGTCAGTTCCGCCACACTTGCGGCAAGTGTAGCTGTTACGTGTGTTGTCTCCAGTGGTAGAAAGCTGGGTGGCTCCAATCTGCTTGTTCTTGTTGACAGTGGTATCTGTGCGGAGTGGGCATGTGCGGTAGTTATGGTTGCTCACGACGTTGCAGAATCCGCATGCCCTTATACCGAGGGGTTTGCCGTCCGGGCCAAATTCCACGCGCTTGATGGGGCATGGTGGCTTTTTGGCTGCTGCTTTCACAGCTTTCGCTGCTTGTGTCTTGCTCTTCCTCCCCTTTGTGTTTGAGAATATTGGGGGTTTAATCACCCTTTCCTGCTGCTGCTAGTAGGATGTGCTATTGTCATGTCGTTCGCCTATAGCACCATCAAGCTCATGATCTCGCATGTGAGCTTGTCGTTGCTCTTGAGTGTGCACATGGGCAAGCTCCGGTTGCTACTACTCCTCTTCCTCGTTCTCAAACGGGTCAATAGCTCCCAGATGGTTCATCTCGGATAACATTGTAGCAATATCCTGCTCAATGGCTTCATTGTCCGCGACACCTCCATTTTCAGCAGAATGCATGGCGTCGAGTTCTTGTTCAAGTTTGTCCATGACGACCCGCGACCTTGCCATTTGCTCTTGGCTTCTCAATCTTTTTCTGTGCACCCTCATGTTCAGCGTCACCAGTGAGCTTTCAATGCAGTATTGGGATGCCTTGTTTGACGCTACTGTCCTCAAGTCATTTCTATCAAATGTTGGCTGGATGTTCGGGTGTTTGGTGTATCTCCTGAGTATGTATTTCTCTGGAACGCTGGCAGCCTTAATTGTCTGCATCATGCACAGGACATGCACGCAGAAAAGACCTGTATTTGTTTTTGGAAGAGGTGCATGTTTTTTGTCATTTCATTAGAACAAAAACTTTGCAAAAAAAGTAGTACAGTCTTTTTTGTAGTCCTCACCTGTGTGGTCCCATAGCCTGCACTCGCACTCATATGTTTCTCCAACAGGGTCTGCAACCACCTGGAACGCGTGCTGAGCCCACACAGACAGTTTTTGCGGGTGGTTGTAGCGCACTAGGTACTTCGTGGGCTCTTCCGTCTCTGTCGCCGTGAAGAGTGTGCTCAGTTTTAGCCTATCTCTGATCTCGCTGTACACAGCTCGTGTGTATAGCTTTGCCATCTGGGTGTCAAACCCATAGAAGGTCAGCGTGTTTTGTTCCTTCTGCAGATGCAAGAATGATGACCAAATTGTTAGTTTTCTCGCAGGAAAAACTTCTAATAAAGTTTTTACTTTAGTAAGCATGTAATTTTTTGTCTTATGACAACTGATAGAGCTATACCCGGTTACCCATTGTCTCCTGGTTCTCTGTCTGCCTTCTGGTTTTGACGCAGGAGTTTACCTGGCTGACAAATCGGTGTCGGTTATGTCTCTCATTTACGTAGTTCTTCTTGAGCACATAGTTCATCCTCTCACTTCGCTGTGTGGATGTCATTTTGGCGCAGAAAATTTCTTTGAAGTAGGCCGATATCCATTTCTCACGCTCGTTCCACATGCCCACCATTGTGGCATCATCGTGGAGGTTGTACTTATCTATGAGTCTTTTCCAGGCA
Organism: Triticum dicoccoides; assembly: GCF_002162155.2. Lineage (NCBI taxonomy): Eukaryota > Viridiplantae > Streptophyta > Magnoliopsida > Poales > Poaceae > Triticum > Triticum dicoccoides. The sequence continues at coordinate 358,163,583 of NC_041381.1, read as the reverse complement.
TCCTCAAACTCAAATGGCATGAGGGGCCAGTTGAGAATTGATGTGAATTCATCCTTAAAGTCATCGTGTAGGAAATACAAGTACGCGAGGTGTTCCCTGTACTTCTTCATAATGTGCCAGCGGCATAGCTTATGTACTGTGTTCTTGAAAACATCTGCGATCGCCAAAGCCATTGCTGGGCACTGGTCTGGTAATGAGAAGATAGACTCGGAGTCGCCAGCAGATGGTTGTGCATATATACCAATAGAACTGACACAACATTTTTATTGTGTTACTTTCCTTTTCTTTTTTGGAAGGGGGTGGTGGTTGTACCTGTGAGGATGCATGTAGGAGCCTTCATTCTCATGCACCTTAAAAATGTCTTGAACAGCCACTTGAATGAATCTGCATCCTCATCTCTTATTAGGGCAAAACCAAAGAATGTAGTCTGTAAGTGGTTGTTAGTTCCGACAAACACCCCAAGTGGCATATGGTACTTGTTGGTCTTATATGTTGTGTCAAACGTTATGCAGTCCCCGAAGTCCTGATACGCCCCTCGGCAGCTTGCGTTCGCCCAGAATATGTTCTTAACTCTGTCGGACTCATCGAGTTGCATGTCAGAGAAGAATTCCCTGTTTATAGCTTTCATCTCCCTAAAGAAGTTGACAGTCTTTAGGACATCGTCCACATCATCAATCCTTGAATTCTTTGCTTTCCTGCATATTAAAAGTCCATTGAAAAATGCATGTTGAACTGGCGTCAGGTCATGCGTTGCGTGATATGTTTGTACTGACAGAGGAAAAAAGACGGAGGCGGTTTATGGGGAGAGAACAAGTTTGTACTTACAGGTTAATCAGGTCTTTGGCATTCATTTCGAGGAAGTAGCTACCAGGGTCATCACCACCCAGTATGCTCATGATTTGCGCGTGTTCAACGCCATTGAACTACAGGTACTTGACGTACTTGAAGATTGTTTTGTCAAAGTTTTTGTGGGAGTGCAAGAAGACAAGCATTTATGCGGTGAGCTGTAGCATGTGGTTGTGTTCCCAGACTATCTCTTTTACGACAAATGTTCCATCCTTTTCCTTCTTTAGCCTCATTTTAGTCCTGCAGTTAGTTCTGGCTGTCGTCTTGTTACGCTGTCTATTTGCTTCAGACACCTTTGATTCAGAAACTCCATGGCACGTGCAGTAAAGGTAGGCTCTAGTCTTACACTTGGGGCCTTCCCTGACAGCAAAACCAGCGTGCTTCGCATATACGTTGTAGAAGTTCTTAGTTTCTTCAAAAGTTTCAAACCTCATCTCTAGACTTGGCTGAACATAAGCTTCAATGTTAGGTGGCTGCACAACAGTGACCAAACAAAAACGTAGTTATGAAAATGTTAGATGGGTGGTCACAGCACCATGGTATGGACTGTGCTTGTATTTTTTTTCTATATGGATACTTACATGTGTATAGCTCTGCGCTGCCTCTGGTGTTTGTTGTTCTCCCTGGTTTATGGGCGCCGGTGGTGTCACCCTTGGCACATGCAGCAATGCATCTCTTGGAGGGAGCAACGTTGACGAAGATCTCCATCTCTCGTTGTACGGCCATCTCCCCTCAGATTCATTGTGAGGTTGCTCCTGTCTATATGGCTCATATCTTGTACTTTTGAACCTGCTAGAGTGGCCAAAATTTCTGTCTTTTTGCCCTGGTCTTCCCGTCGCAACTGCTTTTGCAGCACGGATGATTGATGTTGACGGAGCGACTGGTGGAAGCCTTCTTGCAACCCATCCACGGCTTCCTGTCCTTGGCTTTTTGCATGCGCTGGGGAAGGAAAACATTTGTTGTTGGTGATATTGTTGGCCTTGTTGCAACCCAGCAGCGGCAAAGCTTGCATTCCCAGATATTGGTGTTTGCTGTATAGAAGAACATGTCCGTGCTTCTGATGATTGCGGTGTATCTTCAAATCTGCCTGTACTGTTGAAATATCCAGGCGGTATTTCTGGTGTTACCCAACCAGGTGGTGCCCCATATCTGTTTGGCTCATCAAATGCTTGCTGCGTGCGCCGCCTTGCATGCTTCTGCAAACAACATTCAACAGTTTTGGGATTAATCTGGTTTCGTTTTCAGTCGAACTGATGAACGTTCATGTTTAAATACGGATGTACTGATGTACTGTTTTTAGCACTGTTTTGTAAACTAGACATTGAACTCATGCATGACTTCTCTTTTGTTCTTCTATAACTTATGCAACTACACTAGAAGTACTCCTAGTTTATGTATCATTGAACTTACTGTGTAACTGTGGCACTCTCTTGTCACTATCTACCTGGACTGACGCATATGTTTAATTTTTTTTAATTTGAACTAAAGATAGCATATTAGATGCACTGACAGTAACCTCGACATCCTAATCGTGTATCAATGCATCTACATTACAAGTAATGCTAGCTTATGTATCACTGAACTTACTGTGTAGCAATTTTATATTTTTTTGGTAACAGTTTTGTTACTCGTTCGAACTGATGCAACTACATGACTTGTACTCTTAGAAATAACAACATACAACTCTCAGTGGTAGCTGAACCTTGTCACTATCTACCTGGACTGACGCATATGTTTAAGTTTTTTTTACTTGAACTGAAGATAGCATATTAGATGCACTGACAGTAAACTCGACATCGTAATCGTGCATCAATGCATCTACATTACAAGTATTGCTAGCTTATGTATCATCGAACTTACTGTGTAGCAATTTTTTCGGTAACAGTTTTGTTACTCGTTCGAACTGATGCAATTACATGACTTGTACTCTTAGAAATAACAACATACAACTCTCAGTGGTAGCTGAACCTTGTCACTATCTACCTGTACTGACGCATATGTTTAAGTTTTTTTTACTTGAACTGAAGATAGCATATTAGATGCACTGACAGTAACCTCGACATCGTAATCGTGCATCAAGTGGCAGGGGTGTCAATGAACTGATGCTAGCATTTGCAATGTACCATCGGGTTCTTCTTCATAGCAGGACTGATGAACTGATGGAGTGACACAAACGTGGGAGCAGACATTACCTCCAGTGTACTGTCTTCTTCTTCTACCTCTCGTGGGCGTCTCACTGGCATGTTCTTGCGAGGCGGCGCCATTGACGCAGCTCCTGCTTGTGGTGGACGTCTGGCAAAGAGGTTCGTTGAGGAAGCACCTTGCGGGGATCACTACCCCGGAGAAGGAGACCCGGCGACGGAGGGAGGCAGGAGGCGGGGATGACGGCTCCGTCGATGGATCCAGCGACGGAGGGAGGCAGGAGGCGGGGATCACGGCCCTGTCGATGGATCCTGCGGCGGAGGGAGACAGGAGGCGGGGATCACGACCCCGATGATTGATCCGGCGATGGAGGGATGCAGGAAACGGGGATCACGGA
>NC_041381.1:358150975-358159483 GCF_002162155.2 Triticum dicoccoides | reverse complement strand
TTTACTTTAAAATTTGACTATAATAATTCAAATGATTCCATCAAGAACAATAATACTAAAAGATCGCAAAATGAAACCCTAGAAATGCACATAGAATGACAAAAAATTTAATAGATTGGATTAGTAATTTTAAAATTTTGTGCATACTGAAATGGGAGGATTGGATCATGGATGTATAGTTGAGCATGTACATTCTAAATAATGAATAAATAAACTACTAAAATTGTCAAATTAGGGTTTAGGGATGGACAAGAACTGAAAAACATGGATGGAAACGTTCAAACGTACTCACTTGTAGAATTTCAGGGATTGGAGACGGCCACGATGTAGACTTCAAGACTTGCAGTCGGATGTATACTTGTACACGTATTGTCGTGGTGCCGCCTTGCCGGATGCTGGATGGCCGGACTGCCGTGCGGCGTCGGCGCTCGCAGCTCCAGCGGGTAGCGGTGGCCGAGGCGAGGGCGACGCAGCAAGGCGCCGAGCGAGGAGGCCGACGGGCGTCACGGGCGACGAACCTACGAAGGAAAACGAGCAGTCGTGTGCCTGGCAACTGGCGTGTGTCACGGCGCCTGGCGCTTCGTGTTGGAAAACTCTATTTGCCGCTCTCTGCGGCAAACTGTCGAGCGATCGCATAAACAAGGCGAGCGAGCGAGCGATTTGGGCCGCCCCAACTGTAGTACGTAGAAGTTTCGGTTCTAGGAATCTTCTAGAGGTTTCCCAGCGGTTTTTTCGGTTTTGGGAACCTTCTAGAAGGTTCCTGGACCGGTCAATCTATTTTCCCTTTTTCTTTTTTATTTTTCTCTCTGTTTCATTTTTTTCTGTTCCTGTTTCCTTTTCTTTTTGGTTTCACTTTTTTCTTTTATTTATGTTTTTTTCCTGTTTCTTTTGTTAGACATTTTCAAATATTTGTTCCAAATTTCAAAAAATGTTCATGTGTTCAAAATTATAATCATAGTTTTTAAAAAATGTTCGTATTTCAAAAAATGTCCAGGAATTTCATAAAATGTTCTTGATTTCTACATTTGTTCACAAATTCAGAAATTGTTCATGTTTCAAAATTTGTTCGTATTTACAAATTTTTGTTCATGCTTTGAAAATATGTTCGTGTTTGAAAAAATGTTCAGGGATTTCAACAAATGTACTTAATTTCAAATTTCCTTTTTCTTTTATCCTCTTTTTTTCAAAATATTCAAATTTTGTTTGTGTTTCCATAAAATGTTCTGTTTTCAAAAAAATGTTCTCAATATTCAAAAATTGCGCTCGTTACACAAAAAAGTTCAAAACTTTTGAAATTCATATAATGTACCAGATTTTCAATTTTCTGTTCACATTTTCAAAAAATGATCGCGCTTCCAAATTTGTTCGGGATTTGTCAAATTTGTTTTCCATTTCAAAATTTGCTCTCAATATTCAAAAAATGTTCGTGCTTTAAAAAAATTTGTTCTTCGTTTCAAAATTTGTTCTCAAGATTCAAAAAAATGTTCATGCTTTAAAAAATTGTCCGCGCTCCCAAATTTTTTCTCCATTTCAAAATTTGTTCTCAAGATTCAAAAAATGTTCGTGCTTTAAAAAATGTTCATGTTCGAATTTTGTTCTCTAAATTCAAAAAAAATGATCAGGATTTTAAAAGTGTTCATTTTATCAAAACTTTGTTCACATATTCAAAAAAAGTTCAAGCTTTTTAGTTTTTCTTCTAAAGTTTGAAAAGTGTTCGTTTTTAAAAAACACTTTTCCAAAATAATGTTCGCGTTCGGAATTTGACAAAATGTTTGGATTTACATTACCTTTTAGGTTCGCGCGCCATAGTAAACCAAGAAAGCTTATCTATCGTGTTGGCTAGGCCCGTGTGTACATAGAAGGAGGCCCCTGGTTCGATCCCTCCCTTGAGCAGTTTTTTTTTGCGATTTTTTCACTGCGTTGCGCTAATGGGCCGGCCCAGCTGGAGACGCGCCTGTGCATCCGCTCGACAATTCGCGGCAATGAGCGGCGCATAGGAGCTCTCCTTCGTGTTTGCTAATCGATCAAGGGTCGCTAGCTAGCTATCCGATGGGCCTCTTATTTCTTTTCTTTAATTCTTTTGTATTTTTTACCTATTTTTTGCTGGGCTATAGTATATATAAATACTCCATCATGGGCCGAAAACCTTTGTAGATGAGTTGGCACACATAGAGAGTTCAATTTTGATGGGTCGGATAAGTTTATAAGGTTTAAAACAGACTTTACTCGGCAGATACATATGAGATAATACTTGTTCCTCACAAGGCATTGAAGTAAAATCATCCCGTACGCATACAAAACTGAAAAAAATAAATCATCCCGTATGTGAGGCAATTCCGCAGAATTAATGATGCATTGCCGACTGTCTGTAATCACAGGTTCCGCCTAAGTCATCCATTTCCAATTATCATTACTCCCTCTGTTCAATTTTGTAAGACCATTTAGACATTTAAGACAACACCTAAAACAGTTCAATCTCAGCTGTCCTAAACGACTTACAAAAGTGAACAGAGGGAGTACTACCAATGAATGCCTCCCAGGTTTATATGTACGGTAATAATGTCTGGAGGTAAAAATGGCACATTAGTAATAGCTAGGAAATTCTGGCGCGGGCAACGCCTGAGGTGAAGCGTATACTCCAAAGACTTCACAGCTAAGCACACAACTCACGCGGGATGCATTGCCTACCAAATTCCTTGAGGCGCTCACTCTCCCGCCTATAAATACGAGCAACGCTCCTCTTGTGCCACCAACTGCATCGATCTGACAGTCACACCCGAGTCCGGAGAAGGTTGTTGTTGGAGAAGTCGGAGCTAGATCGAAGACCATGGCTAGGGTGGCGGCGGTGGCCATGTGCGCGCTGCTAGCTCTGGTGGTGGTCGGCCCGCCGTCGGTGGCAGCACAGGACTGCGATGCGGGGAAGCTGATCGTGTGCGCGGCGGCGATCATCGGCGGGGCGGAGCCGTCGGCGTCGTGCTGCTCGAACCTGAAGGCGCAACAAGGCTGCCTCTGCAAGTACGCGAGCAACCCGGCGTATTCCTTCTACATCAACAGCCCCACCGCCCGCAAGACCCTCACCTCCTGCGGCATCCCCATCCCGACTTGCCCGCAGTAGAAACATGGTGTATGCATGCACGCACAAAAAGTGTGCTAGATTTGTTAAAAAAAGTGTGCTAGATGTGGTGTGTGTTGATCTAGTGATATTAACTGTCCGGATTCGATATATTTCAATAACAGAGGAGTACGAGCGCCGTGGATAGGTTTAGGTTGTGGGGAATATTTGCTTAAGTTAAAGCTAAAATTCCCCACACATGGCCCTTTTTTAGGGGTTACAAGGCATAACTGATTTTTTAAAAATTATTACAACTGATGCAAAATAAACAAAAGTTTGTAACATTCAATCCTACCGAGGTTAGTGACGAGGTTATTACCACTTTACCACCGGCAGGCCAAGGGTGCTCATCCAGCTGGGATTTAGTGCGCAAACATTACTCTGCAATAAAGCAGACGTTTCAACAGCACCATTCCCCTGCAATTACAACAAAAGCCATCAAGTGAGAGTTTCTAGTGCATAGTTAATGGGCAGTTTTCACTCCACATTAACTATTTCATAACACACCCGACTGTTGTAAACCTGGCCAATACCATCCCTATATAACTAGCAGGGGATCTCCTCTTTTGCGCGCGAACTCAATCACATCTTATATCTTATATTTACTAATCGGAAGCACTAATAGAGCCTCCACGTTAATCCTAGAAAACTAATTGTATTGTCCATCCGATCTACTTATTAACAATTTATAGCCGTCTGATGGCTCGGGAGTCCTGGCCTACTATCCCACCTATTTCCTCAAAATAAAAAAAAACTAATTCACCGTTAGATCTACGTGTTAGCAGCCTTTAACCATTGGATATGCATTACCTACGGCATCCTCAGAATCCTCCTCAAACCCCCCCGACGCACATCTCCCGCACACCTGAACTCTCGCCGCATCGGATCTCCCTACCATCCTCGGGCTCCATCCCTGCCGCCACACATCTGAAGCAAAATTATGATCCAATCTAGGTACTCGCAGCCCCTTCCCTTCAAACCTATAAATCTCCTGCTATAGCCTTTAAATTTGCATGGTACAGCAATCTGGTGGCACGGCTATGGAGGAGGACTGGGGGAGGATGAAGGAGCTACTGTCGACACTTGATGGAGGAAAGGCTGTGTTGAGCCGTGGAATCCTCGACTTTGAAGTTTCATTGAGGCGGAAGTGCCACCTTGACTGGAGTGGACGGCCTCCCATGCGGGACTGCATGCTGTCCTTTCCCATCGCAAGCTAGCACGCCTACATGATGTGGGCATCAGATTTGAATTGATTAGGCAAGGCTGCATGATGTATCCTATAATCAATACTACATGCACGGCTGCATGGCCGGCCCATAGGCACGTACATGCTTGGCTTGACTTCAGACACAAGAGTATGCAATTTGGCTTTGAAGGTAGGCTGCTGGATCCAAGACAAGCTAGCTTTTCGATCAGCCGGAAAGGAGGAACCACACTCACGTATCAGAGCCTGAGCTATTTGATTTCCTCGGCCAGCTCGACTGGTGCTTTTGTCTAACAGCAAGACATACTCGTGATGCCCTGCAAACAGCCGACCAAATTCAAGGTATGGTATTTATTTTATTGCCTTCTATTCCTTTGGATCCATTGTCATCTATAATTTGCTAATTACACGTAAAGCATAGATATCTACAATATGATGCAAAACAAATTACAGATAGGCTTCTACATGGATAAGAACATGAATGATGTGGTTATGTTATAATATTTTTCTAATAGCTGGATTTAATCAGATGCTTTTTAAGTAGTGTTCATTAGTACAGATTAGAGCAGAAGTGATTTTCTGGCTACTTGATTTGTCCGTCATATAAAGAAGAGGAAGCGAACATGCCTTTTACATTGCAGATGATAGATGAATAAAGCTTGCCTAATATAAATGAAATTACACAATACATTGTTTCATGACTGTACCTTATGGTATCCACACTTTTTGTTTGTATACTATTATGTACAAGACCTTTTGTTCATCTAGAAACAAAAAAAAGGATAACTAACTACAGTATGAAATTCCGCCAACTATGTCACACATTCATGTCTTCACTTTTAGGTACTTCAAATTTGATCGAAAGTATCAATCGCTAATCTGGAGCTTAATCTTTTTTTATCACGGAACAACTCGAGTCCATTCTACTTCTAGCTTCTTCTTTTTATCAGGGAGGAAAAGGGGGAAGAGTACTACATGTAAAATCTTCGGAGATGATGTTGGTCTATTCTGCTTCTAGATTTGTGGATTTCTTTTATTAGTTGATCCAACAATATAAGTATTTAATAGAATCTTCTATATATAGTGTCTGACATTACAGAATTATACTAGCTTCCTTTGTTGTATGTAATTACGACAGTGTTGAAAGCTAGCACTGAAGATTTTGACTTCGGGTAGATGTAGTAGTTCCTCTGTATGTCATGTACTGATCAAATTCGTCTATGGTTGATTCTTCACACCTACATGCTTATTTCAAATCACATTCCTGTTTGTAAAAAACAGAGAACCTTTTGGACATTACTCAATGCTAAAACTTTCAGCATTTACATAATTTTTTGATGTTGGTAGACCTCAATGACCAGGATTTCCATTATGGTTGCATTAGCCCTCTCAGGAAACCCGAATTTCCAATCACTATAGGTATCATCTGATCTAACTCCCCATTCCCGAACCTTCTTTCAATGCACTACTACTCTTCTCACAATCTTCATGGGATGCATACATCATCAACAGTGGTAGCCAATTATGTCTTGCCTACTGTGCTGGCCAGCCGCTTACAGTCAAGCTACATATTGACATGTTACATCTTCCAACTAATTACTCTAATGGGTTGTTCGTCGTGGTTACCTCTCTTTTTATTACCTTCATCGACAGAAAATATTGTACTTTCTATGCTAGGAACGTTATTCATAAACCCAAGCCAGAGTTCGTTACCTCAGTAGCTCCTAATTTTTTACTCCTCACAAAATTGTGGTAATTTGGTAAGATCTCATCCAACAGTTTCGTGGAATCAAGACAGTTATTATCAATATATTTTTGTTGTACTTTCGCTGAGAGATGTCTACCGTGGCCTCAAATTGAACATCTTCACATGAAAACACGTAATTTACTGCCTCACATCTGTAGTGAGATATATATTTTTTGCATGGGTGGTAATCAGACCAGTTTGATACTCTGCATAGCCATTATTGGAAGCCCCATCATAAAAAAACATTACCAGAATTCGTTGTCTATGTGCTCCGATATCTCACTCCTCCAAGCTGAAAGTAAACAATATCTGAAAGATGTAGTTCTTCATTTAATTGCATTTTACTTCCAGTCGCTTCTAGAAACAATAAGAATTTTCCATTGTTTTTGCTCCAATACTGTAAGATATGTACTTTGTATACATTTTGCAAACATATGGGCAACTTTAAAGAGTTTGTCCGCAGCAATGGCAAGTTTTTTATTATCATTATTGAGCGATGTTGAAGGTTGACTATAAATGACGGGCCATTGTCTCTTTAGGGCATATAGTTCGCTGAAAAGGAAACAGAGCGGAAGTTATGTTGACTACACATTTATTACAATTCTTAATACTTTTTTTCTCCTTTCCATGACATAATAAGTTCTAATTGTTGGAAATTGGTCAGTTATAATATTTCTGTTATTTTCAACCTTTTTGTTATTGCCATTTGTTTTGGGGAACAATATAAAAAGTAAGCCCTCTTTGGAACACACAATTCTAAAGGCAGGTAAAAACTGTAAGACTAGAATGTCATTACTTCCCCGCAAATAAAACTATATAATGTGGATGGTTTGTTGTTCCTTACCTATATATGATTGTTGTGTATACTCCATATATTATGCATCATATATTTTCTTGCTTAGAAAATTATTTTCCAAGTTGAAACTAAAGGGCAGAAGCGACATGCCTAACAAAAATCAACTTCTTTGTAATAGAGAGTGGCTACAAATCCTAATTTTACTCAAAAAGAAATTGATGCACACAATAATAATAATAACGTGTATGCGTAGTAAACCTTAATTCATAGGATGTGACATAACTAGAGTATTGCATTGTAGGGTTGAACAAGTATTTTGAACCAGTAATTCCATGAAGTCAATTTTGTCTTCTCATGTACTCCCTCCGTTCCTATATTTGTCTTTCTAAAGATTTCAACAAGTGACTACATACGGAAGAAAATTAGTCTTATTAACAATATGGTATTCTAAAATTTGTATACTTTATTTCTAGCCCGTGCAGCTGCACGGGTTCATGACTAGTTCTTTCTAATCCATATACACAATTATATGCAAGAACACCCACACATGGATTAGGGTTATTACCTCCACCACTAAGGGGCCTGAACCTGTATAATCTCTTGTATCACTCATTTATGCCTCGGTAGATCAAGCTTCGTTCATACATCTCCCTTACTGTCAGATTTATAACAACGATAGTTAGCATCTACGACTCTTGAAGAATTGGAAAGTTGCAAGGAGTCCTTGAGATGGGGTCGAGATCCTCTGTATTACTACAGGGGCAGTACTATATATGATATGTGGACACATGGCAGTGAACGTACAGTATAGTAGGATCCTAACCCCTTGTCCTCCACATAATTGGGCATCGCTTCAAATGAAAGAGCATGCTGCAGTAGGAAGAAAAATTAAGTCCGTAGACATATTCGAACACAACTTTACTTCTTACAAGATAACACCTATAGATATTTATTTGGAGTAAAATACACCCGCAATCATTAAACACAGAAAACTGTGCACATATCATTCTTGATCATTTAAAGGCGTACAAATTGACAGTAATAGGTAGATTTTAGGAAAACCTTTGTATACCCACCTTCTTCCCCACTGATCTCACCATTACTTGATTTTGAGGATGATGAAGGTGATCATTAGGAAACTCGTAGATGTCTCGAATTTCCTTCCATATCCCATGACCGCACTCAAATGATGAGATACTTTCCAACCCCTACTCAGTGATGCCTCTCAAGATATCATTGGTTGCTTTAGCAGTGAGATAAAGATCATGTTCCTCTTTTGAATGGGAAGCAGAGGATCCAACCAAGGGGAGTATCTTCAAGAATGTGCATCAGCTTCGGACGGTGTGCTGACGATGTTTTTTCTTCACCTTCCGATTTCATACTCACTTGATGATATATTCGTATCCTCGGTATGAGTCCAGCAAGCAAAGGTACTCACATCCAAAAGACAAGTCGACTATATCATCGATCTGTGGGAAAGGGTATGGATCTTTGGGACAAGCCTGTTGAGATCGGTAAATTCCACACACATTCTCCAATTGTAGTTAGGCTCCAGGACTAGCACTGGTTGTCTAGCTGGTCCGTGTGTTTGGCATCTCTACAGTGTCGGCCACCTTGATGTGATGGACTTCTTCTCGTATGGCAAGCTT